>NC_051400.1:42944036-42944542 GCF_015228065.2 Penaeus monodon
ATAAGCCTCTTTTGGTATATGATCAGACACTTTCTGGATGTGGATATGGATATTGTGGACATTAGCTTGTGGATAGCATCTGGCGAAGAATCGGCGGGCAAATAGTACAGTGCCTTGCAGAGGTCATATCAAAGCCGATGCAAAGCATATTTTCATTACTCATATTTGCATAATTTTGTATGAGAATAAGGTGATATCATTAGTTTTCTTTGAGGATATATCGCTGTCACTCTAGCAGATTTTAATATCTGAAATATATTTGTGTAATTTCATTTTTATACTCGATCATAAAAATCGTTTTTTATATGCTGCAATTTTTGTTTGTGGCAACTACACTTATTTTGAATAAATAACCATGGTCCTTGCTACCTGCCCAGGGAAAGGGGAAGATACAAGTACGGCATTGCTAAATTTTTCAGTCAGTGCCTTTTTGACACGATCACATACTTGCACTGTGTCGTAGGCGCTCTCTTCTTGGCATGTTATGCGCCCGGGTTCGTGTTAAC
>NC_051400.1:42944831-42945496 GCF_015228065.2 Penaeus monodon
CAAAATATCGTAAAGCATGGTATATCTATATTAAAAATTAACATTACACTCCGATCCCACATATCCCCCTTTAACATTATCCTATGCAAACACACTCACTCTCGCATTCGTTGTCATGACAGGCAGCTGTCCTGAGCTGAAATCGCCTGTGATGTGACCTCAAGATACTATCGACGCCACCTCCTCCAGCTAGTGTCCATGTAATTTAGTTTTACATGTTCACTAGACAGCGTCCACAAGCTAATGTTCCCCATATGATATTGTTCAAGAACGTTACTGAAGGCCTTATAATGCTTCTTTTCAGCATAGTTTCGAGAATCAATTAACGCCAGAGAAGTAGCAAGTGTAAGTAATACCGAAAGTAGAAAAAGAGATAGAGAAATGAAAATAAGAGCATAAATACGACTTAAACGTTTTGCGCTCTATGGGTACATATATAGAAACGCCAAATAACCGAGAGATATATTTATATTCTAGGGAAGGGCCGCCGGAGGCTAAGGAAATGGAATATTTTTCTTCCCAACCATAAAAACGGCATTTAGAATCACTACCCTTCTGCTATGCCGCTGGTTAAGTTACCTTGTACGAAACCACAAAGCTGAATAGTGTACAGTTGAATAACGTCGTCAGCGGCATGAAAAACTAATCCTATTTTAGTGCAAACG
>NC_051400.1:42945819-42946124 GCF_015228065.2 Penaeus monodon
AGTAGAATCGTTCCTAAATTATTTTATACCAATGTACGTTCCACCAGTCTACAAATAGATGAGATTTCTAGGTAAACACATTAACTAATGGCTGCAGGGAACATTAAAGTTGCATTAACCCCGTTGTTTCCCCGTGTTATTTGCTCTTCTTGATCACACTTTGCTAAGATGTAGTAATGTACCGTAAGCAGGAAAGCTACTACACATATCTGCATACTAATGTTTTAGCACGGAGTCCAAGCCTGTGGTTGTATGTAAGATAGAGCGAAAAATGAAGCTGAAGGTGGTCGGGAGGAAGGTAAGGT
>NC_051400.1:42946376-42947185 GCF_015228065.2 Penaeus monodon
TCACGCAGTGAAAGACCAAATAACAGTCTACAAGCAATAGAGCAAAGATCTCTGTCCCTACTGGAATTAGAAAAATGACTGTGAGGTCCTGTAATGAAGATTCATTCAAGGGTGAGATATAAGGGTCCGGAGAGGGCGATAGCTTGCTTTATTATGACTACAGTAATGTGTTTCTAAAAAGCAGCGTAGGGTAAGGGATCATACTGTAATGGATAAGCATGCCATGTGTTATTCATGGAACCAGAAGCAATGTTCAGAATACACTGAGACATTTACGAGTACTGTCACTCACATACTAACATTTCTTAACAGCTTAATTTCCGGTCTAGTAACACAGGACATTTTACGGTGCTTGTACTTGGAAGCTAATTGAATAGAAGCTAATTTTTAAGGGAGTCACATTCAAGACACGAAACACATAAATCACCTCGTTTCTAATTAAAGCAATTTACCATAGTCACTCCCCTCCGCAAAACCAATTCCATCTTAGTCTCACACACATCCTGCTGGGAAACCTCACCCTCGATGAAACAAGGATATCTGAGTGTCATTTATCATCTCAGGAACAGCAGCTGATGGCCTGTCCTGTCGCCCGCTCATCCCTGACTCCATATCCTACGAGTCATCCATCATCCTAAGATCGAGTGCGGCGAGTTTGTAATTCCTTTGACTGTTCTGAGCGATGGGGGTGGCGAGCCCTGTGTGTCGGCGGGGGCGGCCTTATCATTAGCATTCACTCTCCCCCGATTGGATGATGGATGTGGAGTGCGTTCTTCCTTCGTTTTTTTACTCCTTCCTTTCTTCTTCTA
>NC_051400.1:42947450-42948048 GCF_015228065.2 Penaeus monodon
TTGTTTATATTATACAATCATTGATTATTAAAATATATCAGCACTATTATCATGTCAAAATCGTCACTCTCAGTGGTTATCTTAATCATCAGCACCACCAGCATTAGAGCATGTACTATTAGTACCAATTAATAATGCAGTTACTCGCTATCAAAGCATCGATAACTCTAGTACACTGTCTCATTTACACCATTTACAATAAACACAGAACTCTCTTCACTGCGGAGTCCCTCTGTCGCGAGTACACTTAATCCACCAAAACCGCATGTGTCGTCGCCCGCATTGTGAGTGTTAGCCCCACAGAGCCACAGGCAGTGAGTGATGTGGCCCCTTGACGACACGCAAATGTCCCCACATTTTACTACGAACGGCTCCTCATTGACTTACAAATCCTTGCGTCTGTCACGTAATGTTTTGAATTGGTCCCCGAGGAGCCGGGGAGAAAACCCTTCGCGAGGACTTTCAACCATGAGGGTGTTTTCAGGAAGGGCAAGGGCTTGGAGGCTCTCGCGTATGTTACTTGAAAGGCTGCTTCCTTGTATGATGGGTCTTCACATGTTTTGCAAGTTTGGAATCTGAAATGTGGTTTGGGTACGAC
>NC_051400.1:42948117-42948502 GCF_015228065.2 Penaeus monodon
TAAAATAGATTGCCAAATAATTATGGCTATATATATCTATAAAGTAGATTTTTTAACTTTTGGACTATACAATATCCCATTAAACGCATCAGCCATTAAATGAAAACGGAAACGAAATTAATCTAGATTAACCTAAGATAATTCTGGTTTCAAGCCATTAATACTTCCTAAGTCGCGGCTAACCTGAACAGAATGGAAGGCAATTAATTCAAGACAGCCAACACTCGTAATGATCTTTCTCCCTCCGGATATAACACTTTTGCAAACTTAAGGAATGGTGTTCTGGAAGCTTTAAAGGCTCGCAAGATCATACTAGGAGGACGTGTGATCTAAAAGTAGGTTATCCTGCAGTATTACGGCCTTTGAAAAATTACGGACATTTCAG
>NC_051400.1:42957227-42957668 GCF_015228065.2 Penaeus monodon
GATGGATAGTATAAACACATAGTGATGTGTGCTTTTGGTTAGCTCACTCGTAGTGTATCCATTTTTTTTTTCTTCCATTTTTCTTTGTTTTTCCCAGTTTTTTTCACCGCTGAAAAAAAAAAACCCGGTTTTCCGCCACTCTTCTCTACAAATTCACAGTTAACAGTTTAAAACTTTCGCTATTTTTTAATTTTTTTGTGGCTAGTCAAAGGCCACGTGAATTCCTTTTTGCTCGTCTCTTTTTGCCATTTGACTTTACAACACCTTCCTTTATTCATTTCATTCCCGTTTCATTCATTACATTGTACTTTGTTTTTGTTGCTGTCGTTTAAGCAACGATATCTTTAGACATCATGAAAATCTATGATAAAATGTGAGAATTCATAGTATACATATATCCTAAATAAAAAAAATGTGCACACACAATGACCTTATATTCTA
>NC_051400.1:42958296-42958366 GCF_015228065.2 Penaeus monodon
ATATGTAAAACAAGTAAACATAACTTGTTATGGTAATCGTATTACACCGTGAACAATTAAATAGCTGTAC
>NC_051400.1:42958565-42959389 GCF_015228065.2 Penaeus monodon
GATCAAGGAAAAGCCATCAGCTGCAACAGACTTTTATTGGAGCAAAGTTTCAATCTGAAATGTGATATTCAGGTAATACAATTGACAATTTAAATAATTCAAAAATACACATAAATGTTCTGAATAACTAAATAAATATCCTATCTTGCGTCAAAAAGAAAATATACATACATCAATGAATATTAATGTAACAAATCAATCCAAATAAACAAAATGAACTGCTTATATCACAATATTAAACTATATAAGGATTGCTACTACACATTCGTGCGACGTAACTAAATAATCTGCCTAACAATATCACAAAATAAATCATACATTGTACATTTCATTGAACTCACTTCAATGGCCACACTATCACAATCCATGATTCCCAGTAGTTGCCATCGCGTAATCTCAGTTACGGCACAAACCCATATCCACAGCCCATTGGACATAACACTGGCTGAAACCCATATGAAAAGTAAACACTCCAAATCATGGCCGACGCCAACACAACAAACTCATGTTCCGTGTATTTATCAATATCAAGGAGGATCATACTCTTCTGATATTAATTTGAAACCTTCAATACCCTTTAAAACATACCTTCATGAGTGTAAAAGACTTGTGCCCAATAACTGCCACTTCTGTGAAAGGTCGCCAATACAAATATTCCTAGCGAAGTGGATTCACACACGAGGCGTCAACCGCCACAGCAACGTCTTACGTGGGCTCATGGGTAAACAAAAAACACTCGAGATGCGCAACGTAACATCTCACCCGTATTATCAAATAAACGTAAATATTCCTATTTTTCATATACCTATAATACTAATGATACA
>NC_051400.1:42960491-42960593 GCF_015228065.2 Penaeus monodon
CTTTATCTGCGTAATACTCGTGATGTGTTGCAAGACTTGATGTCCCCATTTAGTATTTTGGAAACTACTTTTCTTTAAGATTAGAAGTATAACGTTAATGGC
>NC_051400.1:42960726-42961008 GCF_015228065.2 Penaeus monodon
TATGATGGTTTTCCATCATAGGATAATTATCTAACAGATATAACTTCATGCTTTAGAAAATATACTGAATGACTACAAGAAAGAAGCGATTTCCATGTATTTGCTTGCGCTGTACATGTTTTCAATGGCTAGCATGGGAGTAATCTGTCTATCTGTTACTGGATCTCGCGATATATACCCATTCATCTCTATTCAAGCCTCTGAATGGAAACTAACTCTCACTGCAGAGTTAGTCGATATCTCTTTGTCCCTCTGATTCGGTCTGCTAGTCTGTCTGCTTGT
>NC_051400.1:42965701-42965882 GCF_015228065.2 Penaeus monodon
TTGTAAGTACATTTTTCTTGTTTAAAAAAAAATTTTTTTGGGGGGGAAGGGGGGCTGAACCGATTAAGGGCTTCTTTTAATTTCAGTGGAGAAAACTGTTTTGCCTACGAGTAATTTTGTTTTGAAAACTCCGTCACGGAACGAATTAAAAAAAGTAAGTCAGGGCTTTGGGACCACCACC
>NC_051400.1:42966200-42966382 GCF_015228065.2 Penaeus monodon
TTTGGTGGTCCAATGCCGGAAATTTACTTTTTAATTCTTTCCTGACGGATTTTGCAACTAAAATTTACTCGATGGAAAATCAGTTTTCTCCCCTGAAATTTTAGAATGCCATTAACGGGGTTTGCCCCCTTCCCCCCCCCAAAAAAAATTTTTTTTTTAAAAAAAAAAAATGTACTTACAAA
>NC_051400.1:42967139-42967208 GCF_015228065.2 Penaeus monodon
TAAGAATTTCACAACCCAAAAAAAAATAAAACTAATAATTTATAAAATTATTAATAATGTTTAAAATTA
>NC_051400.1:42969009-42970066 GCF_015228065.2 Penaeus monodon
TTTTCCAATTTGCAAATCCTCCCCATAAGAAAAGTGACCTTTTTGCTAGATGATAAACATGTACAAAAATCATTTAAAAATAATTTTGGGGGGATCGAACGTATTCAGATGTTTGCTTAGTTTCCGAAATGACTAGCAAATTTAAGTTTTTTTTCTAAATTGGTTTGATATGTCCAGTTCTAAAGAAAGGATGCTCCCCCTCTGCTCCCCCGAGAGGGGACTTGTTATTCCCTCTGAATAGCCATCCATTTTTTTTTAATCGGGGCAGGCGGAACAGGCGTCCCAAAACTGTTCAGGAGAGAGCGAATTTTTGGGGAAAGGGCTCACTTTGAAGGGTTTCTTGGCTAACGCAAATTCTCGCCTAACAAATTCCTTGAACTGTGGGGGCTGGCTGCAAACAACCAGAATTGATAGAAATATCCCCCTTAAAGTGTTTTTAATAGACTGACTAAAATTCTATTTTCGTTTCTAATAAATGCTTACTGAGACTTAGAAGCACAAACCAAAACGGTATGCCAGGATATTATGATTTTTATTACTTAGTATACAATATCTAGAGTTGAAACAAGATTTGGTTTTATATGATATAGAAATAAAAATTTTATACACGCACCACAGTCACTCGAAATGTTACAAATATAGTAAAATTGTCATATTTCGTCATATCTCTTTGAACTGTGCTAAAAAAACAATGTATTCTTTTTAAAACAGCCCTTTTCTCTCTCTCTCCCTGTTAAAGTGGCGATAATCCGGGTAAACTTTCCTGCATAACATGATCACTCCCAAAACTAAAGTCAAACATTTTACGGTTTAGTAAAATTAACTGATAGATGTCCCCCTAATTTTCTGTCTTTTTATTAGCGTATCGCTTAACGCAAAATTGTTAGAAATTGGAAACTAGATTTTCAGTATGTCGATATATATTGTAATTAGTGAATACAAAAATAGTTTCTATTTAGGTTTCTATACTCTTCCTTACACTATCCAGTATAATGTGTTGTGTATCGTGTGTACATCTACCTGAGTGTCACTTTATTTTAAGCAATCATTACGTAAT
>NC_051400.1:42972211-42972991 GCF_015228065.2 Penaeus monodon
GCTTAATGTCTTTTCGGTTCCTGAACCACAGACCCGTATCCTCATAACGGATGTATATGAATGATCAACTTAAGGGGACGTTGCAATGCGCTCATATGGATTTTACAATCATGGATGGTTAGGGACTTTGGAAAACGTATATATTTTACTTCCAATTTCTTTTGCTACTTTAACAAGATCAATACCATCTTAACGCAAGGTAGTTTCCGTAAGTGAAAGCATTACATTTGATATGACCTACGACAGTTGGTCAGAATAGCCATAAAGAGTATCTAATGTATAAACCTTTTCCAAACGTGATTATTCATTATGATTTAAATGGCAGAATGCAGAAAAAGGGTGAGGGAAGTGACTTCGCATTGTCCTGCCATTAAATGCTTAAAATATTGTATGGTTATGACTTTCCCCCTTTTATGAACACACCAAGCGTAATAATGCATCTAACGTTGCAAGTTTCTATAAGTAAGGGAAATTGCTTTTGCCTACCCTTATGCTATCTTTCAAAGAGATATAGCATAAACAAAAGCTAAATCGACATTGAGATTGGTCAGTTTAACTCAAAAGTAACTCAATTATTGTTGATCTAAAGTAGGATCAAGAAAACGATATAAATCTTCAAATTGTCGAGCCAATAATATGTATCAGATATTACGTTTTTTTTTACTTTCCCGTCGCAATGGCATGCCGAGCGTATAGTGGTAGCAATAAGTTATTCTTCAAAGGATATAAGTTACAGTCAGTTAGTGGACACCTGAAAATTTCGCGACCGTAGTAGCGCAT
>NC_051400.1:42973385-42974310 GCF_015228065.2 Penaeus monodon
ATTCATTTGTATACGCTGAATAATAAGTAGCAGCATAATGGGTGGACGTCGATAATACATTATCCAAGAACCAAGACTGAACCATTATGATGAACGAGATTGAAGCTTGTCTACATTTTCTAAAGATTTTTCTTTTGTGTGTGTGTATGTCTTAGTGTGAGAAACATGGCTTTTGGGTAAAGGTTTTCCTTGCTGAAGAAAAACGGGACGAGCAAACAACGGTTAATGGGCGGTGATTTTTCATCGCTCTGAGCAGGAAGAAAACGAAGAGTTGCTGAGCTATAAAGGTTAAGTGTTCATATGATTTTCTGTGGAGCAATCCCCTTATTTTTAACACCAAATTAGTCTGATAAGGCTTAATTGTTAATACTTTCATAGATGCGGTGTAATATGCTAGCCTAGTATTGTAAAAAAAAAGAAAGGAAAAATGTTCTTCAGGGAAATGATGGATATTATTGAAGGAGTCCTCATTTCAGCTGACAGATAGTTCTATATAAATCTGTCCCAAAGTACCAAAACTGCCCATGCATCTTAGTAACTACGATTAGTCATTACTATTTCTTTTCAAATATTCCCCAACTTCAAAATGAACACGAAAACACAGGTAGTCCTCTGATAAAAAATAAATAAATCAACTCTTAAGGTTCCTACATTTATTTCATATCTTTTAAATCTCGTGAACTATGAAGCAAAAAAAAAAGAGACCATTCAGGTATGAGGAATCAAAGTCGACGTCGTATTTTACACGAAGGAAGATAACGCGAGAAAAGCGAAAGTCGAGCCTTTAACCTTCTCTCCTGGAAGGAGAGCTCATTTATGTCAGTCAAAATAAAGTTTAAGTCTACGCGGTCCTCTTTACGGCTGCACTATCTTTCCCGCGACCGGACCGATAATCCACGAGTTCAAACTGCTAGGTGTTAGTGAT
>NC_051400.1:42974586-42974863 GCF_015228065.2 Penaeus monodon
GAGATACAGTTAGGCAGATACCTAGTTTTGGAGTAGATAAAGATATAAAAATTTGATATCAAAAAATCTGCGTCAATAAGTAAAATGAAGGAGATGATAATTATTTTTTAATAAGATACAAAATTGGTTAAATATGAAATTACAATTATAAAGAAAATCGTAATGCGAGGGGTTTAAATTTTTACTGGATGATAAAAGTGTTTGGGTAATAAAAAAAAACAATTTTAAATAATATCGAGGAAAATAAAATACCAGTAAAAATAATTAGGAAAAAGGG
>NC_051400.1:42974908-42975055 GCF_015228065.2 Penaeus monodon
ATAAAAAATAAAAACCAAAAAACAATTTTTAAAATTTAATAATAAAAATAAAAAAATAATAATAAAAATGATAATAATAAAATATTATTTTTTTTTTATTATCAATTTTTAATTTACATTGGTTATTGATCATTAAAAATAGCAAAA
>NC_051400.1:42979157-42979572 GCF_015228065.2 Penaeus monodon
ATCTTTTCTCTGATTGATAAAAAAATATCTATGGGAAAAACGATGATAATACTGCAAATTTTTGTTTTTAGAGTGACAAACAAAAAATTGGAAGTTTAAAACATAAAAGGGTTTGGTAGCTGAAATTTTTACAGAAAGCTTGGTGGATTGGGGGAAAAGCAAGGTGTGATGGCCCCTGCCCTTTGGTTTGGGGGGTCATTTACCCAATTTGTTTGGTCTAAAAGGATACAAAGTTGCTATGTTTAAATAAATCTGCAGGCCAGCCCCTTGGGAAGTAATCAGATATCTTAATACACCTTATTGTTGGACAGTATATATATTCATCATTCATTAGTTCATAAGAAAACCAATTCGAAATACAATACATTAAGATCAGTTGGGATAAGAAAATCTATGGAGACAAATAAAAACGACC
>NC_051400.1:42979615-42979925 GCF_015228065.2 Penaeus monodon
GCTTGCAGGAAGGCAATATATATAATTGTCTTATTAAATGTGTATGTGTACGTGTGTACTGGAATTCAAGTTGTAGATTTTTTTTTCATACATATTTTGAAGCCTGTCTCGCACTAAATACCTTAGCATATAGTTGACAACTAAAATATCTTTTTTTGTGTGTGTTTTGTATGGATCGGTTGATGGATAGGAAACCCATTATTTTAACTTTTGTGTTGATTTTAAAAAGAATAACAGTAATAATTGCCGAAAAGGAAGGCAAATACTATAATCAAAATTTTATAAATAGTAATTTATATTTATCCACACT
>NC_051400.1:42980107-42980265 GCF_015228065.2 Penaeus monodon
ACAGTAAGACCTCTAGGTGGTTTTGGTCACGGAACCACTTTGTAACTGCACTAGACCTGTTTAAAGGGCAGTTATCCTACATATTATACATATAGTTAGATTTATCCATGCTTTAGTATACAAATAATGTTGCATTGGATTCATTGATGAACAAATTT
>NC_051400.1:42980818-42980969 GCF_015228065.2 Penaeus monodon
CATATAGCCTAAAGAATATCAAATCAAATATCTATTGTTTTTTTTCTAGGTGGTTCATCTATCTCCAAAATAATCTAGTTCCGGATTATACAAACACGTTTACAAATTACTTTTCACATATCGGGGAATAATCATTTCTACCCATTACAAA
>NC_051400.1:42981504-42981573 GCF_015228065.2 Penaeus monodon
GTGATAGAGCATCTATGTATTCACTTTAGTCCTCCTGCAATTTGCAATTCTAGGAGTAGATGGAATGGC
>NC_051400.1:42982065-42982655 GCF_015228065.2 Penaeus monodon
CTTTTTTATTATTATTACTAGGT
This sequence comes from Penaeus monodon, assembly GCF_015228065.2. Lineage (NCBI taxonomy): Eukaryota > Metazoa > Arthropoda > Malacostraca > Decapoda > Penaeidae > Penaeus > Penaeus monodon. Next base: position 42,982,089 of record NC_051400.1, read on the forward strand.
TAAACTGAATAGCTAAAAGCTACCCGTAAGTGGGGTTAGTCATAAACAATCGAGGGGAAGGTGATGACAAGGTAGGTGAGAAAAGACTTCAGCTGAGGTGAATTCCTACCTGACGTATAGGGATGATAATTGTTTGTTAAAGGCCGAAAACGGCAAGTGTTAGCGGCCGGAAGGCCAAAAACGATTGCTCCCAAGGAGGCAACTGTCAGGCGCCGCGTTCATGGTGATGACGTATACTTGGGTCGCCTGTCCGCCCGACGTCGGGCGTTCCAGTGCCGAAACCCGTACCCCTCCTGGGGAACTCCCGTACCGACGTCAGGAACGGCACCATCTTCCCAGCCCAGGAAGCCAGAAAGGAGAGGGACAAAGCCACGGGACCGGTGGCTCTCCACTCTCAGCCGTCCGACTGCAGTTTGGCATTATTGGGATCTTCTGCGCATTGATCGCAGTAGTAGGTGATTTGGCGTGAATCGTGAAATGAAGGTGAGGAAGGTGAAGGCACGGGGTTGAGAGTGGTAGTTCTCCACGGGAGATGTTGCTGCTTCGGCTGCCGGGAGAGATCTGTCA
>NC_051400.1:42983523-42984136 GCF_015228065.2 Penaeus monodon
CCCTATTTTTTAAGCCTTTGTGTGAAATTCCGAATGAAATGTAATTAGGTAAGTTAATCTACAGCGCTGATGCATGTCTATTACATGTAATATCGGCCGGAATATCAAAAACCCTAGAATATATATCAGCATTTTCCGTCCTAGACCCAATGGCGTGGACGTTATAGTCGACAGCTGGCACCAACACCCGGTGCTGTCATGCTGAACGTCAGCATTGGCAAAGCGAAGTTTCCTCCGAGCTGGAAATGTTTGCTTGCAGTAATAAAGCCCTTTCCAGAAGTTATTACTATTGTTTGCGTTTGGCACATGTTTTGCAATATTGCAATATTCCACATGATATACTCGGTCTGATCTGGTCACATTCTCTGTAATGCTGGCTAGGACAAAGTCCATTCTGGATTTTCTTTCCAGTAACATGTGAAATATTTGGAAATTGTTGCAATAAATAGTTGATGAAGTGGTTGTTACTGCCACATGGGCCGCAGAGATTTTAAAATACGACGGTAAATATTGCACACTTTAATTGATGTCATGTTGCTTCCGTCCGCAACTATTCTTGAAATCTACATCTCGTGGTTTGCTTGTATGTTTATTTGTTTTTATAATGTAGAGG
>NC_051400.1:42989821-42990466 GCF_015228065.2 Penaeus monodon
GTTGGCTTGAGTTGGCAAACATCACCTCTACATTATAAAAACAAATAAACATACAAGCAAACCACGAGATGTAGATTTCAAGAATAGTTGCGGACGGAAGCAACATGACATCAATTAAAGTGTGCAATATTTACCGTCGTATTTTAAAATCTCTGCGGCCCATGTGGCAGTAAACAACCACTTCATCAACTATTTATTGCAACAATTTCCAAATATTTCACATGTTACTGGAAAGAAAATCCAGAATGGACTTTGTCCTAGCCAGCATTACAGAGAATGTGACCAGATCAGACCGAGTATATCATGTGGAATATTGCAATATTGCAAAAACATGTGCCAACGCAAACAATAGTAATAACTTCTGGAAAGGGCTTTATTACTGCAAGCAAACATTTCCAGCTCGGAGGAAACTTCGCTTTGCCAATGCTGACGTTCAGCATGACAGCACCGGGTGTTGGTGCCAGCTGTCGACTATAACGTCCACGCCATTGGGTCTAGGACGGAAAATGCTGATATATCTTCTAGGGTTTTTGATATTCCGGCCGATATTACATGTAATAGACATGCATCAGCGCTGTAGATTAACTTACCTAATTACATTTCATTCGGAATTTCACACAAAGGCTTAAAAAATAGGGACACATC
>NC_051400.1:42991179-42991253 GCF_015228065.2 Penaeus monodon
GATATTGACAGATCTCTCCCGGCAGCCGAAGCAGCAACATCTCCCGTGGAGAACTACCACCTCTCAACCCCGTG
>NC_051400.1:42991287-42991784 GCF_015228065.2 Penaeus monodon
GCCAAATCACCTACTACTGCGATCAATGCGCAGAAGATCCCAATAATGCCAAACTGCAGTCGGACGGCTGAGAGTGGAGAGCCACCGGTCCCGTGGCTTTGTCCCTCTCCTTTCTGGCTTCCTGGGCCTGGGAAGATGGTGCCGTTCCTGACGTCGGTACGGGAGTTCCCCAGGAGGGGTTACGGGTTTCCGGCACTGGAACGCCCGACGTCGGGCGGACAGGCGACCCAAGTATACGTCATCACCATGAACGCGGCGCCTGACAGTTGCCTCCTTGGGAGCAATCGTTTTTGGCCTTCCGGCCGCTAACACTTGCCCGTTTTCGGCCTTTAACAAACAATTATCATCCCTACTACGTCAGGTAGGAATTCACCTCAGCTGAAGTCTTTTCTCACCTACCTTGTCATCACCTTCCCCTCGATTGTTTATGACTAACCTCCACTTACGGGTAGCTTTTAGCTATTCCAGTTTTAACCTAGGTAATAATAATAAAAAAG
>NC_051400.1:42992284-42992356 GCF_015228065.2 Penaeus monodon
GCCATTCCATCTACTCCTAGAATTGCAAATTGCAGGAGGACTAAAGTGAATACATAGATGCTCTATCACTGA
>NC_051400.1:42992966-42993054 GCF_015228065.2 Penaeus monodon
GTATAATCCGGAACTAGATTATTTTGGAGATAGATGAACCACCTAGAAAAACAATAGATATTTGATTTGATATTCTTTAGGCTATATG
>NC_051400.1:42993603-42993761 GCF_015228065.2 Penaeus monodon
AAATTTGTTCATCAGTGAATCCAATGCAACATTATTTGTATACTAAAGCATGGATAAATCTAACTATATGTATAATATGTAGGATAACTGCCCTTTAAACAGGTCTAGTGCAGTTACAAAGTGGTTCCGTGACCAAAACCACCTAGAGGTCTTACTGT
>NC_051400.1:42994139-42994260 GCF_015228065.2 Penaeus monodon
AGGTATTTAGTGCGAGACAGGTTTCAAAGTATGTATAAAAAAAATCTACGACTTGCATTCCAGTACACACGTTCATATACACATTTAATAAAGCAATTATATATATTGCCTTCCTGCAAAC
>NC_051400.1:42994317-42994689 GCF_015228065.2 Penaeus monodon
GTCTCCATAGATTTTTCTTATCCCAAATTGATCTGTATTGCATTTCGAATTGGTTTTCTTGTCCTAATGAATGATGAATATATATATATACTGTCCAACAAAAACGTGTATTAAAATATTTGATTACTTCCCAAGAGGCTGGCTTGAAGATTTCTTTAAACATAGCACCTTTGTATCCTTTTAGACCAAACAAATTGTGTAAATGACTCCCCATACTAAGCACGGCCATCACACGCTTGCATTCACCAATCACACCCAAGCTTTCTGTCAAACTCAGCTACCTAACTATATGTCTTAACTTCCAATGTTTTGATGTCACTCTCAAACAATAAAGTTTGCAGTATTATCAGTCGTGTTGCCATAGATATTTCT
>NC_051400.1:42995802-42996758 GCF_015228065.2 Penaeus monodon
ACCTCTGGATACCAATAAGCATCACTAACACATAGCAGTTTGAACTCGTGGATTATCGGTCCGGGTCTCGGGAAAAGATATGTGACAGCCGTAAAGAAGGGAACCGTGTAGGACTTAAACTTTATTTTGACTGACATAAATGAGCTCTCCTTCCCGAGAGAGAGAAGGTTAAGGGCTCGAACTTTCGCTTTTCTCGCGTTATCTTTCCCTTCTGTGGTAAAATACGACGTCGAACTTAGGAGTTCCTCATACCTGAATGATCCCTTTTTTTTGCTTCATAGTTCACGAGATTTAAAAGATATGAAATAAATGTAGGAACCTTAAGAGTTGATTTATTTATTTTTTATCAGAGGACTACCTGTGTTTTCGTGTTCATTTTGAAGTTGGGGAATATTTGAAAAGAAATAGTAATGACTGAATCGTAGTTACTAAGATGCATTGGGCAGTTTTGGTACTTTGGGACAGATTTAATATAGAACTATCTGTCAGCTGAAAATGAGGACTTCCCTTCAATAATATGCCATCATTTCTCTTGAAGAACATTTTTCCTTTCTCTTTTTTACGATACTAGGCTAGCATATTACACGCATCTATGAAAGTATTAACAATTAAGCCTTATCAGACATAATTTGGTGTTAAAAATAAGGGGAATTGCTCCACAGAAAATCATATTGAACACTTAACCTTTTAGCTCAGCAACTCTTCGTTTTCTTCCTGCTCAGAGCGATGAAAAATCACCGCCCATTAACCGTTGTTTGCTCGTCCCGTTTTTCTTCAGCAAGGAAAACCTTTACCCAAAAGCCATGTTTCTCACACTAAGACATACACACACACAAAAGAAAAATCTTTAGAAAATGTAGACAAGCTTCAATCTCGTTCATCATAATGGTTCAGTCTTGGTTCTTGGATAATGTATTATCGACGTCCACCCATTATGCTGCTACTTATTATTCAGC
>NC_051400.1:42997289-42998027 GCF_015228065.2 Penaeus monodon
CTACTACGGTCGCGAAATTTTCAGGTGTCCACTAACTGACTGTAACTTATATCCTTTGAAGAATAACTTATTGCTACCACTATACGCTCGGCATGCCATTGCGACGGGAAAGTAAAAAAAAAAAAAACGTAATATCTGATACATATTATTGGCTCGACAATTTGAAGATTTATATCGTTTTCTTGATCCTACTTTAGATCAACAATAATTGAGTTACTTTTGAGTTAAACTGACCAATCTCAATGTCGATTTAGCTTTTGTTTATGCTATATCTCTTTGAAAGATAGCATAAGGGTAGGCAAAAAGCAATTTCCCTTACTTATAGAAACTTGCAACGTTAGATGCATTATTACGCTTGGTGTGTTCATACAAGGGGAAAGTCATAACCATACAATATTTTAAACATTTAATGGCAGGACAATGCGAAGTCACTTCCCCTCACCCTTTTCTGCATTCTGCCATTTAAATCATAATGAATAATCACGTTTGGAAAAGTGTTTATACCATTAGATACTCTTTATGGGCTATTCTGACCAACTGTCGTAGGTCATATCAAATGTAAATGCTTTCACTTACGGGAAACTACCTTGCGTTAAGATGGTATTGATCTTGTTAAAGTAGCAAAAGAAAATTGGAAGTAAAATATATACGTTCCAAAGTCCCTAACCATCCATGATTGTAAAATCCATATGAGCGCATTGCAACGTCCCCTTAAGTTGATCATTCATATACATCCGT
>NC_051400.1:43000360-43000607 GCF_015228065.2 Penaeus monodon
AACCTAACATAGAAACTGATTTCTCTGTATTCACTACTTTCACAATATACTATCGACCATACTGAAAATCTAGTTTCCAATTTCTAACATAATATTTGCGTTATAAGCGATACGCTAATGAAAAGGCAGAAAATTACTGGGGACATCTATCAGTTAATCTTACTGAACCGTAGAATGTTGACTTTAGATTTGGAGTGATCATGTTATGCAGGAAAGCTTACCCGGATGTGATCGCCACGATTAGACG
>NC_051400.1:43000865-43001364 GCF_015228065.2 Penaeus monodon
CTTCTAAGTCTCAGTAAGCATTTATCTCAGAAACGAAAATAGATATTCAGTCGGTCTATTAAATCACTTGAATGGGGGATATTCTCTATCAAATATCTGGTTGTTTGCAGCCAGCCCGAACAGTTCAAAGGAATTTGTTAGGCGAGTAATTTGCGTTAGGCCAAGAACCATTCAATGTGAGCCTTGCCCAAACATTCGCTCTCTCCGTGAACAGTTGGTACGCCTGTTCCGCCTGCCACGATGTAAACAAGAAGTGGTGATGGCTATTCAGAGGGAATAACAAGTCCACCTCTCGGGGGAGCAGAGGGAGAGCATCCTTACTTTATGAACTGAGCACATATCAGCCAATTTAGAAAAATACATTAATTTGCTAGTACATTTCGGAAACTATAGCAAGCATCTGAATACGTTCGATCCCCCCAAAAAATTATTATTAAGTGATTTGTGCTACATGTTTATCATCTAGCAAAAGGTCACTTTTCTTATGGGGAGGATTTGC
>NC_051400.1:43002652-43002791 GCF_015228065.2 Penaeus monodon
TTTTTTTGGGGGGGGGGGGGGCTGAACCGATTAATGGCATTTCTATTAATTTCAGTGGAGAAAACTGATTTGACATACGAGTAATTTGAGTTGCAAACTCCGTCACGGAACGAATTAAAAGAGTAAGTCACGGCATTGG
>NC_051400.1:43003085-43003272 GCF_015228065.2 Penaeus monodon
CCAATGCCGTGACTTACTTTTTTAATTCGTTCCGTGACGGAGTTTGCAACTCAAATTACTCGTATGGCAAATCAGTTTTCTCCACTGAAATTAATAGAAATGCCATTAATCGGTTCAGCCCCCCTTCCCCCCCAAAAAAAATATTTTTTTTAAACAAGAAAAATGTACTTACAAATAAAGAATATTG
>NC_051400.1:43006871-43008158 GCF_015228065.2 Penaeus monodon
CTTTACCTTCCTTACTTTTTCATTAGACTTTCTACTTACATTAGTAACCAAGAAAAAGTTTCATGATGAAAGGAATCTTTGTATAATGAATTAATAAAGGGGATGATCTGAGACACAAAGGAAGGAATGTGACCTTTGGTGTGGAGAATTACTCTTCTGTATCATACTCTTCTATGTATTTTGAATATTTCGAATCCTGCGTGTCCATCATGCTAAATATAAATCATATTAAGAACATTTCCCGATGAATTGTTAGTAATAAGATTCAAAATTAATATTTCCTTAGCATATATGTATACATTATCAAGCTGTTGACTCTCATTATGTCAGGTATTTAAATTGTTTTACTGATTCATTTGTAATAATTATTACATAAATGAAACAGTCGTAAAACATTTTCTCATGAGATCTCCCACCTCCTTAGCTATGCTAATACACATAAGGGCCGGTGGCAGGTCTTTCATTTACAGCTGCTGGTACCACTCAGCTGACTGACTGAATGTGGTGAGTGACGAAATAGTATCTGCACCCTTTTAATCCCATTGGCACAGTAAAAATGTCCCTGTTTTCACGGTTATAAGCAGCAACAACTTCCATATCGAAGCTTAGGTGACTGATATGCTGCATTTGCGTTGGCTGCTGTGACAAGTCGAGAAATTTTTCTTTGCTGACTTGCGTGGGATATACATGCTGAAGATTTACTTTTTGTAGAAATCGATGAGTTGTTTGTCCACAGTGATGTGATGTTCTGATATGTATCAGGCACTGCAGATCAAAGCTAGCTTGTCAACAGCCTTACATGCCGTGTATCCCCGCTGTCGAAGCCGGTAATCTGATAAGGAGAGCAAACCTTAGCTCTATCATGCTGCTTCGATTCAAAGAACACCCTTCCAGATTATATATATCTGGGATAGAGGTATACAGATAAACAAGCAGATTAAGCGGCGGCTCACAACCGGTGGAGGTCACGCAGGGTTAGGAGGGGGTTGCAAAGCCTTTAGGAGAAAATATCGTAAATCAATTTACTAGGCGTTCGTCTGCATTCTCATTACATATACAATATGAGACCAAGTTCTCAAGAATCTTAATATTACAATTTGAGAAGCAAAAGAGTGCATTTTTTTTCTATTCTTTCTTTTTTCCTATATGTAAATGGGGATCGTAGAGTATCGAGTGCATAAGATGGCATGGTGGCATACTCTAAGTCAAATGCAAATAAAGATATTGGGACCAACATCTTGGTATAGATAAATGTTAGTTGTATGTGCCATTAATAAGGCAAGTGTC
>NC_051400.1:43008196-43008468 GCF_015228065.2 Penaeus monodon
CATGAGTGTGCCAAGTAGATAAGGCAACTGAATGCTAGGCAAGTAAAGTAAGGGAGCCAGGTTAATAAAGTGAGTGCTATGTAACGTGACTGAACACCAGATTAGCAAGGAAGACAATGCAATGCCAGGTAAGAAAAAGAAGCGAGCGCCAGGTAAGTGATATTCAGGTCAGACGAGCCAGTGACAGTAAAGATTCGCAACGCAAATAAGTACTATGTAAGTAGGGACTGACAGGTAAGCAGAATGAACACCGATTTTTTTTTTTTTTTCAG
>NC_051400.1:43008578-43009831 GCF_015228065.2 Penaeus monodon
TCGGCATCAAAATTTTCATACTGCTTCATGGCTCCCAAGTTAGGAACCCCTGTGCTAGGTGAATAAGTGAGCAGCCAGATAAGCCACGTGCTAAGTAAAGTAACTGAACACTATGTAAGTATTGTGAGAGCTTGGTAAAGTAAGTGATCGTCAGGTAAGACAAAGTAAATAACGTATTGCAAGTAAAGTAAATGCCTGGAAAATAAGATGAAGGCAAGGTAATTAAAGGTAAGCACCAAAATTGTAAAAGAAAAGTGCAGTATGTACGGAGATCATGTGAACGCCAGGTAAGTAACGCAAGCTATATATAAAGTAAGGTATGTGAGTGCTAAGAAAAATCAGGACCAGGTTAGTATGGGGGGCGCTAATTAAACAAAGTTGGTAACAGAAGTGAATACCAGTTAAGTAAGGCGGGTGAGAGTCAAATAGGTAAAATTGGAAGCTGAAGTAGCACTGGCAAGTAAAGTATGTGAATGCTAGGTAATGTAAGCTAGATATATAAGATAAATGAGCGTCAGTTAAATAAAGTATGTTAATGTCGGCTATAAGTACGTGATTGCTAGGCAAATGAAGTAAATATGTCCAAAGTGATTTACACACGCCCACCCATCCATCCACTCCCCTCTACTTGCACTTCACCCTTTAGTTAAATTATTTACGTCCCGTTTCCCTTCCCAACCATAGTTCAAGGTTTAAAGCAGTGGTTCCTAACTGGTAGGGATCGCGGACGGTTCGCATGGAGGTGGATAGGTAAAAAGAATGCGTTAAAATTAAGAATGGAAAGCTTCCACAGGTTAATTATTATCATAATTTTTTAGCCATGAACTATTATAAACCTTACTACTAACCGAGGATTGCACATTTGCCACAAGTTTGTGAAGAGAGTTGTACGTGTGAGAAGTTTTGGGACCACTGGAATAAATCTGAATCAGATATACTAACAAGACCACTAAACCATCAAGCAACAATACATGAAAAAACCGCCTGTCGTTTACACCTATCACCTACTTAATCAACTCAATTGTTTAGTTGCAAATGTTGTTCAGTTACAGAAAAGAGAAAAGAAATATTTAGAATCCCTCGAGTGGTGAGGAGCCGTGGCATTATGGAATTCGTTTTATGTAATGTACACGTTTAACCTTTGTTTTCATTAAAACATCGATCTACAGCTTCAGCATCTAGCCCACTGAAGGCTGTTTTCTCTTCTCCTTTGGACTATGGAACCCTAAAAAGCCTATCTCTCCTTCTCACGG
>NC_051400.1:43009874-43011299 GCF_015228065.2 Penaeus monodon
GCCATGTGAATTACCGTTTCTGATAACGTCGTTGGATATCTGCTTTCCCTCTTTAACATTCTTTGAGATTATACGACTCGCAGAAAGAGCCTCCGGACGCCTGTGAGGACAAAGAGCCAAAAGAGGAATACAGACTGTTTGCTGCTTCTTTCACTGAGCGAGGAAAAGTATTTTCAAGTACACTTAGTACATTCTTGTTCACTGTCAATTTTAATGTTGTCAGTTTTAAAGATTTCATCCTTACATCACTATCATTGTTCTCATCGTCAAATAAAACGGGTAAAATCACATTTCGTGGTGAGAAGGACAACATACTGAAAGCACTTAGGGTTTAAAATTGACACTGGTTTAACAAATCTTGCTGGCACTTCTTTTCTCCGTTCACACTGTACATAAATAAAAAAATAATTTATCCAGGAAGTGATACTTTAGACATGCAGTCAAGTATGCCTTTATATGCTCCTTTTAGGTTAGAGAAGTATAAATTATTCGGAATATCGATGATTAAATATCTATTATTGTGAAGCATTGAAAAGCACAACAAAGATACTTAGAAATTGGTCTAACCATGAAGCATATATAAGGTCAAAGTATCGCTTAAAGCACATTTATAACTTTTCATAACCTTTATTTACAGGTGACCACTAATCTGTGAAAATACAAATGGGAAGGATTTTGAATATAGTATTACATGTTCAATATTAGTAATCTAGTCTTGAACATTCTCTTTATAACATTTTTCTGTTTTAAAGATATCATTTGTAACGTTTGAAAGTTCGTTCTTAAGAAACATGGCCATGGAGAACATCACAGGCCATCATTCTTTTGTTTTTGTTTTTCAACCTTGTATAGATAGGTTTTGATGCAGGGAGCAAAACACCTCCATTGTGTGTGCTTTGTCTTTCGTAGGAGTATAGAGGTATTTAACAAATAACTACGGCAAGTATATCCATACCTGCAGGTAAACAGGGAAGATAATTTTCTTATTTGTGATTATGACCCACATTAGTTTTCAAAACTTCTCCTATCATACACACTTCCTGGCCAATTGGTGACAATAAAAAAGAAGAAAAATATCTTCATGTACACTACACATTATGTACTGCATCATTTATCTCTGAACCTTTGGTAGGGATGAATAATCCATCTGTGGCATCCTAGCTAATGTTCTGAATTATAGCCATGTCTCTTGCTTCCGGAAAATTTATATAAACAAACCTAACATCTGTAAACATTTTTCCATGGAAAACCTAAAAAAGAAAAAAAAAATCTAGTCGAAAGATAGCGCGGACAAGCCATCACCTAAAGATAAAATCAGTGTTGCCTCATTTTCCATGCATCTAGTATGTGTATCCGTTTTTCTGCCATACTAAAAATTTAAAAACTGAACTGGAATAGTTAAATGGCGGAATGGAGGAAATGTGG
>NC_051400.1:43011387-43011502 GCF_015228065.2 Penaeus monodon
GGTATCAGTATTAGAATCAGAATTATTTTCTTGTGCAACCTTTGACCAATTCTGAGTAGAATATTCTCTGGTCACACTTTAGACGTTGCACTAAATCATTTCCCGATACACATAT
>NC_051400.1:43011562-43011628 GCF_015228065.2 Penaeus monodon
ATCAATCTTTCAGTGCAACGTCTTTCCAAAATTTGCTCAGAGAATCTTCCAGTCAGATTTAGTTTA
>NC_051400.1:43011833-43011899 GCF_015228065.2 Penaeus monodon
AATCTTCATGTACACTACACATTATGTACTGCATCATTTATCTCGTTTTATATCATTTATTTATTT
>NC_051400.1:43011966-43012234 GCF_015228065.2 Penaeus monodon
GCCCAAGAAAGCAATTCTGATTCTATTACTGATTCCGAGAGAGAAAGAGAGATAATTTACATTTTCGGTAAACAATTTCGATATACTCGTTGCGTTTTATGGTATCTCTTTTGTATTGACTCCATTGCTTTGACTGTGTTAACTTTTCCATGTCCAGAGGAGACTTAATACAGTCAAAGAAATGTAATTCGAACGACATAGACGCTGCAAAAGCAAGAGTAGAGTACGCATGAATCACGGACACAAAGGATTATGAAAAGGCAAAAGA
>NC_051400.1:43012307-43012399 GCF_015228065.2 Penaeus monodon
AAGAAAGTGAGAGGGGCTACCGGCTAATAGAGTTACGTAGGGAGAGAAAAAAGAAGAATATTTATATACGCATCTGAACAGCTAAACCAGTA
>NC_051400.1:43012953-43013388 GCF_015228065.2 Penaeus monodon
GAAAGCATATAACGTATATCTACACTACTTTTACGAATAAAACATGCATTACATTTAACGAACTACATTCTGAAAATCATTTAGTATTGGATGCGAATATAATCACTGTTCACTGTTAATGTAATATTATCTGGTTTATGATTAACACCAACTACACAGCTTACTTTATACTGAAGCGAAAATTAATGTCTAAACAGTGATGAACTTACCGTCTCCAATCTGACTTTCCAAATAGGAGAAAGTGTCAACACCAATGTAGCTGTATATATCGTAAGGCCCATAAGTCATTGTTAATATTTCACCTGTAAAACCCTCGCAGGCAAATCGGTGGTTTCCTAGATATAGGTTTTAAATATTTATAATCAATTGTTCCTTGAAAGTCACATATATCTATACCCATTCCATTCGTTCGTAATTTTGTATTAATAGTTTTGT
>NC_051400.1:43013504-43013709 GCF_015228065.2 Penaeus monodon
AATCATAGCGTTTCAATCGCACAGCAAATCAAAAAGGGTTGATCTCACAAAAGTAAACATTTGGTCCGGCCTTTCAACAGACTTCAATCGTTTTGCAGTAGGTCGGTTCTATTGACGGAGGATTTAGAATAAAAAAATAGATATTTTGTGGCTAACGTATGTAAGACGCTCACGCAAATGCGACGGAAATTTACATGTGGAAATA
>NC_051400.1:43013754-43013853 GCF_015228065.2 Penaeus monodon
GTTGTGAGTATTTGTTGTGTATGTTGTGTGTAGATGATGTGTGATGGTGATTGATATGTGTGTAATGGTGTAAGATGAGTGGATTTCGCGAAAAATATG
>NC_051400.1:43018720-43018968 GCF_015228065.2 Penaeus monodon
TATCGACTAACTCTGCAGTGAGAGTTAGTTTCCATTCAGAGGCTTGAATAGAGATGAATGGGTATATATCGCGAGATCCAGTAACAGATAGACAGATTACTCCCATGCTAGCCATTGAAAACATGTACAGCGCAAGCAAATACAGGGAAATCGCTTCTTTCTTGTAGTCATTCAGTATATTTTCTAAAGCATGAAGTTATATCTGTTCGATAATCATCCTATGATGGAAAACCATCATAGGAAGAAAT
>NC_051400.1:43019084-43019191 GCF_015228065.2 Penaeus monodon
CCTTCGCCATTAACGTTATACTTCTAATCTTAAAGAAAAGTAATATCCAAAATACTAAATGGGGACATCAAGTCTTGCAACACATCACGAGTATTACGCAGATGAAG
>NC_051400.1:43020210-43020894 GCF_015228065.2 Penaeus monodon
TGTATCATTAGTATGATAGGTATATGAAAAATAGGAATATTTACGTTTATTTGATAATACGGGTGAGATGTTACGTTGCGCATCTCGAGTGTTTTTTGTTTACCCATGAGCCCACGTATGACGATGCTGTGGCGGTTGACGCCTCGTATGTGATTCCACTTCGCAGGGAATATTTGTATTGGCGACCTTTCACAGAAGTGGCAGTTATTGGGCACAAGTCTTTACACTCATGAAGGTATGTTTAAGGATATTGAATGGTTTCAAATTAATATCAGAAGAGTATGATCCTCATTAATATTGATAAATACACGGAACATCAGTTTGTTGTGTTGGCGTCGGCCATGATTTGGAGTGTTTACTTTTCATATGGGTTTCAGCCAGTGTTATGTCCAATGGGCTGTGGATATGGGTTTGTGCCGTAACTGAGATTACGCGATGGCAACTATTGGGAATCATGGATTGTGATAGTGTGGCCATTGAAGTGAGTTCAATGAAATGTACAATGTATGATTTATTTTGTGATATTGTTAGGCAGATTATTTAGTTACGTCGCACGAATGTATAGTGGCAATCCTTATATAGTTTAATATTGTGATATAAGCAGTTCATTTTGTTTATTTGAATTGATTTGTTACATTAATATTCATTGATGTATGTATATTTTCTTTTTGACGCAAGATAGGA
>NC_051400.1:43020944-43021034 GCF_015228065.2 Penaeus monodon
AATTGTCAATTGTATTACCTGAATATCACATTTCAGGTTGAAACTTTGCTCCAATAAAAGACTGTTGCAGCTGATGGCTTTTCCTTGATC
>NC_051400.1:43021233-43021321 GCF_015228065.2 Penaeus monodon
GTACAGCTATTTAATTGTTTACGGTGTAATACGATTACCATAACAATTTATGTCTTGTTTACATATGTCTCGCCCTGTTATCCTTGTC
>NC_051400.1:43021602-43021705 GCF_015228065.2 Penaeus monodon
TTCTGCATGTGCCTGTGTGAGTGTGTCTGCGTATGTGAAATAATAAAGCTAAATATATCATGATAGCTAAATGTTCCAGTTAGCCTCTCTCTCATTCACTCAA
>NC_051400.1:43021810-43021976 GCF_015228065.2 Penaeus monodon
AACTGAATTAGACATTCTCATTCGAAATAGAATATAAGGTCATTGTGTGTGCACATTTTTTTTTATTTAGGATATATGTATACTATGAATTCTCACATTTTATCATACATTTTCATGATGTCTAAAGATATCGTTGCTTAAACGACAGCAACAAAAACAAAGTACC
>NC_051400.1:43022018-43022265 GCF_015228065.2 Penaeus monodon
TGGTGTTGTGAAGTCGAATGGCACAAAGAGACGAGCATAAAGGAATTACGCGTGGCCTTTGACTATGCCACAACAAAAGTACTAAAAAATAGCAGAAAGCTGTAACTGTTAACTGTGAACTTGTAGAGAAGAGTGGCGGAATACCGTGTTTGTTTTTTTCAGCGGTGAAAGAAACTGGCATAAAACAATGAAAAATGGAAGAAAAAAAAAATGGATACACATACGAGTGTAGCTAACACAAATGCAC
>NC_051400.1:43024440-43024537 GCF_015228065.2 Penaeus monodon
ATATCTACTAAAGGAATAAACAACAAATCAACAAATACGACAAGTAAGGTGCAAATAAACGAGTAAAACAGGTGTAGAGACGAGTAACAAACAACAA
>NC_051400.1:43026018-43026136 GCF_015228065.2 Penaeus monodon
GGACAGCAAGAACTAATTGGCTATACGGGATTATAGGGGATGGGTAGGTTTCCCTAACGACCTGGTCTGGAACTATATCTGAACTGGCCGTTAAAAGGAACGAGAGCTAGAGAGGGTC
>NC_051400.1:43028420-43029143 GCF_015228065.2 Penaeus monodon
GGATGTATATACATAATCACACTGTATAAGCAAGCAATTAAGTTTTTTTTTTTCATCTTTATTCGTTTCCAAGATTAGTATCAAGAATAAAAAGGAAGAAAGGTGATTCTCATTCAAAAGGAGTGCTTGGACTTCACTGCCTCGTGCATCATGACCTTCGTTGTTCTCCGACCTTTGTCTTCTCTTGAGTTGCCTTCCTTATCGATATTTGCATCCTTTTTATTCTGTGTCCTTGTTTTAGCTTCCTTTTTTCCTATTCTCACTTTCGTATCACTGTTATTATACTCATAGCAATAACAGTAATATGTTATGATGCAATATTTTAAAGTGTTGTTAGTAATACTGGCCTGATTGAATCAGTAAAATGAATAATTATAATTCTAGAAATAGTATCATCATGAACATTTTAGCATTATTACTTTTTCTCCTCAAATTTTCTTTACTATTCACAACATAAATAACATCAGCATTTTTATAGTTATCATTATTATTACCATAATTTAATTATCCTCATCCTTCTCCATCATAATCATTACCATTGCATTATTTACAATTTGGTAATTTTCGTTACTTTTCTTATCGTAACAAAAGTATGTGAGGCTATTGAAAGTATGCCTAATATTGCAACATTGTGCAATACTATCTTCAGTGGTAAGTAGTTTTGATCACGGAGCACCTGATGAGGAATGCCTACAAATCTCCAGATCTTCTCCTGCCTCTGTC
>NC_051400.1:43029296-43030439 GCF_015228065.2 Penaeus monodon
TACTTATTTATTTATAGTTACCTTACTCTCCTTATCTAAGTATAAGAAATATAAGGAATGGGAAGCATGGGTTTACCCCCTCCTAGGATGTTACAATGGTTTCCGATAAATAACCCAATATCAATCCAGCAGAAAATTTGTAAAACAAGGTAAAAGGGTGACTTTCCAGGTTTTTTTCTTCTTCTTTTTTTATGGCTGATTGATGTATAGAACCAAAGATTTCAGATGATTAGAAAGACGAAACGGTTTAGGGGACTGATTATATACCTCTGGTTGTTTCAACAGATAGAGCAATGATGTTCCATATGTACTTTATTGGCTCAGAGGCATTAAAAGACCCAAGAAAACTATGCAATTATCTTTCCTATACAATAAACATAATAAGCTTTCAGTTGCTATTAGCTTTACGAATGCATAGAATCATTGCTATTGTTTTGGTTGAGTTATCGATTACTACACATATGCTTGGTATTGTTAAGCGGAACAGGAAATCAAAGAATCTACCACAGTTACTTTCTACTTGAAACGTAGACTGGATCACCAATGAGGTAACTGTTTATTAACATTACACTAAATCATGCCAAACACGAAACAAGTCATATCTGCAGTCAATTATGCCTTAAACATGCATGAATTCTTGTGTATATTTTATATTCACAGAACAGTGCGCAAAATAATGATCGGTCACTTGTTATAACTAGAACAAAAAAAACATTGCATTAACAGACCCAATGCCGATTCTTCAAGGCATAAAAATATAGAAAAAGGGGTATAGTGCGCTTGAATTCCCAAAGCAAGGGGGAAGCCTCCACAGAACAAATAGAAATAAAGGTAGCTCGACAGGAAGAACTAATTGGCTATACGGGATTATAGGGGATGGGTAGGTTTCCCTAACGACTTGGTCTGGAACTATATCTGAACTGGCCGTTGAAAGGAACGAGAGCTAGAGAGGGTCTGCTCAGCATGGTTGAATGCGGAGAATAAAGGAGAATAGGATAAATGGGAGGGTGGCTGGAGGGAAAGGATAAAGAAAGAGAGATTCAGAAATGGGGAAGAATATCTATGTGGTATAGAAAAATGGAGGGGATATATTTCTCTTCGTTTACAAGTTTCTATCCTCCTTTATCTTGGCATTTGAAACAC
>NC_051400.1:43030725-43031003 GCF_015228065.2 Penaeus monodon
TAACATCTAAAACTTACTTATCATTGCTAATATGTGATTATCTTCACCTGTCTTTGACTCGGTAAATTTGTTGATGACTCCGCAAAAATGTCTTTGGCAGCCAATATCTATCTATAATCCGCTATGGAAATAACAAGAAAAAGTTAAAAGACCCCTTTTGATTTATTGTCAAACGTTAATAGTGCCGTCTCAAACATATACATTGCTTTATGTTATATAAGAAAATAAAATAGCACCGCCCGGCTTTACCTTTGATGCAATAACAATAAAAGTAAGAA
>NC_051400.1:43031282-43031349 GCF_015228065.2 Penaeus monodon
CCCTTTCCACAAGAGTGATATTGTTATCAAAAGTGATGATGTAAGTATTATTTTGTTGTCAACAAGA
>NC_051400.1:43031414-43032013 GCF_015228065.2 Penaeus monodon
TGTTTTCTAGAATCTAAACTTTCAAGATCAAACTACCAGCATTCCTGTACTTTTGTAGATGGATATTAACATAGATAGATCGATAGACAGAAAGAGCCATAGTAGAGAAAAGCAGATAGATTTATATAACTAACATAGATAAGATATAGACACACACACACACGCTGTCTGACTTTTAGCCAAAGTTCATTTCGCCGACGGACTATCGGCCAAACGGCTTCCTGTCACCGGTCACAGATTCATACCGGTTGAGCGAATTTGATTTAAAGACACATTCTAGTTTGCATGACTTGTTATATTTCTATTTTTATAGTACGTGAAATAATATTCTTTTGTATTTTCATTATATCTAATTATTTATCATGAAGTGAAAACAGCCACATTATAGAGCATTCAGCTATATCGTATTGTGCTAATATAGTAGATTTCTTTCTTATACGAACTGAAGTAACCCAGTTCTCTTAATGTCTGGTATATTACTTTCGTTTGAAGTAAACAGCAGTTACAAAATACTGCTGCTTATGATTCATGAGTACGTTCGACCAAATAATTGTCGACGATATAGGCGGTTAAATGTTCGTCGGCGAAAAGGCCTTCAG
>NC_051400.1:43032435-43032762 GCF_015228065.2 Penaeus monodon
CTGGGTGGATTGCCGTGGGTGGATGTTCATTTTTTCTTTTCCTTCTTTTCCATGAAACTTAATGAAGTTGCAATACATGCGCTTGGATATTCAAAAGTAAAAGTTTAGACCAGAATTTCGAGTTAGGTTGAAAAAAGATTTTTTTTTTCTATAAAGTAGCCGGAACAGGAAAATTATAATTCGGGAGTGTTTTGTGAAAAGTATCTTTATATCTCTTAAAGATTTTGAGAAGTTACACGCAAATAATCATGTATGGAAGGTAAGGTAAAAAAATATAAGACAAAATTGTTATCTCTGAATTTTCTCTTTACTTCTCTTCTCCCTTTC
>NC_051400.1:43033204-43033406 GCF_015228065.2 Penaeus monodon
ATACTGCGGTTCCTTTTTATGCCCGAAAAAAGAAGCCAAAATATAACTCCATCTTAGGGACGACCTAGAATTTGTGTTCCCGTAATATGCGCTTTTGTCAACTATTCATACCCGGCGCATGAATCTAAGTTGGAAATGCCTAGGGAACTTATTCCTAAGTTTCGTAACTAGGAGCGTCTTGTTCCGTTCCGTTGTAAGAGAG
>NC_051400.1:43033483-43033547 GCF_015228065.2 Penaeus monodon
TGTAAACACATGAGAGGAACAACATTATCTTCACGTGATAAAAACAAATAGCAGCAATGTCGTT
>NC_051400.1:43033576-43034044 GCF_015228065.2 Penaeus monodon
AGGTAAGTAGTCATAAGTCATAAGTTCTAGTCAACTTATTCCTTCTATTGAGAGGGTGCCTGAGTCTTCTTCCTTCCGTTGTGATGATTACTTTTGTATGTATTGTACGTAACAATGAAAGCAGTGCACCAAGGCCTTGTGTCAGATTTGATTTTTTTTCACCAAGAAGAAATATATTCGTTATCAGCAGTTTAACAGCATATAACGGTTCTGGCAAGAGTGGTTTCAGACTTTTTTCGAGATAGCATAACCTCCGAGAAATCTGATTATGAAAAAAAAACATTATTTAATGTGAATCACTTGGTTAGATCGACCTGTGCTTCAATTTGGATAATCTCTATCTGCTTGTAGGTAAGATTCATTATGCTTCCATGACCACTCTGGAACCTTATTTGAATATTGCGCCTAATGTAAACGATTTCTTTTTGTTAATGATTTTATTTACATATATATATTTTTTAGTACATC
>NC_051400.1:43034067-43034528 GCF_015228065.2 Penaeus monodon
AATATACAGTCATACTTTCAATAAACTTACGTTGAATAACGTGTGCTTTTGGACCAATGATTGATTACTTTAATTTTTAATCAAAATAAATCAAACGGTTTCGCTTGATTGCCAATGTAATTAATTCTTATGAAATAATGACATTGGTATCATGATCTTTTTATATACAAATTGGTACAGATTCCAGAATGCGGACTTTATGCACGAATGAATTTCAATGCTGTTAGAATTTGTATTGCCAGATAAACTGTTCCTCTTGACAACAGGTACATAAAAGTTGTCCCTTTTTCTGTATATTTGTTAGAGTTGTAAGAGAATAATCGTGACCAACAAAAATGATATATAAACGAGTTCCAATTTCCAAGCTGCCTATTACAACCAAACCGTGGAAAAATAATTTTGTTATATTGGCAATGTTTTACCACTTTCCTGTTAGGCCTCCTCTTCCACGGTTTAACAGT
>NC_051400.1:43035633-43035773 GCF_015228065.2 Penaeus monodon
ATCAGAGAGAATCAGAGAGAGGGGGGGAAGGGAAATAGAAACAGACTGAGAGGCAATTAACCTTCCTAATCTGTACAGGAAAAATATGAATAACCGTTTATCTTGAAAAAGTAAGTATATCACACATGGTAAAGCATTTT
>NC_051400.1:43037395-43038091 GCF_015228065.2 Penaeus monodon
GTCAGGGATTTATAACTGTTTCTGTGCAGATTGTTCGGATCCACAATTTTACATCGCCAATTTGAAAGGTTTATTTACTCGTTCCAATTTCCCGCTTGTTTTCCGAGGGGAGTTTATTTTGATTTAGGATTTCATTTCATCATAGGTTTTTTCTTCTATTTGCTAGTTATAAATATCGAGCTTATCTATTTGTAATTAAATTAACACGTACTCACACACATAGAAAAACAACACCGAAAAAAAACTGGCCCTTTGAATCGGACTTGACCATGGTATTCAGGCTATAAAAGAGGTCAAGAGAGTGTTGATAAAAAAAATTTGCCATCCAAGCGAAATTCTAACAACATTAATGATACGTTTACAAATACAATAAACTAATATCATTGAACACAATGTATTTTTATATCGATCACATACGTACAAAATCCTTAATATAAATTCCAAACACCTTCAGGGAAACAGAATAGAACGCATGGGAAGAAGGAAAATGACCAACGAAATGTTTACACAAAATGAGAGCAAAATGACGAACAGCAACTTGATGACACTGGAACAGCGAACAAGCATTGGAATTAACAACGCTTGAACACGGAAGGAAAGACAACGAGTCGACATCGGTATGCTCAATAATTATGTCAAGAGCAGTTCAGCCAGACACCTAAGACGTGGTCGTTTTCAGCAAGGGAGGAACGCGAG
>NC_051400.1:43039119-43039240 GCF_015228065.2 Penaeus monodon
GACTAACCTTTCCCTAGGGAACTAGTAACTGGGTAACTAGCGGCTGAGCTAAGTTTGTGAAGCTCTACGAACACAAACTGTTTCGGATTCAGTGCTGGCAAGAACCATGGACTTGCCTCAT
>NC_051400.1:43039515-43039673 GCF_015228065.2 Penaeus monodon
GATAAGTCTCTGCAATCCTTGACGGCTGGAGGAGAAAAGGTCCTTCACTTATACATAGATATACATATCAGTGTTTTAATCCGGATAAAGAATCGAGAAAAGTAGACTGAAGTGAACAGAAAAAAATATCAGGAGAGAACAAGAATTGAAACTACATA
>NC_051400.1:43039754-43040070 GCF_015228065.2 Penaeus monodon
TTATACATACATTAAGCTATACACCTAATTCAACCATTTTCCAAATCGGCAAAGGTCATTACATAGACAGAGCGAAGGACGGAGTAGATTTTTCCTCGCGATGAAATAACGATTATCAAGCGCAAGAGGCGTTAGGAAGAGGCTTGGCTTTTTGCCGACATATCTTGTGGCACAATGATGTTCGATATCTCCTGGCAGCGTTAGTATTCACTTGATATGCAAGGAACCTGCCAGGATTTCACCCTCACTCTAGTAGGCAAACATAATCGTCACTGGAGGAAGCAATAAGAGTCCTTTTCCACTGGCACTTTTAGCA
>NC_051400.1:43043986-43044225 GCF_015228065.2 Penaeus monodon
GCTAAAATCCTAAAAAGAAATTAGAAGGATATAGTGAAATATTTCCAATTATTTTTTATGCTTTTATGCATTAGTCGACTCCGGTAAATTAGAGGCAAAAACAGACTAACAAACCGTACGTTCGTGATTACATATAATATTCATGTGACCATTTTAATGGACAACCACGCCCGATTGTTTAATGATTCGATGTTGGGGAAAAACACGAGGGAACATGTAATCAAACAAATAAAAGGACA
>NC_051400.1:43044678-43044823 GCF_015228065.2 Penaeus monodon
ATTATTACTATCGACATTTAAGATAATGAATTCGTATATATTCCCTAAGGTTTGCCTCTGCAAAATGGGGAAAAAAAACATTTTCCCTTCTCTTTTTAACATACTAATAAATCCCAAAATTTTTAACCACCACACACCAACACAA
>NC_051400.1:43045598-43046036 GCF_015228065.2 Penaeus monodon
ATTTCCTTCACACAAGGTATAGATTTGTGTTATTTACAATAACATTTTTATTGTAATACAATCAATACCGAGAAATAGATAATCATAACAAAAACGCGAAAAATAGATAAGCATAACAAAAGCGCGAAAAATAAATAATCGTAACAAAAACGCGAAAAATAAAAACAAAAGAGTAGCTAAAAAGATCCCGAAGGAGGAGGATCTATCATCCAATTGTGCTTTGTAAGGGAGACGAGAAGCCCCTGTTGCCGAAGTATTTTTGCCACTGATGTTTTATTTTCCTTTTCGCAGCCGATAGTGTGATGACTCGGGGGAAGGGATTTTGGGGTTTTTGTGTTATTTCTTCGAGTTCCTCTGGGAGTCTCGGAATCTTTGTCAGTCTGGGGCCAGCGGTGATATCGAGTGATTTGCTTTGCAGTTTTGTCAAATGATTGAGAT
>NC_051400.1:43046138-43046269 GCF_015228065.2 Penaeus monodon
AATATTTATTTATATATATAAAAATGAATGCAATTTGTTGAATGAGTTATTTAATTATACAGTTCCAAAACATGCAGTGAATCGTTATTTTTTCTTTAATTGTTTTTTTCTAATATCCATGATAGCGCTGT
>NC_051400.1:43046441-43046625 GCF_015228065.2 Penaeus monodon
AGCAGCCAGCTAAAAAAAAATGGTTGAGTTTTGCAATTACCAGAGCAAGGTTTCTGTTTATTGAGTCAGTATGTAGAATTGTTGCCCATAAATAATAAAAAAAAATCTACCGTGTTGATACAATAACAGAAACCCCATCTAGATTCAAAATGAGTTTGGAAGAAAAGGTAAGCTTCAGTCCTTC
>NC_051400.1:43047366-43047589 GCF_015228065.2 Penaeus monodon
CGTGTATGCAATATCTAGCGGAAACATCAACAACATGGATTAGCTAGCAGCTGGTATTGACTCTCCTACCGCTGATATCTGTGTCCACACAGTGGTGAAATTCTCTCTGATGCTCCACCTGAATAAGTCCAGTCTTAACAGCGATTTTTCTACTACGTTTTCTTCCCTACTATATCCCTCGATTACTCCTTGAGCCAGCCACCCTTATAATAAACTGCCCGAC
>NC_051400.1:43047697-43048259 GCF_015228065.2 Penaeus monodon
AATGCATAGTATATTTACTGAAGAACGCCCATTGTATCTGTTTTTCTTCCTGTCCTTACGAGCTACACCCTGCTTTTAAGTTGCGTTATTTGACTCCTATCTATTAGTTATTAAATATTTTCCCATTTATTGTATAATACTAATAAAAAAAAATCAGGAATATTTGGACGACTCGGTCACAACTGAGATCATAATTTCTGTTTAGAGTAGCATGTAATGAAATATTTCACTTCTGATTAATTAATGTGATGATTAATCAGTTTTACAAAACGATGAGTTCAAAACATTGAGGTGGACACTGATTGGTATGTTATTAATGTGCTTCCGGGAACATGGATTTAAAGTAGACACAATTAATATGTAAAGTAGTATATCCTAGAAAATTTTTAAATTCCTATTTTTTTTTTAATCATTTTTAACAAGAAAGCTGCTTATAGTTTGCTCCTTTCTAAAATTATATAATTCTGTTAAGTTAATCCTTGTGAAAATTATTAAGTATTCCAAATTCTTATTTCCCTTCCTCTTTTTTTTTTCTTTTTTTAGTGATTCACACCATTACCAA
>NC_051400.1:43048356-43048481 GCF_015228065.2 Penaeus monodon
CCCCGCGCGCATATAAGTGTGAGTGTGCATTCGTGCGCACACACATCGCCAGAGCGCGTGCATGGGCACAGACACGGATTTGCATATACTGGGTTTTAACCTAATACGCTATGGGGAAAGATGTG
>NC_051400.1:43049588-43054340 GCF_015228065.2 Penaeus monodon
ACCCCCACCCTTAAAAAAAAATGCGGGGGGTTTTTTTTAAAACTGTCCATTCGTGTGAACCTTGCTTTCTATATATAGTTAAGCGGACGCGACATGCATCTGCAATCAATTTTCATGCCTTTTATTTTTTTTTTAAATTTACAGATTATATGGCTGCAAACCCCAAAAACCCACTAGTCAGTTTTTGATTCTATTTTTCATACTGCCCAAAAACTAAAGGGGGTTGGGGTCAAAAACACTAAAATTTTAAATTTCCGTATTACCTAAAAAAATTTCAAATTTGTCCAATCCCCTCAACAAAAGTCCCCCTTTTTCAACGGTGCTTTAGGCACACTGAACTTCTTAAATTTGGTACTGCATAACATATGGAGGGAGCACATCATCACTGCTAACGAAACAGAACAGCTCCATAGAAACATCACTTGCTCTCCCTGTAGAAAAAGGGCTTGTTAAAGTCGGCCCTTTTTAATTAGGCTTGGAACACAAAAGAAATTCCGTTTTCAAAAGCCTCTTGAAAAATTTAAAATCCAATCAAATTTTTCCTTTTGGAACTATTTTTAGGTTGTGAGGGGTTTTGGCTACAGAAGAAAATTTTGGGGGACAAAATCGTCTATAATTCCAGTCTTTCCCCAAATAACTTTGACGCTTTACATTTTTTGGGAACCGGGGAAGTCGGGATAGTTTTATTTTCTCATCTACTGGGGCAACTTTTCCCTACCCTACCTCATGTCCTAGGAATTTGAGTTGTGCATACCAAATTCACACTTATTTAATTTTACAGTCAGTTTTTGCCTTTCTTGTCGTCCTAACAGCTGTTTCGCTTTTGTATGTTTCAGCCCAAAGTTGTCGTGAACACCCCAAATCCCCAAATATGCTGGACACCTTCTAATCCGAGATAAAAATTTTTATTAGTCTTTAAAAATGGCTGGACATTACGTACAAATGGCTAAAATTGTACGATACAGCCCAAAGGGGGGTTACGAAGGTGATATCTCTTTGCCTCCTCGTGGGGGGTCTTGGTAATATCCCTTTAATTTAAATCAGAGAGATAAATTTTAAAATTTCCCTCACCGAGTCAATAATTCATAAATTTCTAACAAAGGAAAACAGTTGAAACGTTAGAGCATTAATTTTTCTTATCTATGCACAATCTCCATGTGATCTGCTTTTTTCACCAACACACGGGGTGACCCCAATGACTTCTATTTGGTTCAAAAATTTCCCGGGAAACTAAGAGGTTTTCTATCTCATCTTCATTTTTGGGGTTTTCACTGAGCCACTCTGTAAGGACCTGTTTTATGGGTACTGCTCCGGAACCCAATTCACATCTGCATACTAATGATGGACTTGTGGTGTGTCTGTAAAAAGTCGAGAACTCTTGTAGAAATTTTTATACACCCTTTTTCTGGTCGGGGGAAAAGATGGGAAGTCTTATTAAAAGGATTAACTAAAATGTCAGGTTCTTTAATTTTCCCTAACACCCTTAAATCCAAATCTTTTATTTTCCTGTTCAACATTTTCAGTCCCAAATTTATTTTCCCTTTTTTAAAGGCAAAATTTTCTCAAAACCACTTGCCAAACTGGGTTTTTCCCTTCCTTAAAATTTTTCTTTAATTTATGTCAACCAGCGCTTCTTTTTCCACGCTGGGGGGATTATCACAAAATTTAAAATCATTCCCTTTTCAACCCTTTTATATGGACCCTCAATCTGTTTGGGAGGGGTTTTCTTTCTACAAGGCAAGAACAAAAGCATTTGTCCCCAAATTTTCAAAATGTCTAACTTAGCATTCTTATCATGCCCTTTTCATTTTTGTCTGTGCTATTTTTTAATTTTTTTCATTGCAAACCATGCCCCTTAACACCCTATCTTTTAATTTTGTTAATAATCACAAATTTTAAATTCATTTTTCCTCACGATCAAACTTTCATATAACATATCTGTGGGCCCATGAACTTGTTTCCCAAATAATATTTCTTTGGGGACATATCCTAGACTTTCTTTTTTTGTGACCTGCAGCATACACAAAAAGGCACACTGTCACCCCAAAATCCTTTTTTTTCTTTTAAAAAATTTTTTTAACATCCCCTTCAAGGTTTTGGGTAAAACGTTCAGGCACCTTGACTTTCAAGGGGTATATAGGGGAAAAATTTGTTCATCCCCATTATTATGACATCCTTGAATATTTAAAAGGGAAATTTGATCCTTATAAATTGCAATCCCCTTTGGGGAATTTCCAAATATAAAAAAAATTTTGTCAGGGCGGGGAACAACATTTTTTTTGTGGGGGATATTTCGGGGGGGAATTTGCTTCGGAACCGAGTATACACACATGTAGTCAATAAGAATGATTTCCCCGTTTAGTTTTTTTGGCAGGGGGCCCAAAAAATCAATAATAACTTTGCCTAAAAGGATCATTAATAAGGGAATTGGTTTAAAGGGGCAGGAGGAATTATCTGTTTGGGTTTCCAAACTAACTGACTATACAAAAATTGATCGACAAAATTCGAAACGTCATGAGAGATGCGGGCCAAAAAAATGATGTAATTTTTTAGATTTCCCTTGACCCCCTAAATGCCCCCCAAAAATTCATGACAAGACCCTTACTTTATATCAAAAACTTTTTGGTACCCTATTTGATATAGAAAACCCCAGGTACCCAGCAGGTTCGTCTGAAGGACGGTTTTTTGGCTCAAAATTCCTTTTTTCATATAATACCCTTTTTTTGTTTTTTCCAACTC
This sequence comes from Penaeus monodon, assembly GCF_015228065.2. Taxonomy (NCBI): domain Eukaryota; kingdom Metazoa; phylum Arthropoda; class Malacostraca; order Decapoda; family Penaeidae; genus Penaeus; species Penaeus monodon. Next base: position 43,052,328 of record NC_051400.1, read on the forward strand.
TTCTTCACTCAATACTAATCTGAAAAATAAAATTTTGGTACGGTCAGTTTCCTGGGCTTCAAAATTTTTTTTACGTGAAAGGGTTCCCAAATAATTCATCTTCCCCACTTTCATCTTTACTTACAACACTTGAATTTTAGCACTTAACTTCCATTTTTTTAACATCACCACTTTAGACATTCAAAATACTTTAAAAACAATGCATCTTTTTCCTTCCAAAAGGGTTACTGGCTAAAAAAATAAATTTTTTTGGTTTTTTAACCACTAAACCCTTGGCTTTACTTCGGGTTACTGCACAACGGGAAAATACCCCCGGACTATCTATAGTTCATTTTTAGTGAATAAATTTTCCAAAGGTTTAAGCAACAATGACATTGCCCCCGCGATCACCCGCAATATATTACACAGAAAATCTACCCCTCATGAGGAACTTTCTGAAATAGCCATAAAACTGCTTTTCACAAATTTTAAATTCAATTTAAAACCTTACCCAAAGGTGCCTCTCCAACCCCAAATTCCTTTAAAAAACATACTGGCCTGTGAGTACACCCAAAAAATGGTACCGCATTTTTTAAATCCCATACTATCACCCCGCATACTCTCAAAGAAACGGGAGGGGAACTCCATCAGAGTCTATGAAACGGCCCAAAAAAAACTTATGGGGCATAATCATGTAAACCCCAAACAGGCAATTTTTATTTCTCGGCTCTGACACAACAGCATTATAGAAAACTGTTTATGCTCCTTTTTTTAAAAGTGGGAAAATCCGTATTCTTGACCAGAAGATTACAAAAAAAACAAGTCCCTTAAATCTACTTGAGTTTGATACTACTAAAAAAACTAAAGCCTTTACTGGCTAATCTCTTAAAAAGTTCGGGTCCCTTTGACTCTGACATGGGAAACATTTGTAACAGGGTGGGTCTAACTAATCAATTTTCTTTTGGTATAACAAAAACTATAATTTTCCGCAAAAACCATGCGGCTCTCTAAAACAAAATCTACCTCTTTCTCAAGAAGATAAACACGCACATCTTGTGGTACTCCTCTAAATATTTTTAAAACATGATTATTCCTATGTCATCATATTTGAAGCTTTGCGGGCTGACACCCAAACATTTAAACAATTTCTTCAACATGTAGAATATTAAAAAAAAAGACTGACTGGTTTTTTATTCCCTGTTGAATTTTTTTCTGAAAAATTCTGGAGTAAGTCTTGGGATTTAATACTCCCTCTTTCAAACATTTAATCTCTCTGCTGTGAACTTTCAATGACAGGTAAGGGGGAACGCCCTTTCCCTTTAAGGCTGACTGTACTAAAAACGACCAAATTGGGGCCCATGAGAACTATTTGCAACATGTTCAAACTGGGGAAAAAACTCTTGAGGATCATCTTTTTAAATGAAGGAAAAATTTCTCACTTTAATTTGTAAAAGAAAAGAACATGCCCATCGGGAAAAAACAGGCTTTTCCCGCCAGACTGCCGTTTAAAAATCCCCAACGAAATTTCGTTTTTTTTTTTTAATTTTCCCAATTTTGCCTTCCCCAAACTAAATTTCCTTTAGTTTTTAACTCTCTATAAAAAATTCCCCTCTTTTTCTTGTAAGGCAAAACACCCCTACATTTAAGACCTTGTAACTAAATTTTTTAAAACTTCTCTTTTATTTCAGCCTTTTTCCAAAAACATTAATAGAAATTTGGTAATATTTGAAATCCCAATCCTTTTCTTTTTTTTGCCTCACACAAAAATTTGCAAAGCTCATAAAAAAAATTTTGGGCAAGATAAAAAGACAGGCATTGTGATTTAAAAGATATCTTTTAAATGTAGCTGCCAACTTCCTAAAAAAATATATCATATTTTCACAAAAACTCTTCTGCATAAAAATTATCTAAATAATTAAGTCAGTCAAGCCCTATGTTTTTTAGATTGTTCTTGGCAATTTTTATAGTGAGAAAAAAAATTTCCCCCGGGCGGGCCCCCCCCGTGTTACAATCAATTTTCCTAGCTCAACTAAA
>NC_051400.1:43055863-43056261 GCF_015228065.2 Penaeus monodon
ATTTTTTGTATGTGGTGTACTGAAATGTCCGAAATTTTCAAAGGCCGAAATACTGCAGGATAACTCTTTTAATCACACTCCTCCTATATATCTTGCGAGCCTTTAAAACTTCCAGAACACCATTCCTTAAGTTTTCAAAAGTTTATATCCGGGGGGGGGAGAAAATCATTACGATGTTGGGTGTCTGAATTAATTGCCTTCCCTTTTGTTCAGGTTAGCCGCGACTTAGGAAGTTTAAGGCTTGAAAAACCCAAAATTTTCTTAGGTTTAAACTAGATTAATTTCGTTTCCGGTTTTTATTTAATGGCTGGCGTTTAAAGGGATATGTATGTCCAAAATTAAAAAAAACTACTTTTAGATATAATACCATAAATTTTTTGGAATCATTTTAAAAAACC
>NC_051400.1:43056319-43056936 GCF_015228065.2 Penaeus monodon
GTGTACCCAAACCCCATTTTAGATTCCAAACTTTCAAAACTGTGAAGACCCATCACAAGGGAAACAGCCTTTCAAGTAACATACGCAGAACCTCCAAGCCCTTCCCCTTCCCGAAAACACCCCCCATGGTTAAAGTCCTCGCGAAGGGTTTTCTCCCCCGCTCCTCGGGGGCCAATTCAAAACATTACTGAAGACGCAAGGATTTGTAATCAAAGAGGACCGTTCGTATAAATGTTGGGGGCATTTGCGTGTGTCAAGGGGCCCATCACTCCTGCCCGTGGGGTCTGTGGGGCTAACACTCACAATGCGGGCGACGACCATGCGGTTTTTGGGGATTAAGTGTACTCGCGACAGAGGGGCTCCCATGAAGAGAGTTTTTGTGTTTATTGTAAATGGTGTAAAAAACAGTTATAGAGTTTTCGATGCTTTGATACGAGTAAAATGCATTTTTAATTGGTATAATAGTACTGCTCTAATGCTGGGGTGCTGATGATTTAAATAAACCCCTAGAGTGACGATTTTGACATGAAATAGTGCTGAATATTTTAATAATCAATGATTGTATAATATAAAAAAATTGTGCATCCGGGGTGTGCGCATATGCGGATGGGAATTGC
>NC_051400.1:43057247-43057987 GCF_015228065.2 Penaeus monodon
AACGCATCCACATCCTCATCCCAAACGGGGGGGAAGTGAAAAGCTAATATAAGGCCGCCCCCGCCGCACACAGGGCTCGCCCCCCCCATCGCTCAGAACAGTCAAAGGAATTACAAAATCCCGCACTCGATTTAGGATGATGGATGATCGTAGGATTGACAGGGGGTGACGGGGGGACGGACAGGCCCAGCTGCTTTTCCCCGAGATGAAAATGACACCAATATCCTTGTTTTTATCGAGGGTGAGGTTTCCCCGCGGAGTGTGTGAACTAAATGGGGAAGGGTTTTTTCGGAGGGGTGCTATGGTAAATTGCTTTTAAATTGAAAGAGTGATTTATGTGTGTCGGGCTTGAATGTCTCCCTTAAAAATTACTTCGATTCAAATTGCTTCCAAGTACAAGCACCGGGAAAATGTCCTGTGTTATAGACCGGAAATAAGCTATTAAGAAAGTTTGTATTTGAGTGACAGTACTCGTAAAAATTTCCCCTGTATTTGAAAATTGCTTCTGGGTTCCCTAATAAAACCCTGGATGCTTATCCATTACAGTAGATCCCTTTTCCCACGCTGCTTTTTTTGAAAACATTAGAGTCTAATAAAAAAGCTATCCCCCTTCCCGGGCCCTTATATTCACCCTTTAAAAAGAATCTTCTTACAGGACCTCACAGTCTTTTTTTTAATTCCCGTAGGGACGAGATCTTTTCTCTATTGCTTGTAACTATTATTTGGTCTTTCACTGCGTA
>NC_051400.1:43058239-43058524 GCF_015228065.2 Penaeus monodon
ACCTTCCCCCCGCCACCTTCAGCTTCATTTTTTTGCTCTATCTTTCATACAAACCCCGCTTGGACTCCGTGCTAAAACCCTTGTATGCAGATATGTTAGTAGCTTTCCCGCTTACGGTACTCACTACTCTTAGCAAAGGTGGGTCAAAGAAAGCAAATAACCGGGAAACAACGGGGTTAAGAACTTTAAGTTCCCTGCACCATTATTAATGTGTTTACCTGAAATCTCATCTATTTGTAACTGGTGGAAAGTACTTGGGGATAAAATAATTGGAACGATTCTACT
>NC_051400.1:43058805-43059529 GCF_015228065.2 Penaeus monodon
GGGTGGGGGGTTATTTATATAAGATATATAGAGGAAAGACAGATAATCTAGGAAAATCGGGGGAAAAGTGACGTTTGCACTAAAAAAGGGTTAGTTTTTTTTTTGCCGCTGACGCGTTATTCAACTGTACACTATTGCTTTTTGGGGGGTACAAGGTAACTTAACCACGGCTACAAAAAGGGAGCGATTCTAAATGCCGTTTTTTTTGGTTGGGAAAAAAATATTTCCTTTCTTTGCCTCCGGCGGCCCTTCCCTAGAATATAAATATATCTTTTGGTTATTTGGCGTTTTTATATATGACCCCTAGAGCGCAAAAAGTTTTAAGTCGTATTTTTTGCTTGATTTTTCATTTTTTTCTTTTTCTACCTTCGGTATTCTTACACTTGCTAAATCTCGGCGTTAAATTATTCTCGAAACTATGCTGAAAAGAACATTATAAGGCCTTCATAAAGTTCTTGAACAAAATCATATGGGGGAAAATTAGCTTGTGGGGCGCTGTTAGTGAACATGTAAAACTAATTACTGGCACTAGCTGGGGATGTGGCGTCGATAGTATCTTTTAGGGCACTCACAGGCGTTTAAACTCGGACAGCTCCTGTCATGACAAAAGAATGCGTGGGAGTGTGTTTTTCATGGATAAGTTAAAGGGATATTTGGGGGTCGGAGTGTAATGTTAATTTTTAAATTTTGATATACCATGTTTACGATATTTTTATTTTATTTT
>NC_051400.1:43059710-43060271 GCF_015228065.2 Penaeus monodon
TCGACAAGGCTTGCTCCCATAATTTAGAAATAAGTTTCAATAAAAAAAATGCTTTAATTTAAAAAAAAACAGGAAAGTTAAAACGAACCCCGGGGGCATAAATGCCAAGAAAAGAGCGCCTACGACACGTGCAAAATTTTATCGTGTCAAAAAAAGGGACTGACTGAAAAATTTAGCAATGCCGTCTTTTTTTCCCCCTTTCCCCAGGCAGGTGCAAGGACCATGGTTATTTTTTCAAAAAAATGTAGTTTCCCCAACAAAAATTGCGCATATAAAAAAACGATTTTTTGATCGAGTATAAAAATGAAAATTTCACAAATTATTTCGATATTAAAAATCTGTGATGCGCGAATATCCTCAAAAAACTATGATTCACCTTTTTCTCATACAAAATTAGCAATATGAGTAATGAAAAAAATGCTTTGCTCGGCTTTGTATACCCCTTCAAAGGCCCCGTACTATTTGCCCCCCGATTCTTCGCCAATCTTCCCAAGCTAATGTCCCCAATTCCATTCCCAAAACCAGAAAATGTCTGATCTTACCAAAAAAGGTTATTAATTT
>NC_051400.1:43061370-43062118 GCF_015228065.2 Penaeus monodon
TAGGTTATATTTTTTTTATTTTTTTTAACCCTTTTTTTAAATTAATAATTTTAAAATGTATTTTTTTTTTTTTCCTATTCCCCATTTTTATTAAAAAAATTTTTTTCTTTTTTTCCCCAAATTAAATTTTTAAAAATTAAAAACTTTATTTGTAAACCTTGAATCTTTTTGCCCACATTTCCCCCTTTCCTCCTCTGTTTCAAATTTTTTTAATCATTTTTCCTTGCCCGGGGAAAATAACCTATTTTGCAAAAAAAAATTTTCCCTTTTTTGGCAGCCAAAAATTAATTTTAATTTAATAAAATTTTAAAAAATTATTTTTTTCCCCTTTTTTCCCCCCTTTCCCGGGCTCATCCTCCGGGGGGGCCAAAAATTTTTTTTTTTTTCCCCCCTTTGTAAGTTAACCCTAAAAAAGAATTTAAAAAAATAAAGTGTGGGGAAAATTAAATTTTAAAGGTTTGAAAGGGGCAAGGGGAAATAAAAATAAAACGGGGTTCAAGCAACGGGGGGATGCCGAAATTTGAAAAATTTGTTTCCCCCCTTTATTTATTTCCCCCCTAAAGAAAAACCAAAACGCAAACAAAAGATTAGTTACTTTTTAACCCGAAAGGTTTTGAGGCCAAAAAAAAAACGAAATTTTGGGAAAAAAAGGAAATATAGTAAAAATTATTCAAAAATAATTGGGGGAAAAGTTGTTCAACCCCTTTAAGCCTTCTAAAATTTTCTAAAAAATTAAAATTTTATAAAA
>NC_051400.1:43062161-43062489 GCF_015228065.2 Penaeus monodon
AAAAAACATAATAAAATTCTAAAAAGTTGACCAAAAGAAATTTTAATTTTAAAACCCTAAAAAAATCCAAAACCAATTTAAAAATAAAAAATTTAATGAAAAAATTTTTTTAAATAAACCCCCCCCAAAAAAAACGACCAACCCCCAAACCAAACCCAAAAAAACAAAAACCCCCAAACAAAAAACATTCCTAAATAAAAAAAAATTTTAAAAATAATAAATTTATATTAAATTTTAAATTTTAAAAATTTTTTAAAAAAAAGGAAACAACAAAAACCAGGGAAAAAACCCCCAAAAACAAAAACAACACAAAACAAAAAAAACAACA
>NC_051400.1:43062590-43063698 GCF_015228065.2 Penaeus monodon
CCATTACAAACCCCCAAAAAAATTTTTTTTTTTTTAAAGGGAAAACCCCCTAAATTTTTATGGTTTTTTTAATTTTTTATTAAAAGAAATTTAAAAATTACTGTTTTTTAGGTAAAAAAATTTTTAAAAACAAATTAAACTCTGAAAAAAAAAAAAAAAGGGTTTTGTTTTAAAAAATTTTTTTTTAAACAAAACAAAAAAAAAAAAAACACCAAAAACCCCCCAAAAAAAACAAACACACAAACAAACAAACACAACCCAAAAACCCAAAAAATATTATTATTTAAAAAAAAATAAAAAATAAAAATTTTAATGTTATTTAAATGTTTTTAAAAAACCCCTTTTTTTTAACCAAAAAAACAAAAAAAAAAAAACCAAAAATTAAATATTTTTTATTAAAAAAAAATAAAAAAAAATTTAAATAATTAATAATAAATTAAAAGGTAAAAACCCCGTTTGAAAGGGGGGAATTTGGGGAAAAAATTTTTTTAAAAAAAGCTTTTTCAAAAATTTTTGGAACCTCTTTATTAAAGGAGGAAAAAAATTTTAAAAAAAAGCAAATTGCAGTGAATCGAAACCCCCGGATATGTACCCGGGGGGCCCTTTTTGGGGCTTAAAAGCTTCCCCAAATTTGTTAAAAAAAAAATTAAAATTAAAAAGGGGGGGGGGGGCTAAGGGGAAAAAGGGTTTTCCCCCCCCAAAATGTTTGGGGTTGATAAAAGAAAAATTTTGTTTTTTTATCATTTTTTTAAGGGGTTTTAGATTTCGCCTTTCCCCGGTTTAAAAGGAGGGGTATTTGGTTTTAAAAAAAAGGGGGGCTTTAATTTTCCCTCGAAAAAAAAGAAATGAGAGGAGAGGGGAAAATAAAAAATTTCATTAAACTTTTAAAAAAAGGGTAAATGGGGGAAAAAACCCCCTTTTAAAACCCCCAACACCCCCAAACAACACCAAAAATGTTTTCTTTTATTTAATAAAAAATTTTTTAATAAATTTCCCTTTTTTAATTTAATTGATGGCCCCTTTCCTTTTTTGAAGGGGAGGAAATGAACAAAAGGGTTGAAAAGAATTTTTTAAAATTTATTTTAAAATTTCCCCTTTTTTTAAAAAT
>NC_051400.1:43063732-43064520 GCF_015228065.2 Penaeus monodon
TTTCAAACGCCGATCTAAATATGGGGCCCCTGCTTTTTGGGCCCAACCCCTTTTTCCACGGGGCTTTTTCTTAAATTTTAAGGGCCTTTTTAAGGAGGAATAAACATTCCAATGATTTGGGAAAAAAAAATTTTAAAAAAAATTGTTAATTATTTAAATTTTTAAAAAAAGGGTTTTTGGGTTTGTTTTGGGGGTTTTTTTGGAAAACACCCATTTGGACAAAAAGGTTCCCCAAAGGTTTTTCAAGAAAAAAACGGTTTTTTTAAAAATGGGGTTTTTTTTCGAACCAAAGGGGACTTTACCAGTTTTAAAGGTTTACCTGGAAAATTACCCTAGTTGGGGGGAAAGGGCCAAAATTTTTCTCCCTTTAACCTTTAAAGGTATAAAAACCTTTAGGAGAAGTTGGAAATTAAACCCACTGGAAAACCAAATTTTAAAATTTTGAACAAAATACCCAAAGGACGAGACCCGGAAAATTTTTTTTATAAGGTTGGGGTTTTACAGATTTTCCCAAAACCCCAACTTTTTTCCTTTTAAAAAAAAGAGATGGGCGGGAAAAGTAAATTACTTAAATATGCAAAAAGGGGATTTTTTTAAATGAAAAGGGGTTTTTTTTACTAGCGGAAGAAAAAATTAAAAAGGGGTTTTTAGAAAAAGGGAAATTTTTCCCCTTTTTTCTTTAATTTTTTATTCCCTGCAAAGGTTTTTTTCATAATGGGAACATAATTAAACTTTTTTACAAAAAAAACCTACCCCCCCCAAAAAAAAAGCCCCGAAACCCCACCATG
>NC_051400.1:43064564-43064680 GCF_015228065.2 Penaeus monodon
GGGGGGGCCCATTTCCCTTAAGGGAAAAACCATAAAAATCCCTTTTCGAAAATTTTAAATTTTAAGGGTTTTAATTTTTTAAATTTTTCTTATTTTTTTAATTTTATATATTTTAA
>NC_051400.1:43064820-43065039 GCF_015228065.2 Penaeus monodon
CCCCCCAGGGTCTTAACCTTTTAAAAAAATTTGGGAATTTTCCCCCTCTTTTAATTTTGGTTAGTACCCTTTTAAGGTTTTTACAAATTTTTCCCCCCCTTCGTTTCCTTTTTTCTTTTTGAAGTTTTTTTTAAATGTTTTTTGGCCTTTGTTAAATTTTCCCCCCCAAACCCCTTTTTAAAAAAATTTTTTATCTCAAGCTATTCCCCTTTTCCCACC
>NC_051400.1:43065069-43065216 GCF_015228065.2 Penaeus monodon
AAAATTTAAAAAATTCTTTTTCCGGGATTTTTAAAAAAATTTTTTTTCCCCCTTTAAATTATTTTTAAAATTTTTTTATTTATTTTAAATTTTAGGGTGGAATTTTTAAAACCACATTCTGCCCCAAAAGGCCAAACCCAGGGGGAC
>NC_051400.1:43065234-43065338 GCF_015228065.2 Penaeus monodon
CCCACCCCCCCCAACCCACAAACCCCCCCAAAAAAATTTGGGGAAAAAAAGATAACGTTTTTTTTGGAAAATTTTCTACCCCATGGCAAAAAAATTCCCCCAAC
>NC_051400.1:43065516-43065689 GCF_015228065.2 Penaeus monodon
TTTTAAAAATTTTTTAAATTTTTATTAAAAAAAATTTTTTTTTTTTTTAAAAAAAATTTTTTTTTTTTTTTTTTAAAAATTTTATGTTTTAATGTCTTTTTTCCTTTTCCCTCTTCATCCATATTTTCAATCTCATTTTTACGTTTCTACCAATAACCAATATAATGTCATCA
>NC_051400.1:43065755-43066243 GCF_015228065.2 Penaeus monodon
TCCCATCTCTTCTACACACACCACACACCCCAATTTACAGAAGTACTAATGATTTATAAAGATGAAGTTTCCAGCCTTTTAAAGGGAAAGGGTGCTACTCGTTTAACTTTTCAGCAAGACTTTAGGATATAGTTAATATTTCAATCTCCTTTTACGTAGCCCCACATCACGGGTCGTTCCAACCATTTCCCAAACCCACATTTTCTGACCCACCACTGGCCTGTTTAAAACATCGCGTATCGTGAATCATGAGATACAACTGCTCTGACATTGGCTTCTTCTCTCATCCTTCTTATTCTCTCGTTCTTTCCTTGCTTTTTTCCATTTCTTTTAACTGGTTTATTGATCCTGCCCTGTTTCTCCATTGCAATCTGTTTTTTTGCCTTGTGGTTTAGCTTGCTGTTCATTTATCTCGTTTTGTGTGTATACATGTGTGGTAAAATATACAAAAATAAACAAAACCACTGTTTCAAAATGTACCCCAAACA
>NC_051400.1:43066609-43066927 GCF_015228065.2 Penaeus monodon
TGTACGCTTCTACCATGTTCATTCCCCCAACGTGATCGTCTGACAGCCAAATGATAAATTATATGGAAAAAGTGTTTCAGCAAAGTTTCGTTATTTTATTGCTTTCGAAATAATATATAAAGCAGGAAGAGTTCCGGTTCCAAGGTTGTAAAAAAAAAAGTTCTCCTACATTATCACATAAAATTTATCATACAGAAACATAGGACGTTTTACATATATCTGACAATTTAAGCTCCAGCACTATCTACCTTTCGAAAATATTTTTGCAGATTTCAACACAAAGTAAATATCTAAAACGCGATATTTGAGGTTTCCGTA
>NC_051400.1:43066996-43067236 GCF_015228065.2 Penaeus monodon
AAACACCCACCACACCACAACCAGTGAAAAGTGGTTTTTCCGATTTACCTGATGAACCGCATACATTCACTCACACAACAAACTTTGGACGTTTGTAAATTACGTTGTGCAAACGTGGTGTTATGATTATCAAAAGGTTTCTTTCAAAATACATAAAAACTGCCATTGTTCAGGTCTTAATAAAATGGAATAATTAGAGAAAAGTTTGTATTAAAATTTAGCACGATAAAAACACAATCT
>NC_051400.1:43067268-43067332 GCF_015228065.2 Penaeus monodon
TACGAAACCACAAAGATCGTATTTTTTTCGATATTCTGTTTTTTGTTGAATCTGCAATACTATT
>NC_051400.1:43067721-43067923 GCF_015228065.2 Penaeus monodon
CCGTCAGTATCTAACGTAACTTGGCTGCAGCTGCGATGGTTCGTATGCTTTTAATGATAAAAAATTTTGTTTTGCACGCAGAGAGCGGAGCCATACCCGAGGCAGTGCGCTAGGAAGCTAAATAAAAGTCATAAAATGTTATATAATACTTAAATGCAAAATACAAAAGACCAATACTTTGGGATTATTTAAATTGCAACAG
>NC_051400.1:43067973-43068135 GCF_015228065.2 Penaeus monodon
TTTAATACATTATACATGTTCATTAATGATAAATATTAACATTCAGTATATGGATTTAGAAATCACATCAAATCATAGGGGAATTACTTCAACTCACCAAAAAATATATTTCCGAGTCCTCCAACGGGTTTCCCTCATTTTTCCTGAGTCTTAATACTCCTG
>NC_051400.1:43068250-43068317 GCF_015228065.2 Penaeus monodon
TACGTCTCCCAAAAGACAGTTGACAGTTGACAGGGATGTCACCAAATACAAAATAAAAATATATTCC
>NC_051400.1:43068604-43068917 GCF_015228065.2 Penaeus monodon
GGCATAACACGCAATTGGAAAGAGTTTTCTTTTTTACTCAACTTTCGGTAATAATATGACTGAAAAGCAATGCCCCCAACTTACCGTTTCCGTCAATAGGTAAAGTTTGCCACACTAACTTCCGGCAAATGTTATTAGCAAGGGCTGTTTACCCGCTAATTTTCATGAGGGATCGGCAATTCCTATATTAATCATCGTAGTAAAAGTGTGTACCTAAGCAGTGCTTATAATGTAACCGTAGTGATTTTGTTAGAACGTTTACAAGAAACTAATAACTTCAGATACAGCTTATTATAGTATCTCGTAACATAGT
>NC_051400.1:43069670-43069893 GCF_015228065.2 Penaeus monodon
GGTGAAATAATTTAACTGTTTGCACAATTTGTAGAAGTCAACATAATCCCACCGCATTGGTCAATTACTTTATTGGTGGGTTTTATCTTACAACAATTATTTCATCTTAATTTATTTATCACTAGTGCTTTTATTGTTTTAGGGGGAGAGGTGCAACTGCCAAGCCGCCACGGACCATCAAAATTTATCTAATTAAAATGTCATCTAAAGCTATGTCGAATTT
>NC_051400.1:43069929-43070086 GCF_015228065.2 Penaeus monodon
TATCAAGTTTAATTTAATGTTTACCTAAAAATAAATCAGATATGACTTTAATAGAAGGTAAACAAATACTTTGTAGAGCAAATAACTTTGTCTAATATCATCATCGGCATCCCTCTATAGCTGGTTTAATTGCGTTTCCTTTTTTTTTTTACCTAAC
>NC_051400.1:43070199-43070900 GCF_015228065.2 Penaeus monodon
AACAAAAATCTTTTGCTAAAAGTCGAAGACTTTGTTTTATATGTACAGTAAATATCCAACAAATGTATTTTGGTTTTCCTTAAGGTACATAAGCATGAGTTATAGAGTACTCCTTTGAACCTTAATATCTTTATAATTCTGAAGGACAGCCACAGGAGCCGCTGAAATAATCTTGCGAAACGTAAAATATTGTTGTTTTTCTTTTCTCTCCTTAAATCAAGAGAGGACATGTTTCCTGCATATAAAACACAGTCATAATTTACAATCCTTTTACAGAACCTCCTTACATCTACAGCGTTTAAACTTCATGCTTCTGTTTAGTGAAGTATAGTCCTTGGGATGTATTTCTTAATAAGATTAATATTTTAAACATTCTTCCCTACATGGATTCAATGGTAGTTAGTGATAATACTTCTACTACCATATGTTAAAAGAACCCACAACTGGGTTCCATTCTAGATACTCTTATATGTCTAAGTGCCTTTAGTGAACCTACGTGTTGATTGGCCGAGAAAAAATAAGCTAGGTAAATATTTGGAAAGTGTCTCGAGTCTTATTACTTTAAAACTTCCATTAATTTAGTGTTATATCTGTTTAGCAAATGATGAAAATAGCGAAACTATAGGCTTCGTCTCACAGCTGTCAGCTCTACTTCAATTCTGCTTTGCTGTATTCTATAATGTAATCCGTATTCTTATTGT
>NC_051400.1:43071631-43071759 GCF_015228065.2 Penaeus monodon
TCATTTTACCTGATCAATCCATTTAAAATGGTTGATTAGCTCTGGTCGAAAATAAATATTTCTTTCTTGCTATCCGTCCCATCATTAACCCGTTTCGAACCATCTAGTTCAGTTTTTGCTTAAGTTAT
>NC_051400.1:43072000-43072342 GCF_015228065.2 Penaeus monodon
CGCTAGCTCGATTGAACATAAAATATTTCAAAATATTAGTAATAACCTGCACATCATCTTGGTGTAATAATCAAATTTCGATTCTCATTTGATAATTACTTTCTAGCGGAGTTTGAAATGCTGTGCCAGGAATATTGCAATTGCAAATAGATGAAAGTCGTCCGTGATATACTTTATTAGTCATGAGGACATTTTAATATCAATCACCTTCTGAATTAAAAAATATATATTATAAGCCTCTGCACATCAACACGTTTTATAACGTCAGAAATGCCTTAAAAAATATAAAGTTGTTTGCACTTCTTTTCCTCCTTGTCAGCGTTTTATGTAATCTTTTCTTTT
>NC_051400.1:43072641-43072880 GCF_015228065.2 Penaeus monodon
TGCATATATGTGGATGAATGGCACACGACACAAATACTGATGTGCATATATTTCTGTATAAGTATTATATATATGATTCCATGATCGATGTCTCTACTGGTTAATGTAAGTATACGCAGATATATAAAAATGAATATGTTTGATAGTACATGACTCTGAGATGTCGTGTACTTCAAAACGTATTTTCTTCTTATCAGTATGTGTATACCTCGTTTAATATTTTATTCTTCTCCCCCCCC
>NC_051400.1:43072985-43073064 GCF_015228065.2 Penaeus monodon
CGTCGGTTCAGGCTAAGGCAAAACAAAATAATTTCAAAGTAAATTTGATTAACAAAATCTTTTATATTATTATCTTTTC
>NC_051400.1:43077151-43077449 GCF_015228065.2 Penaeus monodon
CCTCCTTTATTTTTTCATAAAAATTGCATCCCTATAAAAAAAACGATAAAAATAAAGTCTAGGATTTGAAGCAGATTCTTTCGTAAATCTTCAGTGCAGCATTTAATTACAGCAAATAGTTTTTTTGTTCATTTTTCTCAGAACTTTGGAGACATGGAACGAGTGACAATACATGTGTAATAATGACTCAGAATTGCAGGATAAGTGATATCTTAATGTCATAATTAACTAAAAAAAGTAACGCTATGTGCAAATGGCTGTTACGTTGTATTGGTTGTATCCTTGTTAAAATATGATT
>NC_051400.1:43077700-43077841 GCF_015228065.2 Penaeus monodon
GGAGACTTTCCAATTGTGATTGCCGAACTTGGAACTTTTGAAAAAATATATTTGAATACCCTCTCCAAGATTCACGACGTTATGGCTGCTGACAGGAAACAAAAGTTGAGTACGAAAAAGACGAAAAAAAATTGCGCATGT
>NC_051400.1:43078360-43079043 GCF_015228065.2 Penaeus monodon
CTATCAATCAACGCCGCCGCCCATGCTGACACTGGTAAATTGCCCCTATGCTCGTGCCCTTCCGACTTCTTCTTGAATCTAGAACACTTCTACCACGGGGCAAAGTTCCTGGTCGGACGCCTGCTCCCACCTGCGGGGCCACCTCTCCCTGCCGGACCTCTGCTCTGCACGACGACACTTACATCTTCAACCTCCGTCCACCACTGCTATTCTTTAATAAAACGTGACAAAACCAGATCCCGTGCGTTTCCGTCCCTATCAAGTGGGGGCCACACATAACAAGAAAACCCCCGACAGATTGGTAACAGCGAAGGAGTCACCGACAACAGAACAAATGACCAAAACTTGGGTTGTCAAGCAGGGGACACTAAAACAGAGAAGAGAGAGAGAGGAATTTGAGACTAAAGTTCACATGTGTCCTCACCACTTTCTATCCGTATTCCCCAACCAGGTTTTCATCATTGTAAAGCTTGTATCACCGTATAAAAACGGCCCATTTCGGCACCATCAATAGAGAATATCCAGCTGGATATACCAATGGAACAGATGAACGCATGCATTAGGGAAAGCCACTCAATGGCTAGAGGCCGAAGTTAGAGTCCAGTTACGATGTCAGGCCAAAGTTTCAAGTCTGTAGTATTTCGGGAGCTAGAGTTTTTGTCCAACATAGAGATGTGAGCACG
>NC_051400.1:43080956-43083572 GCF_015228065.2 Penaeus monodon
ACCATGGATAAATTGCTGATTCCAACAAAAATCTGGTTATAAAACAATTATAAAATCAAGATCAGACGGTACACAAACTTAATTAGGGAACATGACACTTCAAAGCATAGAGGATTCACATAATCGAGTTCATCCGTCGGGCCCCTAATAACTCTAGAGCAGTACTTGCTATTCATGTCATTTTAGAGTAATGATTAGCAATCCATGTTGTTTTTTTTTTTCCTTCCTGTAATGAAAAAAAGTAGAATGTATAAAACCTAACACTTACTAAAAATAAACCTGCTACTTGCAACTCATGATGGTGACGTTCAATAAACTACTAATTAGTTTATGGTATGATTATACATTTGATTTTGCTATGTCATTCAGCCTTTAATAATCGTTCTAAACACATTTTTCACATTAACAAAACTCCTAATCTCTAATTCTTGCAGAATTCTAAAGTTGAGAACCTCTAGATACCGAGTGAGATGGTTGACCAAAGTATTAGGTTTAACTTCCCATGTCAATGAACAGGTGAAACTATAGATAATAGATTTCCCATTGTCTCAAGAACATAAACCTAAACGTTTTTACTTTAACAATTTTTTCTGTATATTCTCATGTCTAAATATTGTTAACACAAATCAAAGCTTTGCTCATAAATATTTAAAAGATAACATTATTCGGGGTTAACACTGGAGGTGAAACGCCTGTTAATAAGTTTTACCACATAAAAAAGTTATGTAATTAGAATTTGGGTACTACGCCTCTAGGTCAGCAAGTTGCTTGTGAGCGGGGAGCCCGACCAGTCTACCACACATCATGCCAAAATATGAATGTTTCCGTGAATCCTCGAACTTCATCATTCCGCACACAAAGTGCAGTGTTTTGTCTTATTTCTTAGACGTATCATAAGCCATGCACAGCTATTGTCTCTTGTGAAATGTAAATCTAGAAGTTGCATAATTTGATTACCATGATCATCACATATGGCAGTTTGTTCAGTTTGAATGGGTCCTTTCTCAACAATTAAATCATTCGAAGCAGAATCAAGTAAAAACTCTTATAGTCTGATCTGTGATTTTCTATACCTACGGTTTTTGAGATATTACTATGTGGCAACCGATCGAAAATATCCCTGAGCTATAAATGATATGATATGTTGTGCGAAATGAAAACTTGTGAAAGAAAAACTTATCTTGTAAGTTGTTCTTTATAATTAAAACTCTCACCAGAAAGTAATCAATTCTTTGTACTCTGCCAGACTGTAAGATCTTCGGGATTTTTGTATTTCAGGAAAGTAGTAAAATTTTTGTTAAGCAAATTTTCCTCGGGAAATAAAATAAAAAATGCGATACATTCTTCGAGGCATTTCACACAAAATATCACCATATAAACAGTACTGCTCGTTTAGTAATGGTCTCGTTTGGAGATCCAAAGCACGTGTCCGCCGTCTTGCGTGCGACAGAGCTAGCCACTGCGCAAATCCGAGGCCGAGGAAGTGGTGGACTGGTGAAAATGGCATGTAAGGGCCAGGGAATTGGTGCCAAACGATGGCATATACGCCTTTAACGACGCCATTACACGACCGTATCGCACATCGCCGTCCATTCCAGACACAGCTTGATGTGGGCTACTTTAAAACTTTATCGATTTGTTCAAGTTGAAAATTATACAATAAGGTCTCTTGTGGAAAATGAATGTCACACTTGGAAAAACGATTCTTAAATCATAATTTCGCTATTTAGAACCAGAACACTTATAACGATTTCACGTGACTTTATGTACTGTTATCGTTGACATCAACATAATCTCTATACATATTTGTATTGTATAAATTCCACTATGCTATGATCATCTACCCTCATCTTCGAACGGATTTCTCTCACACGTTTCACTGGACTCCCAACTCACAAAAAATAGCCCACGGAAAACACTTTATACACAGCATCCCATTTGAAAATCTTCACTTTGTAAGTACCTAAATTTTCCTTTTTTATGCGGGACATGTTCTATCATCCAACATGTACCTCATTATCTTTGTAAATACTCCGTAACCTTTCAAATGTTTCCAAATTTTCACCGAGAGACGAAGAACTGTCGCCGTGGGCGCAACCTCCGGGTCTCGCCGTGGACGTGGCGCGGCGGACGTCAGTTGCTTCGGCCAAGCTGAGGTGGCATGAGTCATCGCCCCCCACCCGCGGCTCCGTAGAAGGCTTTCCGAACAGGAGACTTTCACTCTGTCTGGGATGAGACCCATTGCGAATTTCCGACACGATCCTGGGAGTGGGGACTACGACGCGGATTTTTACCACTACGATCTCGACGTAGATTGTGACCGAGTGGTATTTTCTTTTGTGTCACCTTCATTGTGAGGACTTCGTGGGTTTGTTCCATCAACTGGTTTATTTGCAATGGGCGACGATGAAAAGGTATAGCTGCGATTGGTGTATTACTAACATATCTGTAGGGACGAAGGTTTACATTCTTTTTTTAAACATAGCATTGTCAAGGGTAAATTGGTCAAAGCATTCATCATGATCGTATCCAGTCAGCGCTACTTTGCACGGTGTATTAAATTATTAAGTTCTTAATGGCCGTTCTATCGAGGAGGAAGCGGTCATATATCAGGAT
>NC_051400.1:43084140-43084285 GCF_015228065.2 Penaeus monodon
CACCACAGGATTCTGTAAAGAATGTCTTTAGTTATCACCTTCATCCGAGGTCGTTTCAACCTTAGGGAGTATTTGTTTATTGATAAAGCTTTGTCAGTGTATTGTACGAAGTATAGTACTAAAGTACGGTGCCAAGTACCCTTAG
>NC_051400.1:43084600-43084924 GCF_015228065.2 Penaeus monodon
TATTTATTTGTTTATATTATACAGTAATATATATACCATGTAATATCGGCAATCATGCCATATAAATTACCTTACCGGCTGTCTTCGAATTTTTATGCGCTGTTCTTGTGACCAAACCTCGTCAACCAAGTAATAGTTACCCCTCCCCCCCCCTCCGAAAAAAATAATATAGAAAAACAAATCGATAAATAAAGGGCGGCCAAGTTATAGTATGAAAAACCAGCATCGATAAAGAATTGTAATATCAATAATGTCAGATTACAGACTGTACTTTACTAAATTTAAAGGACGTATTACTCCACGTTATTTTAACATCATGTTTAT
>NC_051400.1:43084943-43085032 GCF_015228065.2 Penaeus monodon
CGATCCACAGAATCACACTTACTTTAAAATTAGTCGATGAAGAAACCGCACTGTATGTTATGATGTTTACCAGGTACAATGCTTGGCAT
>NC_051400.1:43085464-43085997 GCF_015228065.2 Penaeus monodon
CACAGGATCAGTAAACCCGATATTATTTCCTGACCGTATTCTTTTGAGCATTAAAACCACCGGAACGAGGGCCGATGAGCTGAGGGAAACACATTTGACGAGTCACCTTTGAAAGTAAGAGAATTACTATCAGTGTCACTTGCCTGAAGCCATGTGGATGGGGACACAGCGGTTTCAGTAATTATGGACCGATTTAAGGAATTCGGGTCTGAAGTTCTAAAGTAAGATGGCTAGTGAGTCTGTAGATAAAAAAAAAAATACTGTATGTTCATATGGTAATAGATTTTATACATTGGTTAATATAATGCTTGTTCAAAGTGAAAAGGGGAATCAGATCTTCGAAGAAGAAAGCTCAAAATTTAAAAAGAGGAAAATATATAACGAGGTTTCTTTTGTGACCTTTGTGTAACTTAGTACAATAAAACTGACAAAAGCTTCAAAAAAAATATAATACTCCTAGGTTGACCCGACTTCGAACGAAGAGTGAATACAAAAGACCTTTCTTCACACGCCAACCGCGTTGAATGGTAGTC
>NC_051400.1:43086679-43087131 GCF_015228065.2 Penaeus monodon
TGTGCGTCCGACTAGAATAATTTTTTAAAAATGATACGCTGACCGGCATTGCATATATCCAATAGCCTCAGTTTCACAGACATACTCATGAAACTAAAAGAAAGTATATACCGTGAGGATATATGAACACAAGAATGCGAGTAGTAACGCAACTTGAACGCGAGTGAATACAATGAAAAGGAGAAAAATACGCTGCGCATTTTTTTTTATTTACAAATGACAAATAATTGATTGCTTTAATAAATAACATATTCTTTTCCCTGTGTGTTTTAGAAACCCCTTTTGTAAACAAACGTTGACCACAAACCAATTAGCAGGAGAATTAAAAAACCCAACGAAACATAAGACATAGAAATAAAGAATTATACAAGGAAAAAAGGGGAAATATAGTAAAAGGAAAGACGGAAGATGCAGAAATTACAATAAGATTACCATGAATAATAACTTAGAAG
>NC_051400.1:43087483-43087852 GCF_015228065.2 Penaeus monodon
CACAAAACGAAGCAGGGTTCTAGAAAAAGTAAATAAAATAAAGGGAAAGAGAGCTCTTTTGTGACCTTGCTGGCTTTAACTACAACACACCTTCAGAAACGCCTAAAAGAAAAATAGTTCTCAGGTTCGTTGAAATAGAAAGAAACATAAGGTTTCCTCAAAAGGCCATTGTACTTCCTTGTAAACAATGCCGCACATGCGCAGCATAGAAAATGCTCTTATCTAAAAAATCTCGGTCGTTTTCTATTTTTCTTCGCCAAAGATGTTTTGTTTAATGTGGAAGAAGAAAATGTATGTACATGCGATAGACATTATCCGATATAGAAGATTTTGGATGAGGTATGTTATTTTTCACACTGTTAGGTTTGA
>NC_051400.1:43088098-43088339 GCF_015228065.2 Penaeus monodon
CTGGAGATGTTTACCACAGGTGGAATTCATGATTTTTTTTCCGTTTTTTCTTATCAATTGTATTTCCGAAAATAAGCGAAATCTTGCCATTAAATTATACGTAAGTATAATTTACATAGGTATATGTTGGCCATATTCAATAATTTCAGTAAACAATTCATATTATAAATATCACAAATGAAATAATATTACAATTGTCGATAGTCAATACTTCTTTGTTCACCTACAGAATACGATACAC
>NC_051400.1:43088373-43088552 GCF_015228065.2 Penaeus monodon
CCACGCCTTCATCACACACTCAAATATTCCTTAATGAAAAATAAAATATATGTATAGGTAAACTTGCTGAACAATTTAGATGTTAAGTTACTATATGATAAGTGATTTCCTTATCTTTAGTTATTTAAATGAGGAAATATAAAAGTTACCAAATGTTGAAAAAAGAAACTACAATTTCA
>NC_051400.1:43089147-43089465 GCF_015228065.2 Penaeus monodon
AGCAACGTAGTTTGGCTCTACAAAAAATTTTATATTGTACAAATGGCCCCGTTATTATTGTAAAATGGTGATATATGTACATTTCAGAAAACCTTTTCTTTCCAAGTGATTTTTTACGAGAGAGAGAAAAATATTGTGCGAAAATATACGGAACAATGATAAATGGGGCCTGTTACAATGACAATACTTTTTGATAAAATTTTAGATAGAAAATCAGTTATGATTGGAATGATTTTTTTTCCAATGAATGCAGAGCAATATTCTACCGGCTTGATTCATTAATAGAAAAAAAAATGTAACTGTGCCTCCCCCCCCCCA
>NC_051400.1:43089536-43089607 GCF_015228065.2 Penaeus monodon
CCCCCTTCCCCTCTATCGTATCTATATCTTATTTTCCCCCTATACCCCTAAAATTATAATTGTATTTTCCC
>NC_051400.1:43090312-43090477 GCF_015228065.2 Penaeus monodon
TTTTTAATACACCCGGAAAGACCCCCCCCCCACCCCCAACACTACCCACAAAAACCACCACACAACCCCTACCCACACAAAAACCCCTCCCCCAACACCCCCCAAAAACCACACACCCACCCCACCCACACACACACCCCACACCCATAAATATTTAAAATTTAT
>NC_051400.1:43091522-43091708 GCF_015228065.2 Penaeus monodon
TCGGATAACGTGCCCTTGTCTAACTTATACCCTGGGCATTTAACAACCTAATTTGCGATAAAACCCGTGTATAATTTCGGCTGCAGGTTACATCCCGAATAAAGATGGGAGAATCTGAGACTAGAACAGTTTTATGAATAGGAAAAAAATCACCAATCGGATGATTAACATAAGTTTTAGATTGAA
>NC_051400.1:43092208-43092466 GCF_015228065.2 Penaeus monodon
TATTTTTTGGATGAGTGTTCCAGAAAAAGATACCCCCTTTTTGTTGATTCGCTTGTCAGGTCCAATCAAATGAGGGAATTTCACACTTCACATGTCTGATATGCAATCAGGATCCTTTTACTGTATAAAGTAATTAGGTTTTCAGTGTGGATGTAGCAAAATTATGTTTGTTAATACTTCAGCATTTTACATTCAGACGGAAATAAATATATATAGTTGTTGTGGTGGTGTGTCTATTTGTGTGTGTTCTTCATATTG
>NC_051400.1:43093687-43094045 GCF_015228065.2 Penaeus monodon
GAAATAATATGTGTGCCTTTGTACGTGCATACGTGCCCATATCCATACACATGTTATTATAACATCCACATAGAAATCCTAATTATACTGCAATAAAAGGCTTCCAATTGCATATCAGATAACCGAAGCGTGAAATCCTCTCATTTGATTAGAGAACATTTTTTCACAACCAAACTTGACAAGCGAATCGAAAAAATCCTTCTTTCCATCTTTCTAGAAAAAATATACGCAAAAGTGTGTATGTTAAAAAAAATAATGGCTGAATAATCATGTCCATCGACAACTTGCAATTGACTAACAGCTGGTGTCTCTGAATATAAACTAAATGAAATCTATCTATATATCTTTCTATCTACAC
>NC_051400.1:43094265-43094386 GCF_015228065.2 Penaeus monodon
ACACCATAATGTATTGACAAGAACAACCCTCCCTGACAAGGACCAGAACCTCTGCCACCCTTGGATCTTAGCTTGAGTGGCAGAGGATCAAGTTCTTTTCAGGAGAGGGTTGTTACATATC
>NC_051400.1:43094495-43094983 GCF_015228065.2 Penaeus monodon
AGAGGTAATAAAAGGGAATAAACATACAACTGTCGGAAAGACAGACAAAAGATGAATTGGTGTTATTGGAAAAATATCTTTTTGCATTCCAGCTTCTGCCACAAGTAACATTAAAGTCTACCTGTGTAAGAAGACATAGCAATGCAACCCGCGCTCTCTGCTGCAACACACGCATCCATGAAAAAGAAATATTATTGAACTTATATTGGATTTTTCAGGCATTATTCTGTGTCAATATAACTTTTCAGAATGTGTTAATATTCCTCACGGACCTGAACATTTACTAGGGTGCAGTGTGAAATAAGCACCTGCGAAAAATACTGCTTCCATTGCGTTTGTTTAAAGATACGAAGAAGAAAAAAGGACAACAGTTCTTATTACATGTAAAATCAATGCTAAATTTGAAAGCAAAGGATAATAGATCCGTCTGACCATTCATATATTGAGAATGCAGACAAAAGTTTAATTACCTCCAATAAAACGGATTC
>NC_051400.1:43095373-43095720 GCF_015228065.2 Penaeus monodon
CCGTACTTTATTTTGTCTTCCCTCCTCAATGTTCCTTCCTGTCTACCCCTTCAAAGGACCTCCTGTTCCTTACTGAAAATTAATGTGGTTATTGTTTCTACACTGGAAAGATATTTGTTAAGCCCCAATTCGAGAAGAAGAAAAAAATTACTTGGTAATCTCATATATAAGCAGTCATAAAAGCACGAATATATCCGCTCTCGTACACATATTCTCCCGAGCATATTTATTGCTACATTTGTGCAGCATGAGCGTTTGCTGAACTAATTTCTACGGTCGAAGTAATTTCAGAGGGATGACCGGGATTTTATCTGCCGGGACAAATGAATAACTTTATTGCTCTGTTT
>NC_051400.1:43095904-43096093 GCF_015228065.2 Penaeus monodon
AAAAACTAAGTTTTATAACTGTTTTCTCTGTCAAAAGAATCTATTTACTGTTTCACAAAAGAAACGAATGAAGAAGCAGACATTAAGTAAATAAACTCAGCAGAATAAAGTAAAATCAGCTGTCTTTGCAGCTAATTCAACTCTTTCACAATAACTACAGTTTTGATGTTAAGTAATCAGCACACACCA
>NC_051400.1:43096431-43096951 GCF_015228065.2 Penaeus monodon
TGTTTTCATAAAAACGCACGGGATATTATCATTACCGCTGATAAAATCTTCAGTTGATTCCTTAAAAGCTTATTATAGTTGGAATAGACAAACAGCTTTCAAACCTTTTAGTCCATCAACTCCTCAGTCATGAAATTTTAATGAAAAGTACATGGCATATTAAACATAACATAACAAAGACAACTAGGTATAGGCATATTATGATAAAATCATACCAGTGATTTTTTAGATTTATCAATGAATGGAAGGTACTTGATTATTCTCCTGAATTGTCATGAATTATCATGCGTTTTCTCAGACTCTCAACTTCAAAAGGCCTCAATTTCATCGAGTGTAGATAAGTAAATTTGAGTGAGTGAGTCAAAGTATGTAAGTGTGTGATCATCCATGGGGAGGTGGTGTAACCAAACACTATTTCATCTCTCAGAATTTACTTTCAACCAAGGTATTGATTCGCTTTTGACTCCAGCTATTCTTCAGTATACTTTAATATCAGTCAAACAAACAAGTGACAAGAAAA
>NC_051400.1:43097064-43097432 GCF_015228065.2 Penaeus monodon
ACATTACCCATTATCCAAACTTCTCACTAAGGATACATAATACCTAGCATCAGTATTAACATATAGCAGTAGGCGACAAAAGAGCTCAGGACCCTCTTGCTTCCGCGTATCCAATGCCAATAAGAGTTACAAAATTATATATTACTGCAGCAAATGGATATAGAAACTTCCATTGTGCATATTGGTCTAGTATTTCACTTCTCCTTATGACCTGCTTGGCCTGCCCTGAGGAGATTATTGATGACTCAAAAAATGGATTGGTCGGAAATTGGTAGTGGTTATCATTACCATAAATCATCGATTGGGTTCTTGTGACCAAATCCTCAACGACTACTTATGAATCTACTATGCGTGTGTGTACACCCCCT
>NC_051400.1:43097826-43097935 GCF_015228065.2 Penaeus monodon
TTTACATCATGTTTGTATATAAAAATTTACTAATAGATACATGACATTACTTAAGACAGATAGAGGGTCAGATGGATAGACAGCTAAATGGTCAAGAAAGACGGACAGA
>NC_051400.1:43097996-43098306 GCF_015228065.2 Penaeus monodon
TCTCCTACATCTGTCTGTGTGTATCTGTGTAAGAACACTAAGATGCACAGTGATGTAGGTAGGTATATAATGCATTTTTTTTAAATGCATACTGCTGTGTATTTGTTTCCAACTAAATATATTAAATAAAAAAAGCTTTCTGCAGAATATTTACAGTTAACATGTATCCCGAGGGAAAGGCATGAGAAAAATAATAAAGAAAGAATAAAAAGACACGCGACCATTAGTCATATCTTTTATTATTTCCTCTGTGCCTCATTCATAGTTTCGTGTATCATGTTCCTTTAGCGTGTTTTTTTATAACTCGACA
>NC_051400.1:43098948-43099125 GCF_015228065.2 Penaeus monodon
TGGGGGGGGGGAGCTTATTTTCGCCTTGTTGACATATTCCTTCGGTCGCGGAAGTCGAGTGTTTAATTTTTCTTTCCTCCCTTCCATCTCTCTCACTTTCTTTGTCTTTCCTCTATTTCCTCTGTTTCTCTGAAATCTAAGGTCGGTTCCCTTCCCCTTTCTTTCCATTCTTCAATC
>NC_051400.1:43099373-43099828 GCF_015228065.2 Penaeus monodon
GTTCACACGTATTCCATTTCTCTCTCTGCCTCTCGCTCTCTGTTTTTAGCCTTTCTTCTTCAGCACACTGGGCGGCAGGGATTTAAACTGCCACACAGCATTGATTTCCTGCATCTTCCAAGCCTTCCATTATTCTCGAATTTCCAACTGCCCTTTGTTTCATATCATTAACTCTTAATTCTGACACTCAATATCCGACACTCAATTAAATTACCTCATTTTTGCATTTTATTTCACTTTATTTCACGCTTTTTCTTGTTTTCTATTTCATTCTGTTATGCTTCTTCACCTTTTTTACCGTATTTATTTCCGACATTGTTCTTCCCCTCTAGCATTCGCTGTCTGGACCCCCGCTATAATGATCACAACGGTTCTTCCTCCCCTTCAAGTCCTTCAATTTCCGGAGACAAGACTTAAAACAGCCATTAGAGCACCAGCGAATTTCCACCATGACG
>NC_051400.1:43100181-43100784 GCF_015228065.2 Penaeus monodon
CGTCCCGTAACAGGCATGCTTACACAGACACTTTAAGATGAACCCTTTCAAAATAAAATGAAAATATCTACGACCACAATTCATTCGCAAACAGCTCCACAAGCGCACTGTCTCGCTGTTACTCTTTGGGCTAATTCATTCCTACCATGAAATTCCTATGATGTACGATATCATATTACAAACATCTTATCTGATTTTTTTTTTTTTTTTAGCGACTGGATATAACGATGCAAAAAGTGTTGAATTTGCATATATTTCAAGGGACCACTAGACACTTCCACTGTGTTTATGGATGAAGACAGAAAAGAAAGAGTGGGAGGAATATATATACAGAGAATATGAGGAGGAAAAGAGAAAGTCAAAATCCGAAATGCATGCTCATCTCCTCATGATATATTCGAAATACTTTTAATTCCAACGGCTTCTGGGTGCGCAGCCGGACACTGCCATTCTAGTCCTGCTTTATTCAAGATTATATGAGTTTATCATTTGTCTATAATTTTAAGATGATGGAAGACGTAATCATTTCCTGGCTGTTTTAACGCTTTTGAAATAATTGTACAAGTATTTGATTTTTAGCTTCTTCTCGTATATACCATTACG
>NC_051400.1:43100823-43101672 GCF_015228065.2 Penaeus monodon
CACGTAAATTCTTTTATTTCATTGAAAATAGGTTCCGAGATTATACGAAGAGAGATTATACAAAGTAAAAAGCTTATAGTTTCAGGCAAGGGAAACAATATACAAATACGCCTAGAGAAGAAAAAAAAAACGTTTATTTAAGCTGACATAAAGCATTATGCCTGCTTTATGTCAACAATATCTCAAAATATGTCACTATGATACATTAGTCCAAGGAATTAAGTTAATAAAAGAAATGAAGTTTAACATTTTTGTCTAAAAGATGATGTATTGTTGTCTAGCTTGCTCTGTTTAAAAAAGTAGAGCATGTTGCTGTTTAGCTGTTTAAATATTTTAGTTGGTTACTGAGAGATTTCTAACTCTCAGAAATGCATTACCCATTCAATGAATTCCTTAATTCAATCCACTCTTTTAGAAACATTTTTTTTTTCATTCATTCATCGTCATCGTTTTGACTTTGCCTTCTGTATCATGTGTTCCTTCTCCGTACTGAGCGCTTGGCTTCATGTCGAGTCATGCCCCGGCGAGTTTTATGTACTCCTTTCTGGCGATTTCCATGCAAAGAACACACACCCGCGCGATGTGTCTGACTCGTTGTGGGCGAGAAAGTTGTGGATTTACGTCAAACTTTCCTTTTTCCATTCTGCTTCACCATGCTCATCTAACGGCACTTAATCTTATTTGAATTTGGTGAATAGCAACATTCACAAATATGTTGGCAGCAGAAAAAATCTGTGACATACAGCACTCTCGAAATCTAAAGAAAATAATTCTCAGGAGAATTTATAAACGTAACAGATCGTACAAAGTGGACTCATTCGGGATGGCAGTGCACGATTCTCAGGATAA
>NC_051400.1:43101937-43102181 GCF_015228065.2 Penaeus monodon
TTTAACGTCCGCCAAAGATAGAGTCTAGATAAGATAGTACTTGTTATTTTTCCCAAGTCAAATTAATGTCAAAATACCCGATGCCTTTCAATCGGCGAGCAGACTTTCGAGGAAGAAATGGACACAAAGAAAAGAATTATTGATCAAAAGCCGCTGAAGTATCGTTCATTCATATCACAGCACAGACTTTTTTTTCTTTTCTTTATTCAGTAGAATTTGAAATTGGTGAGGTTGGTGGCAATGT
>NC_051400.1:43103427-43103589 GCF_015228065.2 Penaeus monodon
CAAATATCGGCCACGCGGTTCTGACGTCGAGCCGACATCTTCCGTGATGGAACACTTCGATCAATTGGTTTCAATTTCCGAGAACATCTGGTGCAGACTATTCGCAGGTGACCTTCTTTATCCGGCGCAGCTAGTCTAGATCTTATCAGATCGTGTATCTCA
>NC_051400.1:43105504-43105937 GCF_015228065.2 Penaeus monodon
TTAGTCTATTGTTTTATAAGGCATTGAATTAGTTGATATTCCAATTAACCTTGAAAGACAAACAACTTCCATAGTTGGAATTTCATTTCCTTTGTCGTTTCGAAGGTGAGCCTAATCGTTCAAAATGTCTCCCTCACGACGTGCCAAATTCCTTGGACAGGCAATCTCATTGCAAAAGAGGCGAGTGCAATGGAAGACGAAGTATGAGAAGGTAATTAAGTTCTGAGTGAGTCATTCGTCAGCTTAAGATCACATAGTTTCAGGTGATTTCAGGAACTAGTGAAGCTTTGCAGGACCGTTGGGATCCGTGATTTTATATCTGAAAACTTGTCTAATAACATTTAAATCGAAGATGAAATGGAGGAGGAATGCCTTTTTTATTGCTGATATCATAGTTTCATGGAGTGAAATGATTTGAAAATGAAGGTGTTAC
>NC_051400.1:43106110-43106631 GCF_015228065.2 Penaeus monodon
ATGCGCGCGCGCGCACTGCGTCTGTATGTCTGGGAGTAAAAGCGAAAAATAGAAGCGTTTTGTTCCCAAAGTGTCCAGTTCTGAATGACAGCACCGGCCCATGAACTCTGAGAAGACTCCTTAAAGAATTGTATTGCCTGGAAACCTTTGGAAACAACGAACAATGAAGAGAAAGGGCAAGCACGTGAAGGGGACAGCAACGTGGGACAATAGCGCTGTTGTTATTCACACTGGTTATAAAGTAATTTTTTCCCATGTTTTCCCATTATGCTGCTGATTGTTACAGTAATAAATATAATACCAGGAGCCAGAAATAGCATCAAGATTGAGAATTAAAAAAAAATATATATATACCAATACAAGTAGCATCTTACCGAGAACATCAAAAGATCTCACACAATCAATACATCAATTTGCTCTATTTAAACGTTGTATGCTATAAGAAATGTGACATCCCATTGGATATTACCCTCCACCAATAAACAGGAAATGGGTGTTCCGTTTGTTAAAAGTTCGTTTTT
>NC_051400.1:43107218-43107867 GCF_015228065.2 Penaeus monodon
TTTATCTGGCTAGAGAACGTAAGTTTTATCAACACAGATCATATCCAACTAGATATAATGAAATCCTATTGAACACTTAGTCCTTCTTTTGCGTGAAATAGCACCTCATTTACTAGAAGAGAATAGTTCACCACCTTTCAAGGATAATGTATAATTACACACGAAAATAACAGCTTTCTAATTACGTATTGATTTTGTAATTAGAGTTTCATGGAAATTACTTATTGTCGGTGAGATATATTGCTCTTGATGCGCCTTTCTGTTCCTGAAAGTTTTCAGGTCACCTAATTATGACTTTACAAATCTGCAGCTCCGACCTAATTACGGTTAACGAGGAATTCCCCTGTCTCGGCCAGACGGTAATGATGATACCCGACATATCCCGGCATGAAGGAAAGGGATGAAAGAAGAGGGTTAAGAAGGTGCCATTACTCACAATATAGCATCAATGGCATATGTAGACTTCGCCGTGGAGATTTATGCAAAGTTGAGCAATGTAATGCGCTAATTCGTGTTTGTGTGGTAAAGATAGATTAATCTATTTATAGAGAGTGAGGGAGAGAGTATTTGTGCATGCATCGCTGAATGAATGAATTACACACATACGTAGAAACATATGAATGGATATCATCAAGGACAGATAGCTCAA
>NC_051400.1:43108291-43108553 GCF_015228065.2 Penaeus monodon
TCTAATTTTAGTTACGTAATGTAGACAGCCCAACTTTGCGGTTACGAAAGGTCATGGGAGAGGCTTAAATTTTCCATTCTAGCCATAAAAGGGGGAATTTTGTCATACTGATGGCCAACAATATCTAGACTAAATAAAATATTTATTCGTAGAATTATGACAGAGCACCTTTTCTCCGCCTCTCAAAAATCTGGTAGATTCTCCCAGGGTTTTCCCCTTCGAAGGAATAAAAAATTATATTATAACTGAATTAAAGGAAGTA
>NC_051400.1:43108818-43109348 GCF_015228065.2 Penaeus monodon
GCAAAACACATTTCAATAACAAGTTTATGTGCTCTTTTGAAAGCTCTACTTTGAACTTAAAACTTATGTCCCATTACTTACCGAAAATTTCTTAATTCATTCAGTTTTAATTCCTTTAACTTATTCACTCTCCATCAGAATTTACCATTAGCCTTTACGTACATCATACACATCATTTCAGCAGACCTCTTCGTTACTTGCACGTCGTCAGGCCAGACTAAAAAAACAAAAACAAAAAAATGCAGCAAATATAAATATATTACGCAGGTAGACCAAGCGCTTATATTCCGATAAAACTTGATTACGAAGCTGTACCGTCCCGCTATCGACAGGACAAATTAATGAAAGTGCGCCAACCACAATGTAACCCGGTAATACATGCCTAATCAAACACATAAACGAATTGTTTGTCATTTTTCCCGGGCTAGTAAATTAATATTACAACGTTTAGTTCTGCTGTTTTACGCGGAAATGTTACGTTATGTGTGAGAACATTATAAGGTAAACATAGGGAAAGAAAGTGAAACGTA
>NC_051400.1:43109872-43110140 GCF_015228065.2 Penaeus monodon
TTGCTTGATTATTTCCATATACAATCACCCATATCATGATTATTTGAAATTAATCTAATTAAAATATCTATAATCTACTTAACATAATTATCATTTTATATTCAAGCTATCGGGTTCAAATGTGATCATAAATCAATATGGTAATCTCCATACCAAAATTCAAAACAGGTATATGATAATCCACTAATGAAGGTGATTTGATTAGCTCGATTTACCGTGATATTTTTAGATGAAAACTAGAAAGGGAGGGACTAAGGATATTAAACCA
>NC_051400.1:43110828-43111341 GCF_015228065.2 Penaeus monodon
TATCGGCGTGTGTGCGTGTTCCAAAACCCTACAACTTTGCAAGACCGTGTAAATGTGCTAACTTGAAATGCAACAGACCTTTGTTTCCCATCAATAAAAATGATCTTCACGCTCTCCGTGACATTTGGTAATTAAATAACGCCAACTTTACATCCACCAATGGGTCGATTCAGGATTCAATTAAGCATTTTCACCAGGGGAATAGATTTATCTCTCTCTCCTCTCCACAAGAATTTAGTGCGCATAAAAGAAACTCTAGGATTTGGGATTTCGGATTTAGCTCCCTTTAAATCAGGAAAACGCCTTCTCAAATACTGGCGACAAAATTCGCGTGAGGATTCGAAAAGAAAAGATTAGGAGGATCTTAACACGAGGGAATTTAAGCCAGAATGTCTGCTTACAGGGAATCACTTTCTGGTCGTATTTCGTCTTTATTTGCATTTTATTTGTTTTTTCTTATTTTTCTTCGAACTACACCGGAGTTTTATTTATGAAGAGAATTTGCATCATGTC
>NC_051400.1:43111718-43112282 GCF_015228065.2 Penaeus monodon
ATGTAGTATTTCAGTCTTTTTCTGTACAGATTTTATCATATGAAGCCTGTTCACAAAGCACAGAACGCGAAAACATTAAGCCTGCGTCAATGTACAATAATATATTAATGTTTGGATGTTAGAATCTATCTTTCGTGTGTAGTTGTTAAAGACCAAAAGTTGAGGATTCAAGCGGACGTTAAAATTCCGCAATCAACTACCCGAAAGCCAATCAAATTTATGAACCTAACAATCTAACAAAGTAATTTGGGGAAAATAAAGCATAATAGAAGACCAATTACCAAGAATTGTTGTAGTTATCATTATCAGTTATAAAATACCGTGACCCTTACCATAGAGGATTTGCTTTGTAATTGCATGTTTTCCCTTACTATTGCAATAACAGCTGTAAACCATCTTAATTTTAAGTTTTAATTTGGGATTCCTTCCCACGTAATCTGTGCCAGACTCATCGCCTTGATTTGCGACCCTAATATATAACCAGAACTTTTGCATTATTGATTTCTCATTGAATATCATAGTGCATTATGTTTTGGTATAGAGGTCTGATTATTTTATGAAAGC
>NC_051400.1:43112301-43112919 GCF_015228065.2 Penaeus monodon
TGCGTCTGTATATTCAGTACCTATTCATTCTGATTGATTTACTGCATAAATTAAGTTTTTCTTTATGTAGCCGGCTTCGTGATAAATAGATGAATAAGCTATGAATTCTCTCTTCCATTTTTGAGCTGGGAATCTTTTCGCATTTATTAGTACTAAGCTCGGTAAGTCCGCCGCAAACATGAATACCTAGAAAAAACAAACATGGGCTACCTACCTAATATCAATGATGAGAACAAAACAGTAATAAAAACCGTAATTGAACAGAACCTGAAGTTTAATTGTTATTCATCCTCAGTAATCATCTACCGTAGCATAATGATAAGAAACTCTTTAAACCATGTAGTAACATATCTTCGTCTCTAACATTTCCTCTCTCCCGGATCTTCAACAGAAACACAAATACATATACAGATTACAAGTGAGATATGAATCCCTGTCTGTGGTTTTGAATAATCATATGCTCGGATTTAGAGATTCAGAGCGTACAAAGGGATGATACGTGTGTCATTACTATTCATTATACTTACAATGCTGTATTCAAAGCAAGGACGACCTAGTTCCGGAATGTGGGACGACGCACAATTTGTTTATTGCATCATTGCCTATCCATATTAAAGC
>NC_051400.1:43113033-43113251 GCF_015228065.2 Penaeus monodon
GATATAAAGTAATAGGATCATATTGATATAGTAATAAATTTTTCAACAAATGTAAATGCTCATACTGAAGAACAACGATATTAATGACGAAGATGTTGATATTCAAGATACTTTTATAAAGATGTTTTATAAAACAACAAAATTTCTTTACTTTTGAAACATGAAAACAAGTCAATTGTCCATAGCGTATAGTGTATAATATCATATATGCAACATAA
>NC_051400.1:43113554-43113726 GCF_015228065.2 Penaeus monodon
GTCCATGTTGTCTTTTAACATTTACATAGTAATCCGTTAAAATGTAAAGACCGGCATTAGTAACAATAGTAAATACTAAACATCAAAGGCAAGTCTCCTGAATCTGTTTTTAACAGTGGAAATTGTGCCTTAGAAAAGTTTTTTTTTTGTTGTTACTCTTAATTATGATTGC
>NC_051400.1:43113828-43114087 GCF_015228065.2 Penaeus monodon
TTATTAAACTCTCAAATTGTGGAAAAATTATTTCCCCGAAAAATAACACGCATTTTCATTTTTACCTCACTGAAAACATCATTAGCTTTTTTTACAGTAAAGACAATATCAAGCAATTAGAGCCTCTGTACCCACTGATTGTTAATATCGCGGGCAGTGCTAGACCAAATAGGCCGAAATTCCGAAATCTGAATCAGTATTTGCCGGCCGTGCAGATTTCTGTTTATTAGCAAAATTTTAAAATTTCGTCATGTTTGCT
>NC_051400.1:43114296-43114360 GCF_015228065.2 Penaeus monodon
GGAACCATCCCCATAAGGAATCAGCTTTATATGAACACCATTTGAGCCTTGTATTGATGACTAT
>NC_051400.1:43114415-43114696 GCF_015228065.2 Penaeus monodon
CCACTGAAGGGTGATATTCGACACATTTGCGAGACGATAACCCAGACTCATCTACAGTCACTGCTCTTCCACCTCGGTCTCTCGGGCCGAAGGAAAGCGGGGTTGAAGACGAGCCACCTCCAGGAATTAAACCCTGAGATGTACCGTTTCCTGTGGACTTCTTTCCAAAGATCGGCGGAGATCAACCCTGAATGCAGTAGTCTTGATTCTCTGAAGGCACTGCTTGTGCTGCCGCGCTGTCCTGAAAAAAAGTAAATTCAGTCCACAGACAACTTTCATTG
>NC_051400.1:43118410-43118611 GCF_015228065.2 Penaeus monodon
GCCCCAAAAAGTTCATCTGCCCTCGAAGAAAGTTTTGCCAAAAATTTCTGAAATTCGAGACCCACCACCCGAAAATGAAAAATGAAAGGCTGTTGAAAATCCCCAAAAAGGACGCGATGCGGCCCCACCGGTTTCGGGAAAGATTTTTTCCCTTTGATACTTGCCTATCTGCAGACAAAATTTTAAAATTTCTTTTATTTT
>NC_051400.1:43119666-43119865 GCF_015228065.2 Penaeus monodon
ATTAATGTAATTTTTTTGTTACTAACTATTTTTTTTGTGCATCCCTTATCCTTTTTAAACAAAACTATTTTGATTCCATGGAAGTATTTTAAAAGGGAAATTTTTATAAGTTAGTTTTTATTTTTCCCTTTAAAATCCTCTGTGTGATCCTTTGACCCTTACCCCGGGCCCCCAATTTGGATTCGTCCTCAGGGTTTTT
>NC_051400.1:43120291-43120382 GCF_015228065.2 Penaeus monodon
ACGGGGGAACTTTTTCCCCCTCCCTTTATGTGATCCATGGGAGCCCTTTTCCCATTTTTCCCTTCGTTTTGTCCTCAGGTTTTGGGGGTTT
>NC_051400.1:43120806-43121045 GCF_015228065.2 Penaeus monodon
ACCACGGGGGAAACTAATAAAGCATGCAAAATACGGGAATTTTTGGGATGGTATCCCTTTCTTTGCTTTAAATTTTGGGAAATTTCCCAAAAACTGCAGAGAGTATCCCATTCAAAGTAAAAAACAGGTAAATTTCCCTTTTTATTGTTAAAAAATACTGCCAGAACCCAGAGAAAATGAAAAAAACAAAATCGGGAGCTGCCAACAATAAATATATCAGTTAAATGGGATATATTTGT
>NC_051400.1:43121143-43123342 GCF_015228065.2 Penaeus monodon
TTTGTTTTATATATATACATTTTTATTATATATATATTTTTATATAAATTTTTATATAATTTTATTTATTTTTTAAACTTTTAAATATATATATTAATTTTTATCATAATATAAATCTATTCCATATATTAATGATATTATTATATATATATATCTTATTTAAAATTTTTAAAATTTATCTTTTTTAATTTTTTATATAATTTTTTTCATAATTTTATTTTATTAATATATATAAAATTTCTTTTTATTTTATCCTTTTTTTTAAAATTAAAATTTATTTTATTTTTTATATTTTTTAATTTTTTATTATATTTTATATATATATATTTTTATATATTTTATTTAATTATAATATATTTTTCTTTAATTTTATATATATATTTTAATATATTATTATTATAAATATATATACAAAATATATCCATAAATATATTTTATCTATATATATACTATAAATTTTAATATATATATATATTATATATTTTATCTATTTATTTTTTATATATTTTAAAATTTTTTAAAATATTTTAAAATAAAATTTTATAAATTTTATTCTTTTTTATTAATATAATCTTTTTCATTTATATAATTCTATATATATATCTAAAAATAACATAATAATTATATATATTTTTTAAAAAAATTATATATATATAATATATATTTATATATATATTAAATATATATATTTTATATTTAATATATAACTATATATTATTAAAATTTATAATTATATATTCATATATATAAAAATACATATGTATATAATATATTTTTAAAAAAATTTTTATTATAAAAATCATATAATATAAATATATATCCTATTATATATTTTATATTTTTATATAAAATAATATATATTAAAAATATAATATATTATTATATTATTATGTACATATTTTATATTAAATATATATAGATATATTTTATATTTTATAAAATATTTTATTTTTTTTTATATATAAATTATATAACATAAATTTTATTAATATTTTCTATATTTTATTTTTATTTTATTATAACCCTTATTTTCTAATTATTTTAAGATATATTTTCTTATCTATAATATTTTAAAATATTAAATCTTTTTTCTATATTCCCTATATAATATATAATAATTTTTGAAAATATATTATAATATTTATATATATATTTTATATATATTTTTCTTTTATTTTATTTTTTTAAAATTTTTAATATATCTTTTTTTTAATCTATATATTTTACTATATCTTTTATCCCCTTTTTATTTTATTTATATTCTTTTATTAAAAATAATATATATCATATTTATTTTATTCTTTATATTTATATATATCTATATATTTTTATAATAATTATCTTGTTCTTTACTTATTAAAATTTTTATTATTTCTATTATTATATATTATATCATTTATATATATTTTATTTATATTTTAAATTTAAATAAAACCCCAATTTATAGGGGATCCCTAAATTTGTGTAAATTCAAATATAAAAAATATATAAATAATATAAAGGGGGGAAAAAAAATATTATTTTAAATTATATAAAATATTTAGGAAAATTTTTCTAATTTCTATTATTAAAAAATATTATTTTATATTTATTTCATCCAATTTTTTGTGGAAACTATATTTTATTATTACAAAAAATTTTTAAGATAAATTATAAAAAAAATTTCTTATTTTATTTTTATAATATATATATATTTATTCTATTAATATCTAATATTTTTTTTTATATTTTTAATATAATTTTATTTTTATATTTTAAATTTTATATTATTTAAAATTATATATTATATATATAATATTTATTATATTTAATTAAAAAAAAAACCGAAAAAAATTTAAAAAAATTAAACCCAAATTTTGTATTTTTCCCATTCCCCTAATTTATAATATCAAATATTTTTAAATATAAAAAAATTTTATCAATAATTTTAAATATTTTAAAAGGGTTTAAATAAAAATTTAAACACTTTCCCCCCCCCACCCAACCCCCACAAAAACAACACAACGAAATTTTTAATTTAGAAATATTCAAAATTTAATTTTAAATATATATTTTTCCATATTTATTTATATTTTTTTAAAATTGATTATATTTGTGTTTTTAAAATTTTAAAAAATTCTTTTATAAATAAAATTTATACAAAAAAAAGGGGGGTTTATTAAAATTTTATAAAATAAAATTTTTTAAAAATTTTAAAAT
>NC_051400.1:43123632-43123804 GCF_015228065.2 Penaeus monodon
GTTTTCTAAAAAAATTTTCTCATATATAAAATTTAAAACCAAAAACCCCCCCACACCCACCACCCAAAACTACCCCACCAAAAAAAGATATTATTTGATATATTTTTTATAATTTTTCTAATTTTTTTTTATAATATTTTTTTATTAAAATTTTATATAATCTATTTAAATT
>NC_051400.1:43123904-43124499 GCF_015228065.2 Penaeus monodon
GGGGTGTGTGTGCTAAATTTTATTAAATCCTTTTTTTAAATTCCACAATTTTCATTTTAAGTATCAATATTTTATGGTTTTTATAATTTTATGAAAAACTAAACCATATTGAATATATAAACTTATTAAATTAAATAAATATATTATGAAATATACAAAAACATAATTTTCCCCCCTTTAAATTTATTTGAATATTATAATATACACCCAAAATTTTTTAATTTATTTTTTTTTCCGGTAAAAAAATTATTACCCCTTTTTTATTATATATTAAATAAAGATTACTTTTTTATTAAAAATATAAAATTTTTATATATTACAATTTAGAAAAAAAGGATTATTTTATATTTTAAATTGGCCTTTGGTGGAAAATTTTAAAATTAAACCAAATTCTATAGGGTTTTTTAATTAAAATTTTTTAATAAATTTAATTTTAAAATTTTAAAAAAATTTTATTGTATAAATTATCCCCTATTAGAATATTAAAAAATTTTTTTAATATATTTATATTAACTAAAAAGTAATTAGGGGAAATATATATCAATTTTTTAATATGTATCTTAAAATATTAGATATTATATATATATATTATATA
>NC_051400.1:43124577-43124893 GCF_015228065.2 Penaeus monodon
AAAAAAATTTTTTTGGGGGTGTGTTTTTTTTTGGGTTGTCTAATTATAAAAAATTTAAATTTAAATTTCCATTTTTCAATTAATTTGGTTTAAAAAATAATATTTTATTTTTTAAAAAGCTTTTAGAAAAAAAATTTAAAATTATTTATATTATAATAAATTTAATTTTTTTCTAAATAAATATGTTTATTAAATAAAACAAAAACCTATTTCAAACTAACAGAAAATTTGTTTTTTTTTTATATTAAATAAATTTATAATTTAATTCCTTTTTATAAAAACGGTGTTTCGGTTTTTTGGTGGGGTTATATAATGG
>NC_051400.1:43124930-43125060 GCF_015228065.2 Penaeus monodon
CCCCCCAAAAACCCACCAAAACAAGGACACAAAAACCCCATTTGTTATATTAAATGGGGGGAATTATTAAAAATTAATTAATATTTAATTATTTATTAAAATTTTTTCGCATAAATTTTTATAAAATTTT
>NC_051400.1:43126679-43127005 GCF_015228065.2 Penaeus monodon
ATATCAAATATGTAATATAGTACAATTTTACTTTCTCCCCAAAACTCCCCGGAGTTCACGTTATAGTTTGCATAAGATAAGATGGCGCTTTTGGATGTGAAAATTTAAATATTCCTCGACTTTACACAGCCAATTTGACTTTCTTGACTTAAACAAAGAATACCTGAAATGGCTGAACTCACGGCAAATGCCCGTATACAATCGTCTAATCTAGAAATGTGGCGATAAATAACACATCTTCAGGATAACGTTAGTACTTCCATGGAAACGCTATTCATGAATGAAAATGATCGAGATGTTTGTTCAAGGAGGTCGACGCTCTAAAG
>NC_051400.1:43127029-43127858 GCF_015228065.2 Penaeus monodon
AAAAAATCAAGAAATAACGTGAAAAGAATCGAGCAGATGTGGCAGTCAGGTTGAACCGCGTAAGAAGGAGTGTGAGGATAATGTGAGCTTGAGATTAAAGCTCGGAGAAAATGTCGGGAAAAGAAGTTCGGGCGGGGGATTACTCGGGGGTCTTTTGCTCATGAAGTGTGCAGGGATTAAAGGGAAAAAAAATAGAGTGAAAAAAGATTATATCGCAGCAAAGCAAGAGCGTAAAAGGGATAAGAGAATGATTAGAGAATAGTGAGAAGATAAAGTGGCCGTCATGGAGAGCAATCCTGAAGATGCAACGCAAGATAATAGTAATGAAAGGAACGATCGCTGGAGGCCGGGGAGCGTTTCTTCAAGCTGGAAATGAGACAAACGGTAATGAATAACGACTCAGACGGTGAGGCTACATTAACTTACTTTTCAGTTTTCATAGAGAAAGCTTTACTTTGCATCATACCGTTACATCACACTTTTCAGTTTTCATGGAGAAAGCTTTACTTTATATCATACCGTTTGATCATCGGCATTAGATAGCTGTTGAATGTAATTGCAATTGAAGAAAGAAAGCGAAAGGGGAATAAAGCAGAGACACGGAGTGAAGAAAAAAAAGAGAAATTAAGAAAGCAGAGACAGAGAAACAACAATGAAGATGGACATCAAGAAGGGTAGAACAAAGACGGGTGATAAAAGAGAAAGGGGTTGCCTCCGGGTTTGTAGTTCAGATAATAAGAGATGTTCGAATTAAAAGGGACAGGTGAGAGGTGCAAAGCGAAGAAAGTATATCTACATTTATATGTCTTGATATGTATATCTACACAAG
>NC_051400.1:43127963-43128666 GCF_015228065.2 Penaeus monodon
GCGCGCGCGCACACAACTGCACACAGGAGCGGTCATCCAAACAAAAACAATATTTTTTTCGCGCATGCGTATTGCGCTGGTGGACAAAAGAACAACAATAACATGTGGAGATATTTCTGTGTACCTCATACACCCGGAAGTTATACCAGTGAAGAATTGAAGGCCTACAAATCTCTTGATGCCTACAAGTAAGTATACATTTTAAGTTTCATGATGATCTTTTTCTGTGAATGTTCGAATTCTAAGCCTAAAGGCATTTAATACAATTCAAAGTCTCACTGCCTTACAGTATTAGATTATATTCCGTTAGTCCAGATTATAGCTACAGATCAGTCTTTTTGAACTGTCTACTTTTCTCTCTTTTAAACAGATATGTTGTTAGTGGACAAGTCCAGAATGTTTCCATGCATACTGTTGACGATGAATTTCTAAAGTCTTCGTTCATGGTCTTTCAGTAAACGACAGAAACTCAAACTTGAACTTTTTACTTGACGATTTGCTCAACCAATGACAGTGTAACTATTAACCATTTTGATGAGCGACAGGCAAAGAACTAACCTTCCGAACAAAAAACAGGTAATTTACGAAATATGAAGAACAAACGAAGATAACACCTAAGAACGCTTGAGTTTCACTGCGATGCTAATAGCGAATGTTGTTCTTTTGTCCGCCAGAGCCACCTGTTCTTGTGACTTCTGATCGT
>NC_051400.1:43129253-43130878 GCF_015228065.2 Penaeus monodon
CTTGGGTAAAGTTCAAAGAGCTTTTATAATATTTTCTTCTAAACAAAATGCTTTCATCCGGGTAACATACTTTTTTCTGAAAATTAAAATTTTGTCATCGTCAGTAACCACCAGCTGATGTAGCCATAGTAACTAGACAGATCTAGCTAAGACTTCTATGAGTCTTTATGTCAAAAGGTGGTACTTTTGTTTTGTAATATCTTTACTGCCAATTGCGAGATGATCACTTTTCAATAACTACTTGTGTTGCTAGTCCTATGAACAAGGTATGTCAGCGCTTTGCATATCAATTTTCCATCACAAAATGTATATACAGTTGGTCCCTTAACTCATCTGCCCAATATTGGCATAGACGATTTTTTTTCCTTTTAATATGATAACTACTGCTTACTCGTGAATTTTGATAATAAGGCTGATGGGCTGTGCTATGACGTCAGAAACTCTCAGTATATCTACCTCGGCTTTAATATAGATAATGGAAAACATGGAGGTTCTGCTACTTGATATCTCCACTGATGGCGTGAAACTTTTATACACAGTGGGAGGGGAAGTTCCAGGCGATGTTTTATGCTGACTGATGGCTCGGCCCTCGTTGGCTGTATAATTATGCAAGGAATTAGGAGAGCACCTGAATAGGAATACAGGACTATGTCTGTGGTATGGAAGTCTTGGCGGAGGTTAAATGGTCTTTCTCCTCATCCGTTAAAAAGTGTCCCACACACTGACACATCTGTATCATGCTATTCATACACATGCACCGTACGAAGGTCTGTAAATGAAAGTCTGTGTGGAATATGTACGAAGGGGAGGTCAGTTAAACGGAGTTAATGCTGTAGGAATATTTTCTCAAATACTGTTTTCGAAATTTGCATAAAAAGCATCATTATCTGAGAGGTAATTTTCTTTACTATCCTTTGACGTCGAATAAACTTGGTCTTTGGTCTTAATTTGTGCACATTAATTCGCTGTGAGATGAGCCTTAATCGCTGATTGTTTGGATTACGCCAAAAGCTTTAATTATACTGTCATACAGAGTAAATTGATTATATAAAAAAAATTTAATCTTGAAAGCTATTCATTAACTCAACTTTAATATGGTTAGTTAAACAGACTAGTATTATCATTCAAACATCATTCATGTATGTGAATACATGATTCTAGTCAGTTTCATAAGCGTGCATATACATTAGCGATGTTTTTCTTCGTGCCTTGACTCTCCTCTAAATGATACGAAAATATATGAAAAGTGTATATACCATAAATCCGTATGGTCGAATAAGTACATTTAAGTCCACACTGACAACGAGCGAGCGCCGGCAAATACTTAGTAGTTGCCTTTTCTCGTTTGAACCTCGCTTTTCAGGCGTTTACACAATTACGTTATATACATATACGTGAGGGAACCAATTAAGAAAATACTTCTTCTAACATGAAAAACACACATTCGAGCTGCTCTCAGTCAGATTAGTTACAGCCTAACGGATGACTGTTGGTGGGAGTAATAAGCAATAGAAAATATATATTTCAAAAAGATGTATTTGATTAAAATGCATGTTTGTGGAATGAGGCAAAAAATGGATATTTCGTATTTGAGTAGAATACATACAATCACCTTAAGTCCATAT
>NC_051400.1:43130998-43131595 GCF_015228065.2 Penaeus monodon
AAAAAAGAAGAAGTAAAAAGTAAATACATTTTAAATGCTAACCTACACTTGCTTTCGTATTACCGTTATATTAATACTTATTCAGGATCATAATAACAGCTATTGTTCCAGCCATTAAAGGAACCATTTTTAGATTAAACACGTCAAATCTAAAACTGTTTACCCTTTAATGTACGAGAATTATCTTCACAGTTAAGCCTATCCTCAGTACTCCCTCATTCAACCGCATCTCCGTTCATGAACTTCTCAGAACCTTACGGTTACAGGGCTTCAGAACAAACATCGGTCGACCTGGTCTCTGCCATTATGCCCTCTCCTAATTTCGCCCGGCTTTTCCACACCCCAAGTTCGGCCAGCTGGCTCTGTGCCTCTTTTAGATATCAATTAATCAGATAAGTAGGAAGCAGTAATGGAACAGGAAAATTATTTAAAATATTTGATTCTGTGTTTTCTTTCTTTTAAGTTGGCTGTTAGCCATTCTTTCTCCATATTTACGGAAATATATGAAGAACATGAAGTTACTATTTTATCTGCAAGTCACTGAGCATAAGAAACTCTCCACATGAGATTTTCTGTACACATTAAGAGATCTCACGC
>NC_051400.1:43132248-43132592 GCF_015228065.2 Penaeus monodon
AGAAAGAACAAAAGACTCTCGAGCCTGGCGCAGCACAGGACAAAAAAAATCTTTCTGAAAGAGCGAAAAAGCATTCTTTCCGAGTTGATTTCCCATTTTCGCTTCGCGGCCAACTCGTAATATACTTATGACAACAGCTAGCACCCTAGGAGGCAATGGTGGGACTTCCAAAATTCAACCGAAATGGGCCTATTAGCATTTCCATGATATGGCATGCGTCGGTGCACTGAACTTACCTTGGTTAAATATGGAGAAGTATAAAGCTGAATAAAAAATATAACAAATATTACATAAAATGTGATGCAGACAATCCTACCAAGCTGGTTCACACCGATGAGCATTAG
>NC_051400.1:43138258-43138530 GCF_015228065.2 Penaeus monodon
CGTTGACAGGACTTGCGAAGAGACTGTGGACGAAAACTTGGCAACTCTTTGTGTCTCGAGCTGCAACCAATGTTGCGTTGCAAGCCAAAGACTTTATCTAATTAGTGTCATCACAACACAAATAATGAGATGTAAACTAAATTTTCTTCTTTAATGTCACGTTACTTCGCAAAGTGTTTTCTAATTAAACCTGGAAAAGAATTGCTAATTTGACAGGGAATCAGTTATAGTTTCAATATCGAAGACATTTTTTCTGTTTGGCAGACATCTTG
>NC_051400.1:43138700-43139916 GCF_015228065.2 Penaeus monodon
AAGCGATACATTTAATTCTAGCGCTGTATTGTACTCCTTATTTTCCCTACGTATACTGGTATAGAGCCAAAATATCGGCACTTTTTTGGGGGGTGGAGGGGAGGGGTTACACTGAACTTTTAAATTTCATGAGTGCTATATGAAACGTAAAACTACGGAACGTTACTGTTTTTCGCTAAAACATTGTACCAATTGTAATAAATGTTCCCCAACTTTTAACTTCTTTGCAAGTTGTTGAAAAGCAACAGCTGTATATTCCAACACTTTTGTAGAGATCCCTTGTTTGGTTGCAAAATAATGCATCTGTACCATTCGAATGTGTATAAAAAAATCATGTCAGTTCACATGATCAGAGGAAGTCTTTTGATTCGTCTAGTTTATATTCATACATAACTAGTTGGTGAAATCTCGAAAACAAAATGAATTTTAAGTGTACAAATAAAATTGATCCATTTCAGCGGAACGGTAATCAACAGGTCCTCATAACTACAGCCTTCTTCCTCTTACCTCCATCACCAATGTTAATGAAATGCATAACACTACAGCAACATTTCTAAATTCAATTGAAGTTGTAGAATATATTCCCACTTTGCAGAATCTTCATGCGTACATGCATGGAACCTAAATGTAACTGAAGTTTCGTACTAAGAAATTAATGATTTTAGAAACTTTAGTTTTAAACTTTTTTTTTCTGATGACACAATTTTCGTGTTGGAATAATTGTTATGGGGTTATCCTCTCCATCAAGTAACCGTATGTTCTCAGTCGTGTTTACTTGCAGGAAGGTACGGGTAATTCTGGTGTCAATGATATGAGACATGTAAAGGAATCCTTGATCAGTTACATATATCGAAATTATCGCTGGTAAATGAAAATCCGTCGCTTGGCATCAAATAGTGATTAGACTAGTAGTTTATAAGACGACAGTACTATATGGGGTCTCTCAAAGGACTCAATACATACTGACCTCCGTACTAGACAGCAAGGTTTATATAGACCTTGGTAGAGATGGGATTATTCTTTGGTTTATTGAGACCCTTGCCTCTCCTTCCTTCACGAAAAAAGTGAACAAGTAAACTTTGAGACATATATCTGAAACACATGTGGACAGTATTGGCTTATGTCTTCTTATTTACTCAGAAATTGCTTCTTTCCTTGGTAAACATCCAATTATAACGATTATAATAAAGTGAATCATGAAGGCCAGCTTGGTTGC
>NC_051400.1:43142229-43143303 GCF_015228065.2 Penaeus monodon
AAGAGAAAAAATAAAGAAAAAAGAGAGACATGTGAAATTCCTTTATTTTTCATTAGTATTAAAATCTCGCGTCTGTTACCATATATACTGTCATGTATCAATAATTTATATTATCAATATGATCATTGTTTCCTTATCTTATCTGTTTTCATAACTCTTCAGCATAGAAATCGCATCGATATTTCTTCGGCAGTAGTATTGGAACAAAACTAAACCCGTAATTCAGACTGTAAATAAAACAGAATGAACGATAATTCAGTTGAATCTACCGAGTCACAAGGTAAATACAAAAGCAGAATCAAGGGATACTCTGGTATTTTCAAGACGACACACTGGCTTTTCCCTGAATATCCTGGATACGGAACCGAGGGTAATAATTGTGGGAATTTGGTGATGAAAATAAAGGAAAAATTGGACCTTAGATACTTTAGATATTACTATAACAATGTAGATCCCAAACGACACTGTAAGGTGCTGGGCAAATTAAGAACACTCATAAATAGCAAACTATCGAATTAGCATGGTAAGTTGGATTCACGAGAATAGACAGTAGGTGTTTCTCTTTGCAAATGACAAAGGTAGTGACAGAAAATTAGGTGCTTCTTGTTCCAGTTCAGAATGACGTGTGACAAAACATTACAGTATATTCTAGAATATGCAGAAAATAAAAATGCATATGTGCAATAATACTGAAATTAAACTATTAAACACTACATTAAGACGGGAAAATCTTTTCGGCAAACAGCCTTTTTGGACATCTGATATAAGATTTAAAATGTTAACACCAGGAATTAACAATATATCATTGACTTTGCACAACATCAAAGACTAAAGGAAAGGTTTGGAGCTGTTAATAACATTACTTGCATAGCAACAGCAAAAGATGAGTAGACGATGAAGCCTTCCTTAATGTTAATGTTTTATTTTAGCTTTCATATAGCCGTTCAGTTAACAAATATTCATCAAACTGAGTAGATTTTGTATATAAGTCTTTTTTTCCATCGATCCATGGACTGAAAAAAACGAAAAAGAGTAATCTCCACATGTTTTGAACAATGCGTTTGTTGTCGTGTT
>NC_051400.1:43143783-43143895 GCF_015228065.2 Penaeus monodon
TTTCTCTTGCAGATAGCAATGCTGAAAGTCTATATATGACTTCAGGCCCTGACTCGTGGGCAGATGGAAACTGGGGATTTCCATTCCCATCTTGCTGGTGATGGTATTGTCT
>NC_051400.1:43146739-43147479 GCF_015228065.2 Penaeus monodon
ATCCTTAATCACTGCAACATTGCCGTTATTCTGAATGATTTGACATCTATTTTTGTTTGTTTGTTTGTTTCTGTGATAATTTTTCGCTGTACATTAAACGCTATATGATTGCATGAGATAGTTAATTGCCTAAGAAGCGGAAGAAACGAGAAAATGTGAAAAAAAGAAGTAGCCATTGGCCAAACCGCTATCTACTCAGAACAGGGCCGAAGAGACCCTGTGCAGAGGAGCGTGTTTTTGGGACGCAGTTTGTGTTTGTACTTCGCTTGTATCCTACAACAGGGGGCTTTGGTGGTGAATTTCAACAAGCCTGGTTAGCTGCCCGCACTGTGCTTCCACTGATTTAACACTTATGGCAAGAGAGAGGTGGAGATAAATTAAAAGTTTCGTAGAAAATTGTATAGCTACAATAACCCATGTCGATTCCTTTTTACCAAAGTATGTGTTTGGAGAAGGCATTAAACATTAGATGTCAAAGGAATAAGTGATATACGAGCTTTAGAAGTAGGGGGTTTGTAAAACAACGTTCACGTGCCTACTCGTGCCATGAGTAAGCACGTGAAGTAAGCATTCAGATAAATTAACAAAGATATGCGCAGTGATTGATAATGATGTGTTCCCTAATACAAAGTTTTAATTTTGTCCACGTGCGTTTGATACATGTTTAATCCATGGCGTTGCATCGACACGCAAGTAGGAATAGCAGGTCATGTTATTAAAACATGCGAATGGAATAGTTT
>NC_051400.1:43147542-43148016 GCF_015228065.2 Penaeus monodon
ACATATACGGGTAAAGTCTTCCTAACTTTTCTTGACACAACCCGATGTACTTTGCTACGTATCCCACGTGACTCGCTCGGCCTTGACCTGGAGAGCCGGGTGTTTCATCTCCTAGTTCGATTTTTTATAGGTCTTGAACACCAAAAGGTAGCAATTCATTGTATATACATCATATTAATATTGCAATCCTTTGCTTTGATGAAATCATTATAACTCTAACCTAAAATTTCCTTATATTTCGAAATCTACGATGAAATTCATGCCATCATACCATACTTCACCTGAATCAGTTCACACCGTTTTGAAGTTCACTTTATCCGCATCCTGAGAGTTAAATGTTTCCCCTCGCCTCGTATGGAAAACTTATGTTTACAAATTGGTGAAACCACTCACGTTTCTCTAAGGTCTGCAAGGCTACATGATTTTGCCAAATCAAAATACTTAATGTTTCTCGTATTATAGTTGCATGCATCA
>NC_051400.1:43149056-43149234 GCF_015228065.2 Penaeus monodon
ATAGCGTGGAAATAATGGCATACAAAAAAAAGATGATTGTGATATACATAAATTATCCAAAGCCGATATGACGT
The DNA here is from genome assembly GCF_015228065.2 of Penaeus monodon. Classification (NCBI taxonomy): domain Eukaryota; kingdom Metazoa; phylum Arthropoda; class Malacostraca; order Decapoda; family Penaeidae; genus Penaeus; species Penaeus monodon. The sequence continues at coordinate 43,149,131 of NC_051400.1, forward strand.
CGATGATAAGGATAAAACTAAATGATACGCACTATCCTAAAAAATTATAGTTTCAAAATTAGCATAATCATCTTTTTGAAGGGCCAGACTTTAGAAAGCCAACC
>NC_051400.1:43150360-43150637 GCF_015228065.2 Penaeus monodon
TACACACCACCCTACAAACAACACCGATCACAAAAAAAAGGAAAAACGAAGAAGGAGAGAAAAAAACATCTAAATTAAGAAACCCCAAGCCTTCGTTAATTTTTGGAGTAACAAGATTATTACGCTGAGCAACTGCAGAGATAAAGCCCCCCAGTGGCTGCATCCAGACAGTGAGCAAGAATGGCTCCGCAGCTGCACTCGGTCAATCTGTGTTAATGCCGCAAAAACAGAACTCCAGATTAAGCAGACGTATAAACTTAAATCGGTTTTTGTGGGT
>NC_051400.1:43151193-43152057 GCF_015228065.2 Penaeus monodon
AAAAAGAGAGAGAGAGAAATATTAGATAAATTGATAGTATGAAAGTGAGTAATAAAAGGAACCACACATTTGTTTTACAACAATTTTTAAAACCCCTTTTTAACTTTTTCAGTCTAAATCAAATTCTCCACACTTATTTTTAAAATATAAATACTGTATTGATGGAATGACATGAAATAGGAATGCTGACAGCAACAAAAATAATTTTAGTTTATCAAAGGAGTGCCCAACCTAAGAAATCTAAGGAGTGGGGAGCTTTAACGAAACAAAAAAGGGTAACGCCGTAAACATTTTTCGGCAGGAAAAGGGTTTTGAAAAAAGGACATGCCTCTTTCCCCTCTGAATTTGCTTTCTTTTCGTCTTTGTTGACTTTTCCTGCAATTGAAGCTCCATTTCTCGTTCTCTGTTCTGTTTTTTTTTATCTGTAATGAACTCTTTCATTATTGAAGTCTCCAGAGCAACAACGATCATCAAATCTTTTCGAATTGTGTCACATCTCTCATCTCTATTTCTGATTTGTACCTTCTCTTGTTTTTCACAAGATATAGGACAGATGTTATATCCCGTGTCAAATTTCCAGGAACAAAGGAAAGGAAACATTCATGACCTCCTTTCTTTTATTTATCCTTTGATTAGAGGGACTCATCTCTCATATCTTTCTAGGTAAATTTTTGGACTATTTTTCTTTGAAATATTTCGTACTTACTAGCCATATAAACTGTTATCTACTGCTCGAAGAATACCGGTACCATTACGTAGGAGTAGAATTTATTTCATTCCAGTGGAATTATTTATTGCAATAAATTCGTTATATTATTAGCTATTTTGCTGTTGGAAATTATTTTGTAAGGGGGGCGATATGTT
>NC_051400.1:43152837-43153094 GCF_015228065.2 Penaeus monodon
GACCACTTACAAATTCTACTTACATTTTCGTCTTCCAATTATAAATAACCTTTGACGACACACACACACTGTGGTGTCATGATAATTATTAAGAAAGACAAAAAAAAAGTGTATAACTGGAATTGTTAATCGCATTTCTTTTCTGTTCTGTCAGTCGTTTAGGGTTTATGAAATTTGAGTTCTTCTATTTTGATGCTAAACTAGTTCTCCATCTAGCATCAGTGGCTAAGATAGTACCAGTAAAACCTGTGTTTAAA
>NC_051400.1:43153192-43154352 GCF_015228065.2 Penaeus monodon
AACTTCACATCCTATTTCACAATCGATTAAGTGTGAAAATATCACTGATATGACTTGTTCTCGATGCCATCCTATAAAGGTCAATCGTGTTACAGTCTGTTGTTATCATAGAAGTAACGAGAGTGTACAGTACTAGACCCAATTGTCAGTGGCCAGATCTTCCTGTCCTGAACCAGACCATCATTACCCATATAAAATAGAAAAACGTGCACAAACCATTCTTGATTCTCGCAAATAAAACGATATTCAAATAATTTCAAACTCAATGCAACACCCTTTGTTTTATAAGAATACTACGCCGAATCCAGCATATATACTTTTACTTAGGTGATTAGTATTTAAGCTTTCCACACAGTACATATTCAATATCTCCATCTAGTTTGTGCATCTCGAATTGATATCAGGTAAATTAAAAAGAATATTCGGCATTTCTTTACTTTGATATGCCAATAAAAGTAAAAGCAACCATTTCATGATAGTAGGAATTTTCAAAAGAAGGATCTTGATAGTAAGTTACTATCAAAAGAAACATAGGTAGTAAGAATGAGGATGATAATGACAGTGGTGAGTGGGAGAAGGAGGAGGATGCTACCACAACTATAACAACTATAAGAATATATGAATAAGAATGACAATAAGAATGCCATTTCAGTAAAACAACAATCAAAGACATCTGTCCCGAAAAAAAGAAAAAAGAGAACAAAGAAAAACAGAGAAAGGGATGGGGGATGGGAGGGGATCGATCAAGCGACTGATGGACCAAGGAAGAAATAAATCCGGGTGAAGAGGGGAGGGTAAGCAAAGATGAAAAAGTTTCTTGTCAGCTAAAAGAGATCTTCCATGCTTGACGAAGCTAACTGTGTCCGGCCGCGCTATTGACACCGTCTGCAACTTCAGCATTAATCTATGAGGGAACAAAAGTCTTCATCACAGAAAGATATTTGGTACTTGAAATATCAATAATGTAAAGATCAATGCCTTTGTATCTTTAAGTACTTTTAGATCAGTCTTACATCAAAAAAGGAAGATGTACACGAGTTGGATTCCAGTTCAGTGATAATGGCAACATCAAATATTTCTTTCATGGGATCAATCTTCAACATAGAAAGGATTTCTGAATTATTAGAGGAATGTGGAATATATATTAACTACGGCATCAT
>NC_051400.1:43154698-43155170 GCF_015228065.2 Penaeus monodon
ATCTAAATAATGTCTTCTCATCCCCTGTGTATCCTGACTTAGCAAATACGTCATTGTGATTACAGGGCGAATCAGCTTACGAAACCCGTTAGAGACTGCTAGATAATTAAGCAGTAGTGTTGCTGCTAAGTTCATTAAACACTTCTCCTAAACTCCGCCAGATGCGACGCCACTAACAGCCCCCTGAGGCTAAAGTTTCACAGATAAAGAGACAGCTGCTATTTCTATCTAGCTACTTAAAAATATTGGATGCTGGACTACCAAAAGTGTTCCAACACTTGCGATGAAACTTGCCAAGGTATATTAGTTATCAGATCCTTGTGTGCTTCAAGACGAAATGAGAAGCAAAGTATATCTAATGACATTACCGTATATGGAGATACTATTTTTTGAAAGAAATATTTATGTATAAGTGTTGATATTTCTGCATTCGAAGTAAAAGTTTTTCTTTACGCCGTTCACTGATTTTCGA
>NC_051400.1:43155470-43155907 GCF_015228065.2 Penaeus monodon
CTTATGTGTAGGCCTCGTTCCGTGTGTTCACCAGTGTAAGCCTTTATTCAATATCAGCTGTGATAATACTGATTTTGAACAATTTCTCAACAATGTGCATGTGCACATTGTTGAGAACGTAACGTATAACGCAGACTACATTGTTAGAGGATACATAACGAAATCAACATATCCATGTAATGAAAATGATATAACAGGTAGCGAAATTGAAGCCTCTTATTTATGCATGACACCGCCGCCATCTTGCATTATGTCCCGAGGAAAGAGGAGTAGGAGTCACAAGCGCATATCTCCTTCCCTTCACGTAATTCTCAAACACGTCTCACTTCGCAAGCTCTCGAGGGAGGAGTGCCTGCAGGCCCCAGGTGACACTCGAGGCGTGACTGGTGACTCGGAAGGAATCTCGAGGCTGATGAAATTCTTGGGTCACATGTACC
>NC_051400.1:43157171-43158295 GCF_015228065.2 Penaeus monodon
GGCACTTCCTAACAAAAATGGAAAATCAATACAAACAGTTTCAAATTTCAATAATCTCCGTAGCCAAATATAAACCTCTACCCCTCACTATTAACAATCAAATTGTCGGGCCCAGGGCAGGCTGGAAAATGTTGGGACTCACAATACGGAAAATGTTTGAACTCACAATCCGCTGGTTGGGAATAGTGACAATTCAGAGACTGAATTAATCAAGTAAAAAATCGCTTTTGCAAAGTGCAAGCGATTTTCCACCTATCCTGATTCAGTGTATGGGTTCTATTAACTCAGCGAAATAATGCCATGCACATTATCCAACGAAAGTGATATATTATACGGAACAAAAGATATATATGGCATAAATGCAATTCTACATATTAGGCATACATTTCTATTAACTTTGTTAATAGCCCGTATATGATTACTGATGTTAAAATGAATAAAGAATTAGTACTGCATACGAGTCATTTTCTAGTTTGGAAAGATTGTTCCTATGCCTGAAGTTTAATAACATTTTCATAGATTTGTTTTGCATAGGTAAGACAATTTCACGGTAAGGATGTTTAGTGTTTGTAAACTGAAAAGATTCATTTGATCTCAGCATAGTTGAAAAATAAAAATTGGCTATATTAGACTTGAATTCATTTTGAATGTTACGTGTACACGACAGCTAAAGTATTGAATAACCTTGCATGACCATATTTCTTTCTTTCTTTTATTACATGTAAAAGTTTAATTGATATCAAACAACGCGAGGCTATCTGTAATATATGAAGTGATCTAGTATGAAATCCTTGTAGTCTGAGTGTCATTTTGTTGCTACCGATTGATGTTTAGTGCAATGTTTCAATATATCTGGTATACATGACCAAATACAGCAAAAATCAGTCAGGTGCAACGCTGGTTTCCCTGATGAAAGTTATTATCAAAATTCAAAATTATGAATAAAATATTCTTCCTATGAAATGATTACTATACGTAAAGGGAAAATACTTGGATATGGTAAATCAATTTCCGACCATCACTGTATCCGGAAAAAGATGACTGATATTATCAAAGAGCTAAACAAATTCATGTTAGTGTGTTATGACATAAAATAATCATTGTTTGGTACAAGATGTCCAAAA
>NC_051400.1:43158933-43159071 GCF_015228065.2 Penaeus monodon
GAGGGCAGTTCACTTGATCACCATATTGCTGCACTCAATCCAGTGGATATCTAATGTAGCTTCTAATCTTAACCGTGTTCAAGGTATATTAACTCAGATATCATCATTCTAAGATTAAGATATTTCTATTTTTTCGGA
>NC_051400.1:43159413-43159900 GCF_015228065.2 Penaeus monodon
CAAACTGATTAAATGTACTTGCTCTTCTCAGCAATAATCTCCTAACATCAATTATGGTTGGTTGCTCTTTACAGCCATGTTGACTTCAAACTGATTAAATCTGGCTACTCTTCTCGTATTGCTTATGTGAGGCTCCTCTCAGCCATACTCGGCATCACGGCTAGGCCTCGTGCTCCATTTTCTCCTTGCATGTCGTGGCAGAAATGGAGAATGGAGATCTAAAGAATGATTACGGCCTTGAATCATGTCAATGTTTATAGTGAAATGTAACCGACTATTAACAAGTTAATGGTAAATTATTTATTTCAGTTTGTAATTTGCCCTATGCCAGGTATTTGTATTTGAAGCAAACCTGTTATGATGATAATGGGTACACTTCAATCCACATTCGATGCGTTCTTTAGTAAAAGAAATCCATTTTCACGGAAAGATCTTTGTATATTTATTATATTACCATATTTAATGTTGAACACATTAGATCATTATT
>NC_051400.1:43159922-43160448 GCF_015228065.2 Penaeus monodon
TGCAGGTATATGAGACAGAGTCATATTTGGTAAGTTTAATAAAATAAAGTGCTAAACGGAACATGCCTTTGAAGCATGGTGGCTATCAATTCATGATTTATTGCACACTCTAACCCCAAATCCATATGTTGATACCATGGGTCTCGCAATGAATAGTTGTAATGGATTTCTTTAATTTCGTAAATAAAACATTTTACCCAAAGAAATTGACCTCGGGACCCAGCTGGTTTTTGTTATACATGGTCCAGTTTAGCAGAAACAACGATAAAACCTTGTACAGAACCGTGTCATGTCCTCTGCCACTGTACTTGTTTTTCAATCTAGATCTGAAACCCTATCACTACAAATGAAATAAGTTATAGTGCAAATGTTTGTGCATTCTCCATATATACAAAAGTGTAATTCTGAATGCCAGTTTGCCTGTGAAACATGTAACCAAGGTCAATTTCTTTGTCACAAATATTTTTGGAGAAACACTGAAACGTGGGTTGAAAATTCCTAAGGCTTTTCAGGGAAGCCGGAGAGC
>NC_051400.1:43161080-43161634 GCF_015228065.2 Penaeus monodon
CCCTATATGTCTTATTGTATGAATATACTACACATATAATGAATATACTACACATATAATAAAACCCCTAAAACTCATGAGAATTTTAAAAATAACCTAACGTTGACATGGCGGTCGCTACAAGAAGCTTCGAGGTATGCGATCCCATTGCTTAAAAAAATTGTGAAAGGCGCTACTTTTAAATTCAATAGACTTCTAGCTATTGGAAAACTGACACCTCCAAATTGGATTGTACCTAGAGAAAATAGTTCCTAATTCTATTTTATCTACTTACTGAATTCGTTTTATTCGGCATTACTATCCCGTGAAGTGTAGATGTCTTAAGCGGAGAGATACTGTAATGTTGATGTGAAAAAACCCAAGAGTTTTATGGACATCGGAGAACATACAATTCCCTCCATTGCACGAGAAACTTGTGTGGAGGAGAGAGCCTAATTACACAAATGGTACCGCTGCTGGAGGTGACGCTCAGGTTAGTCTTGGATATTAGACTACGGCTGATTAACTTATCTCCTCACCATTTTTTCCTTTTTCCTTAGGAGCAGAGGAGGATG
>NC_051400.1:43162275-43163168 GCF_015228065.2 Penaeus monodon
AAGTAGAGGGAAAATTTGCCTGTACTTTGTATAACCTATTATCTATTCTCATCTTGTAATTTGTAGCTCACTCCCTACCATACGTACATCTGTATACACCTTGCATAGTTTCAAACCATTGTAACACGTTCCTTTAACTGCACAGTATTATATAAAGAATTTCTAAAACGATCAGAGGCTGCATCATTAAGCTTTAAATGCCTCAGCCATCTTACATTTTACGAAATTATATAAACAATATAAACAATAAAACTGAAATACGAAAAGCTTATTACTACTTCTCTCAAGTCGAGGGTCAAGACCTGTTGTTCAAGCCTCGTGCAGTAGGATTAAATACCATTTAGGAAAAGCGTGATCATTTGACCTTTTCACATTTGAAGTATTTATGCACCGCTTTTTCTGCTACGCCAGAGACAAAGGACTAAACAACGCAAAAGACACAGACGGCTTCCAGAAAGAAATATTTTCTCAGGCCACATCTAAACAAAGCGATTGACTTTGAGTTTCTGCTCGTCACAGAAAAATACAATGATAAATAAATAACTCGACAGATAGATTTAGGAAAGGCCAGATAGGAACACAGATAACTACATAAATCAATGAATATATGTACTGATACATTAATTTGCAGAAAATTGTGGAGAATGGAGAAGGACTCGGGGAGGGGGGAAATATTTTCTATGGGTATTCTACCGATTTATAATTTATTTTCATAATTGACAACGGACCGACTGATGTATATAAATAACAGTATATACAATTGCTCAATCTGCACCTGCTATATAAATGCTTTATTAATCCGCACTCTCTTGAGGGGATTGCGTTCTTATAAACGGCCTACTATCAAGGATTAAAAAGTGAATACAGATATAATATATTTTTAAAAGCATGCA
>NC_051400.1:43163954-43164464 GCF_015228065.2 Penaeus monodon
CTCAATATCCGTATTTGTCCCGCTAGTCTTGACTTTCTGTCACATTTGACTAAATATACTTTCTCTGTCCTCCCAAAAAGTGAACTCACTATTGTCATCTTGTCTCACTATACCTTTTTTTTTTTGGAAATCCCAAATAGAATTACAAATATCAGTACAGATCTTACTAGCTCCCTTTCCCGACTTTTTTTTCCAGTTCACCTCTCCTAATTTCTTATTCTTTACATCGCAGCTCTTTCAAAGTCTCCATGTTCACCTGCCGCTGCCACCATTTTTCGAGGCGGAATTCTGAATGTTTACCTCTCTTTTTCATCTCTCTTTTGCATCGCAGGTCTGCCCCTCTTGACTTCTATTTCATCTCGTTCCTGTCATGCCACCTTTTTACAGCACTTTGTTCTATATTGTATCTGACAATATTTTAAAACAGTTATTAACTTTTTCAGTCGCAACTTTTTTTTTCTAACATTCCTTGCAACGGATTAAATCTCCTAATACAAAAATAAAATACCA
>NC_051400.1:43165575-43166036 GCF_015228065.2 Penaeus monodon
CAGAATTTACCTCTTGTTGGTGTTAACTGATATCTTTTCTTTTTCTATTTGTCATTTTTTTATTATGAGTCACCTGCTGACGATGGATCTGAAGACGTAATTGTTTTTTTACTTTTTAAAGGAGTCATCACGCCATGTCTTTCTGTAGGTAAAAGGGGGCAAGCCGAACAAAGTTAATATATCAACAAGAATTATGTTGTTCTAAATGTAGACAAGAATAACAAGAAGGCATTCTAATGTTATTTCCTTTTTGTTTATTTACATACAATAACCTGGAAACGGAACATCAATAAGAAATATCCCCCAGAAATGTGTTCGATGAGGTGTAATCGGGTCCCCTTCACAACACTAGTTCGAAACATTAGTGACCAAAACACGGTTCGCTTCCTTTAATCCAAAGTTGTACCATGTTTTAGAAACCTTCTCTTTTAATATATACTTTAAGATTCAGAAGATGGCCA
>NC_051400.1:43166191-43166795 GCF_015228065.2 Penaeus monodon
CTAGAAATTGTAAAAATATCATTAGTTTAGAGGATGTAACCTCATTGAGAAAGATGACGTAGACCTAGAAATCGGTTTTACTTACGTGATTAACTTTTTATAATGCACTACTACTGCCAACGTAAAGCTATTATTATTCCAGAACTAAGGATTATCGAGTGATCTATTTATTTTGTTTTGGTTTGTTTCAAGGCCTTGATACCAACATTAGGTGTTTATGTTTCTGATAATTATATATTTTAGTCACTATTATATGCTAGGTGAATGTAGAAAGACATGCAAACCCTCATAATTATCTTGGGTCTTAGCGTTTAACAATCAGTTCACAGCAAGTAAATACTATACGAAAATGCATGAATTTATATACTGTATCTAAGAACCGTTTTCAAAACACTCCCCATCTATAAACAGGTAAGACTTTTTGGCTGAGCTTGCTCCTCTGTAAGGACTACTATATACACGTTGATAAAAGTTTCGACAAAAGCCTGAGCGATTTCCGGGAAGTTTGTGGTTCCACTTTTCTTAAAGCCAAGGTAAATTCGGGAGTAGACAGAAACAGGGAAGAAACTTTCATTGCTCCATTATACAACTTTGTAGAAGCAAC
>NC_051400.1:43167304-43167542 GCF_015228065.2 Penaeus monodon
ACTCCAAATTCTTCCTTAAATTCCCTCCTCCCTTCCCACTTTAAGCCCTACATCATCACCCCTTCCTTTCCTCCTCTTCCTCCTTAAACGCCTTCCACCTTTTTCGCACACTTACCCATTTTCCTCCTTCTTCCATCCCCTTTTTCTCTGAACCCCTTCTGCCTTCCCTGCCTTTTCCTTTACTATCGCGTTTTCCTCATCCACAGCCGCCGTCACAGCAGCCGCCATCACAGCAGCC
>NC_051400.1:43168116-43168637 GCF_015228065.2 Penaeus monodon
TTTCTTTTCATTCTTCGACAGCAGAATAGGTTTGTCTGAGACTTTTTCCTATTATCTGCACTAAAAATTATTTGTAGCACCAATGGCACTGTAACATATTGTTGCCAATATCGTTTTTGGATGTTCAGCATTAACAAATGTAGTAATATTTTTAAGAACACTTTTCTATGTGAAGTATTACATGGCTGTGGTGTGCACTTATTAGTGACCTAGCACTCGGCATAGGACATAGCAAAATTTGATGGAGCCTCTTCTATCATTTAGAAAGTTTAACTTCCTATACGAGTATTTGTAAACATTATAACTTTTTCTTTGGGAATAGATACCATAGAGTTCCCCGTATATTTATACTTTCTTGCAATATATAGTTAAATCTTAGCCAAATTTCTCTTTTTTTACTATGGCATTTTAAATGGAGCTGAATAGTTTGCATTATCGTTTGACCAAGCTTACTAAACTATCGTAGTGTAGCTAAGTAAATGAGTTATATTTTGATTTCTTTTTCATCTTAGTTGGCAGCA
>NC_051400.1:43168664-43169353 GCF_015228065.2 Penaeus monodon
CTAAGAGACTCCCCCTGCAGGATTTTAGCTTTTATTCACCATCATCAGGGTGATTTCTTATATTTCATACAACTTTCTTGTATATTAGTTTTACCAGTTATTACATGTGAAATATTTTCCTTCTCTTTCTGTGCCACTGATTCTCTGAAGTTTCCTCACGCACAATAACCTTGAAGTTCTCGTAACATTTTCAAGAAATCTGTCTCGTATTCTTCCTAGTCCATTCATTCTTATGACCTCCTCAACCGAAATTTCAGTTGCGGTCTGCGCTGTATTTGTTGATCATTCAGTAAATCTAAATATTTAAAATCATTATACTAAATACTTCACTCTCAGTCATTCCTTTCGCATATTTAATGCATTCCAAAATATATTAAAACTTAACTTCCATTCTTGAAATTCTTTGTCGTGATCTACGCGACTGTCCTCAGGTAGCAATTCCCCGAGATAGTGTGCGGCCTCCAAGCATTCTCGGGACACACAGCTATAAGCCAAGGAGTGGAATTTCCTGTAGTCTCCCGCAGCTGAACTCCTGCCGCAGATCCACCACAACTTGACAGAGTAATCTCCGTGTAATAACTGTTTGTAGGAAGGGCTACAGACATTCAAGGCAAAGACATTCTTAAGGAATAAAGCTAAGTTTAATGTCTGTTTATGTTCTCATTTGTGAGTAACTGTTGTGTTCAATA
>NC_051400.1:43169377-43169441 GCF_015228065.2 Penaeus monodon
CGGATGAATATCCTCACAGTCCTCTTTATCTGACCTTTCCCTCCCTCCCCCACACACATATACA
>NC_051400.1:43169524-43169755 GCF_015228065.2 Penaeus monodon
TATACATTCACACAGTATATATATCAGAATGAAATGAAGCCTTAAAAATAATTTATTCACCAATTTATTAATGGACACTATCCTTTTAATAAAGCGGCAGAGAGAACATGTAAACTTCGCAAAAGTGTTTTGTTAAAAAAAAGAAAAATACAAAAACGTTATTCATATGATTTTTATATTTTCTGGGTAATATTCGTAAATCTTTTTACTAATTCTTGATTCACAATAGCT
>NC_051400.1:43170085-43171075 GCF_015228065.2 Penaeus monodon
CAAACTATATATACTTTCAGACAAAAGGGAAATAAAAAGTCCAATTGTGGACGCCCATGTACAACCTCCGTGAGAGACGGCGAGGGCCTTGGTCAGTAACAGAACCGGAGCAGGCGGAGCCTCTCCTCCTCATGGGCCTCCAGCAGCGAGCCCAGGCCCTAGCGCTCTCTCGGGCTCACCTATTGGCTCATGGCGAACCAGCGCTTCACCAGCTGCGGCATTTGCTGCTTCCCGCTGAACAGGAACAGCAGCATCTTGCTCACGGCGTCGCGTCGGAGAGTTTGCTACACGGGCCCGCCCTCGCGCTCCCGCAGATCTCGGGGTTGTAGCACAGGCGCCCGCTCCACTGGATCCCCAGCCTCGGGAGCGTCCCGGCCACCAGGATCAGGCCGAAGTCGATCACAGTCACCCGGGCTTCCTCCACGCCCATCCGCACGCACACGTTGGCTGACTTGATGTCGTTTTGAGCAAATCATGCTTGTGCATGGTTTGCATGATGTTGCACACCTGCTTCACCACAGACATCCTGTGTTCCATGTGCAGGCGGCTGAGGGTCTGGCCGCCGAACTTGGTGACCAGACACATCTTCTCCGGACACACGCCCAACGAGGCACTGAAAGCCATCGTATTCGCCGAACAACGCCATCGCCTTCGCTTTTACAATGAAGGTCCGGATCGTCTCCACAGCCTGCGCCTATTTCACGGCGAGTTCCTTCTGAAAGTTCAGGAAGGTGTTGCTGTAACCGCCCTTGCCCAGCTGCCTGGGCGCCATTTCCATGCAGCTGCGGAGTTACTCAGAAGACAAAACTGGATGCTCAAAGACTCGACGGTTTGGAGGAAACCTCGTCGAATTCTTTTTCTTCTCTGACCATGTCTGTGTCGACTCTCTGGATCCCTACGGATTCCATGAGGTCGAGAAAATCTGCTTCGAAAACCATGCTACTTGGCGGACTCCACGGAGCGACGCTGCAACACGTCTGATCTCTAGTA
>NC_051400.1:43171363-43171898 GCF_015228065.2 Penaeus monodon
AAACAATTCTATATCAGCCATTGACGTCACCTATGCAACATATACCACTCAGTTTCAGCCAAATAAAGAAACATGCATAGTTTGTTTTTTACTGATGTCCTTTAGGCTTCCGCTGGATTTCCAGTCCCCGTTTTTCAGTTACACGAGCACTGGGTACTGCTGATGCAGGGCGAGAGCCAAGTGTTAATTCCTGAAGTGTTAACATTTTTTTATGGAGACGGATGGGTGTTGTATAATGTTTTATCAAATTATAATGCTTATTTACACTGATGATCTATGTTTTTTTCTTCCCTGTTTAATCTTTAAAGCCACATTTCACATAATTATTTTAATTAAAACTTATTATAGAGTCGCTGTCCTTTATCCGGGGAACATTCTTTTCTCCTTTGAAATATGTTTTACATTAGTATTTTTTTTCACTCTTCATCGATAATATTATCCTTATTTTATTTTTCCATAATTTAGTTCGCTGATAGTTACATGAAGTTATATTTTCATTAGGTTCAAAATCACGGGAAATGTGTACTTCTTCCAG
>NC_051400.1:43172186-43172267 GCF_015228065.2 Penaeus monodon
CGACGATGAATTCCTCTCATACTCTGCTATCCCTTTATGAAGGACATATGCCAAAACTCCTATATTCTTGGCCCTGCTATG
>NC_051400.1:43172617-43173814 GCF_015228065.2 Penaeus monodon
ATACAACTTGAAAAAATCAAATATATATAATTGCATATCTTCCTGAAATAATTTCTAGGAAGATTTTCTCCGCCCAACCAGCGAACCGACCATGAATAATTACCTACTCGTAACTTTGTGTAATTTTGGGTATAATATCAATTTAGAAGATTAGCATTGAATAACATTGTATAACAGCTGTTTGGGGTGAGGGAACCTGCTTTGACACCGAGTCCTGAGGCTTGTCAAATTACTATAATAGTATTTTATCCACGCGTATAACAACTGTTTTAAACAATATAGATGTGTATGTGCAGAACGTGGTAGAATTTTCTTCTTCTTTGCATTATTCAGGATTATCACAGATTTAAATGAATGTAAGTTTAGACAAAATACGAAATCAGATAGGTTTCGGGGAATTTTGGATTTCATAAAAAGGAGAATAATTATAGAATCATGTCATAAAATATCAACTAGCGTAAATAAGGCAGTAACCCAAATAATATGAAAGAATAAAAAACGGGGGGAAAAATACTTGTTATAATTAAGGTTAAACTTGTCTGTAATGGATATCACTATACTTCTGAATAAGAACCGTTAGAAAGAAGGTTATTTCGGTAACACTCGCCATAGTTAAGCGAAGATATACGTAAGTGTATTGTCATCATATCCGTGTATCTATCCATATCCACCATATCAGCCATTGACGTCACCGATGCAACATATACCACTCAGTTTCAGCCAAATAAAGAAACATGCATAGTTTGTTTTTACTGATGTCCTTTAGGCTTCCGCTGGATTTTCCCGTCCCCGTTTTTCAAATTCACGAGCACTGGGGACTGCGATGCAGGGCGAGAGCCAAGTGTTAAATTTTAAGTGTTAACATTTTTTTATGGAGACGGATGGGTGTTGTATAATGTTTTATCAAATTATAATGCTTATTTACACTGATGATCTATGTTTTTTTCTTCCCTGTTTAATCTTTAAAGCCACATTTCACATAATTATTTTAATTAAAACTTATTGTAGAGTCGCTGTCCTTTATCCGGGGAACATTCTTTTCTCCTTTGAAATATGTTTTACATTAGTATTATTTTTTCACTCTTCATCGATAATCTTATCCCTATTTTATTTTTTCCAGAATTTAGTTCGCTGACAGTTGCATGAAGTTAAATTTTCATTAGGTTCAAAAACAGGGGAAAAGTGTACTTCTTCCCT
>NC_051400.1:43174558-43175342 GCF_015228065.2 Penaeus monodon
TGTATCATTTTGGAATAGTGCCTTCTTCGTTATCAGGAAATACGACTTGAAAGAAATCAAATATATATAATTGCATATCTTCCTGAAATAATTTCCAGGAAGATTTTCTGCGCCCAACCAACGAACCGACCATGAATAATTAACTACTCGTAACTTTGTGTAATTTTGGGTATAATATCAATTTAGAAGATTAGCATTGAATAACATTGTATAACAGCTCTTTGGGGTGATGGAATCTGCTTTGACACCGAGTCCTGAGGCTTGTCAAATTAATATAATAGTATTTTATCCACGCGTATAACATCTGTTTTAAACAATATAAATGTGTATGTGCAGAACGTGGTAGAATTTTCTTCTTCTTTGCATTATTCAGGATTATCACAGATTTAAATGAATGTAAGTTTAGACAAAATACGAAATCAGATAGGTTTCGGGGAATTTTGGATTTCATAAAAAGGAGAATAATTATAGAATCATGTCATAAAATATCAACTAGCGTAAATAAGGCAGTAACCCAAATATGAAAGAATGAAAAACGGGGGAAAAATACTTGTTATAATTAAGGTTAAACTTGTCTGTAATGGATATCACTATACTTCTGAATAAGAACCGTTAGAAAGAAGGTTATTTTGGTACCACTCGCCATAGTTAAGCGAAGATATACGTAAGTGTATTGTCATCATATCCGTGTATCTATCCATATCCACCAAGCAGAACTTCTCGAGCTTATGCAACAGTATATCATCCCGGTGGTGTGTTACCTACGCGACTGCCATCCACAATC
>NC_051400.1:43175528-43176035 GCF_015228065.2 Penaeus monodon
AACATATACCACTCAGTTTCAGCCAAATAAAGAAACATGCATAGTTTGTTTTTTACTGATGTCCTTTAGGCTTCCGCTGGATTTCCAGTCCCCGTTTTTCAGTTGCACGAGCACTGGGTACTGCTGATGCCGGGCGAGAGCCAAGTGTTAATTCCTGAAGTGTTAACAGTTTTTTATGGAGACGGATGGGTGTTGTATAATGTTTTATCAAATGATAATGCTTATGTACACTGATGATCTATGTTTTTTTTTCTTCCCTGTTTAATCTTTAAAGCCACATTTCACATAATTATTTAAATCAAAAATTATTATTCAGTCGCTGTCCTTTATCCGGGGAACATTCTTTTCTCCTTTGAAATATGTTTTACATTAGTATTATTTTTTCACTCTTCATCGATAATATTATCCTTATTTTATTTTCCAGAATTTAGTTCGCTGATAGTTACATGAAGTTAAATTTTCATTAGGTTCAAAATCACGGGAAATGTGTACTTCTTCCATTATATG
>NC_051400.1:43176750-43177517 GCF_015228065.2 Penaeus monodon
ATACGACTTGAAAGAAATCAAATATATATAATTGCATATCTTCCTGAAATAATTTCCAGGAAGATTTTCTGCGCCCAACCAGCGAACCGACCATGAATAATTAACTACTCGTAACTTTGTGTAATTTTGGGTATAATATCAATTTAGAAGATTAGCATTGAATAACATTGTATAACAGCTCTTTGGGGTGAGGGAAACTGCTTTGACACCGAGTCCTGAGGCTTGTCAAATTACTATAATAGTATTTTATCCACGCGTATAACTGTTTTAAACAATATAAATGTGTATGTGCAGAACGTGGTAGAATTTTCTTCTTCTTTGCATTATTCAGGATTATCACAGATTTAAATGAATGTAAGTTTAGACAAAATACGAAATCAGATAGGTATCGGGGAATTTTGGATTTCATAAAAAGGAGAATAATTATAGAATCATGTCATAAAATATCAACTAGCGTAAATAAGGCAGTAACCCAAATAATATGAAAGAATAAAAAACGGGGGAAAAATACTGGTTATAATTAAGGTTAAACTTGTCTGTAATGGATATCACTATACTTCTGAATAAGAACTGTTAGAAAGAAGGTTATTTCGGTAACACTCGCCATAGTTAAGCGAAGATATACATAAGTGTATTGTCATCATATCCGTGTATCTATCCATATCCACCAAGCAGAACTTCTCGAGCTTATGCAACAGTATATCATCCCGGTGGTGTGTTACATACGCGACTGCCATCCACAATCGATAAACTCCTTATGGTAACCA
>NC_051400.1:43177660-43178260 GCF_015228065.2 Penaeus monodon
AAACATTTTTATATCAGCCATTGACGTCATCGATGCAACATATACCACTCAGTTTCAGCCAGATAAAGAAGCATACATAGTTTGTTTTTTTACTGATGTCCTTTAGGCTTCCGCTGGATTTCCAGTCCCCGTTTTTCAGTTGCACGAGCACTGGGTACTGCTGATGCCGGGCGAGAGCCAAGTGTTAATTCCTGAAGTGTTAACAGTTTTTTATGGAGACGGATGGGTGTTGTATAATGTTTTATCAAATGATAATGCTTATGTACACTGATGATCTATGTTTTTTTTCTTCCCTGTTTAATCTTTAAAGCCACATTTCACATGATTATTTTAATTAAAACTTTTTTGTAGAGTCGCTGTCCTTTCTCCGGGGAACATTCCCTTTCTCCTTTGAAATATGATTTACATTATTTTTTTTCACTCTTCATCGGTAATAATATCCTCATTTTATTTTTCCAGAATTTAGTTCGCTGATAGTTACATGAAGTTATATTTTCATTAGGTTCAAAATCACGGGAAATGTGTACTTCTTCCAGTATATGTATATTGATGCAAAGATAGATAGAAAGATACAGTGCATTATATGTATGTATATACATA
>NC_051400.1:43178389-43178537 GCF_015228065.2 Penaeus monodon
TTGAACACCTATGGATGACCGATCACGACGATGAATTCCTCTCATACTCTGCTATCCCTTTATGAAGGACATATGCCAAAACTCCTATATTCTTGGCCCTGCTATGTGGGGACGCCAGTGAAATATATATATTGCATTGTCCAATGCA
>NC_051400.1:43178817-43179522 GCF_015228065.2 Penaeus monodon
CATACAGCCATACACAAATGCATTGTATCATATTGGAATACTGCCTTCTTCGTTATCAGGAAATCCGACTTGAAAAAATCAAATATATATATTTGCATATCTTCCTGAATGATTTTACAGGAGATTTTCTGCGCCCACCAGCGAACCGACCATGAATAATTAACTACTCGTAACTTTGTGTAATTTTGTGTATAATATCAATTTAGAAGATTAGCATTGAATAACATTGTATAACAGCTCTTTGGGGTGAGGGAACCTGCTTTGACACCGAGTCCTGAGGTTTGTCAAGTTACTATAATAGTATTTTATCCACGCGTATAACAACTGTTTTAAACCCTGGATTTCATAAAAGGAGAATAATTATAAATCATGTCATAAAATATCATCTAGCGTAAATAAGGCAGTAACCCAAATAATATGGAAGAATAAAAAAAACGGGGGGAAAATACTTGTTATAATTAATGCTAAACTTGTCTGTAGTGGATATCACTATACTTCTGAATAATAACCGATAGAAAGAAGGTTATTTCGGTAACACTCGCCATAGTTAAGCGAAGATATACGTAAGTGTATTGTCATCATATCCGTGTATCTATCCATATCCACCAAGCAGAACTTCTCGAGCTTATGCAACAGTATATCATCCCGGTGGTGTGTTACCTACGCGACTGCCATCCACAATCGATAAACTCCTTATGGTAACTA
>NC_051400.1:43179668-43180262 GCF_015228065.2 Penaeus monodon
AAACATTTTTATATCAGCCATTGACGTCATCGATGCAACATATACCACTCAGTTTCAGCCAGATAAAGAAGCATACATAGTTTGTTTTTTTACTGATGTCCTTTAGGCTTCCGCTGGATTTCCAGTCCCCGTTTTTCAGTTGCACGAGCACTGGGTACTGCTGATGCCGGGCGAGAGCCAAGTGTTAATTCCTGAAGTGTTAACAGTTTTTTATGGAGACGGATGGGTGTTGTATAATGTTTTATCATATTATAATGCTTATGTACACTGATGATCTATGTTTTTTTTCTTCCCTGTTTAATCTTTAAAGCCACATTTCACATGATTATTTTAATTAAAACTTTTTGTAGAGTCGCTGTCCTTTATCCGGGGAACATTCCTTTCTCCTTTGAAATATGATTTACATTATTTTTTTTCACTCTCATCGGTAATAATATCCTCATTTTATTTTTCCAGAATTTAGTTCGCTGATAGTTACATGAAGTTATATTTCATTAGGTTCAAAATCATGGGAAATTTGTACTTCTTCCAGTATATGTATATTGATGCAAAGATAGATAGAAAGATACAGTGCATTATATGTATGTATATACA
>NC_051400.1:43180411-43180559 GCF_015228065.2 Penaeus monodon
TTGAACACCTATGGATGACCGATCACGACGATGAATTCCTCTCATACTCTGCTATCCCTTTGTGAAGGACATATCCCAAAACTCCTATATTCTTGGCCCTGCTATGTGGGGACGCCAGTGAAATATATATATTGCATTGTCCAATGCA
>NC_051400.1:43180934-43182093 GCF_015228065.2 Penaeus monodon
CATACAGACATACACAAATGCATTGTATCATATTGGAATAGTGCCTTCTTCGTTATCAGGAAATCCGACTTGAAAAAATCAAATATATATATTTGCATATCTTCCTGAATGATTTTACAGGAAGATTTTCTGCGCCCAACCAGCGAACCGACCATGAATAATTAACTACTCGTAACTTTGTGTAATTTTGGGTATAATATCAATTTAGAAGATTAGCATTGAATAACATTGTATAACAGCTCTTTGGGGTGAGGGAACCTGCTTTGACACCGAGTCCTGAGGTTTGTCAAGTTACTATAATAGTATTTTATCCACGCGTATAACAACTGTTATACGCTGGATTTCATAAAAAGGAGAATAATTATAGAATCATGTCATAAAATATCAACTAGCGTTAATAAGGCAGTAACCCAAATAATATGGAAGAATAAAAAAAACGGGGGAAAAATACTTGTTATAATTAATGTTAAACTTGTCTGTAATGGATATCACTATACTTCTGAATAATAACCGTTAGAAAGAAGGTTATTTCGGTAACACACGCCATAGCCAAGCGAAGATATTCGTAAGTGTATTGTCATCATATCCGTGTATCTATCCATATCCACCTAGCAGAACTTCTCGAGCTTATGCAACAGTATATTATCCCGGTAGTGTGTTACTTACGCGACTGCCATCCACAATCGATAAACTCCTTATGGTAACCAAATCCAAGAAACAATACGGAATATAACTCTACTTATATTCCAAACTGGTGTGTTATCAACAACTGCACTTCGTTATATTTCATGACATCTTGACATTAATGCGCCTAATCATATGGTTGAAGAACATATTCCGGTGATAATTAAGCTCACCAACAAGATTTGTAGATATAGTCTAGGGATGGACAGACATGCACGTGTAATGATATTACAGTCATAAAATATAATGAGACACATGCTTGCCAAGCAAAATGCATATCAATTATTATGTAAGAGTTATAGCCGCTAATTCACTGTATGTACTCGCTTCCTTATGTTATATATATGTACATATTGTTGTGTTCTTTCTTTGTGTTCGATTGCCTCCTTCTTACATATTTTATTGATTTTTTTTTTACCGCGATTCGTCAGACCTGTTTTTCTCGTTACGTGATCCAAAACTAATAAGATTTTGT
>NC_051400.1:43182553-43182789 GCF_015228065.2 Penaeus monodon
ATTCCCATTCGGATCCGCCCAGCCACCTGGACGGATCTGCCGCCTTTAAAAGAAACCATCAACGAAGCCACATATAACTTGATTATTGCTATTGCATCTCGACCCGGTTTTCTCTAGACCTCAAAAAGACTACAAAAGGCCTATTGTGTCCTTTATCAATATACTGAGTTATAATTCAATGTATTGTAACCATCAACTTTGACAATTAATCATGATCACTAATGTACCTCTGTCAC
>NC_051400.1:43182807-43183027 GCF_015228065.2 Penaeus monodon
TCGTCTATCCAATTAGAAGTGTCTTCATCACAATTTGGTCTAAATCAAAAATAGGAGATTCTCTTTTTACCAATGATAATCAGTTACATATTGAAATAGACGGTGTTGCTTTTGGGGTCACCACTTTTGGGGTCGCCACTTATCCCACTTATCTATACCACCGCTTTCCTCTGCCTTCACGTTTCTTCTGCTTGAACAATAATCATACAATGAGCATTAT
>NC_051400.1:43183585-43183831 GCF_015228065.2 Penaeus monodon
TTTATGTTGAGGACAGGCAAAGAATATAGTGCAATGAACTGAAATTGTCGCTCATAATGAAATTCTATATAATTTTCTGGTATTTTGATAAGATTAAATACAATTCTGCTGACTTATGCACTTTTGCAAATGTAATTCAGTTATTCCACCTTTTCTCAGAATACAGTTTCCAGGATTGAGAAAGAAAAATATAGACTCAGGGGATGTTGACAATGTTGACAAGCCGAGATTTTCAATATTTAGAGT
>NC_051400.1:43184537-43184887 GCF_015228065.2 Penaeus monodon
ATTAATCTGTCTCTGTAATGGGTTGTTTTGACATAAATTTTAAGACACACCTTGTCAGTTATTCCCTTTGCGTCTGTGTACAGGCATTTTAGGTAATTATTATGAACAATACTTGCTCAGTTGGCGGTGTTTTATGCTATTCAGAATGTCTAGCGTTAACGAAGAAAGTTGATGGTAATGCACGAGACAACTTTTATCTTCTGTGCTTATACATTTTCATTCTTTGTCCCATTTATCGCTATTTTGATATACATACTAAACAGCCTCATTCAAGTTTCTCTTAACTCTGTTTCCTATTCAATCCTTTCTCTCCCTGTTTGTGCCCGTCTCTTTGCACCCTCCCTCCATTA
>NC_051400.1:43184944-43185234 GCF_015228065.2 Penaeus monodon
ATCAATCTATCTGAATAACTCACTCAGGCTGTTTCATTAATCTGTCTCTGTAATGGGTTGTTTTGACATAAATAGTAAGACTGATCATCACTTTGTCAGTTATTCCCTTTGCTTCTGTGTGTAGGCATATTAACTATCATGAACAATACTTGCTCAGTTGGCGGTCTCTTATTATACCATTCAGAATGTCTAGCGCTAACGAAGAAACTTTTATCTTTTGTGGTTACGCATTCTAATTCTTTGTTCTATTAATCACTATTTTGAGGTACACACTAAACAGCCTCAATCAA
>NC_051400.1:43185612-43186076 GCF_015228065.2 Penaeus monodon
AAGCGAAAAGAAAATCCAATTATTATCCGAATCCCCTTTCGTAGGCAGCGTCGATATCATCACATTGACACAATCACAAGGATCAGAAGCTCGTTTTCTTCCCCTGCAATGTGATGTTGTGGTGCAGCGTTAAATTGATATGCAATTGCGGTCCATTATTTCATTCCTGGTGCTGCAAAGTTGTCCTTATTTGCCAGAGTTTATTATGTTGCGAACGCTGCTTTCGGCGATCGTTCAAAAAGAAAGTGGCGGAAGCGGCATTATTTTCATATTTCGTCCAACATATTGGTGTATAATTTTCGTTTCCTGTGTTTATGATACTGTCTGAAATGGCTCTTAGTGCCATCATACCTTCAGCATGATTTCATGTTTTTAGGTCCTGAAATATTAATACTTTTAAAACCCTTAAACGTGTCCTGACACATTTTCCTCAGAAAGGAATTGTGTTCAAGAAACGTAATGGC
>NC_051400.1:43186113-43187062 GCF_015228065.2 Penaeus monodon
CATGTTATATCAAAACATTTATTACATTAACCTGGGTGTTTTCATGAATATTTAAAATTTCCACTGAGCAGTATATCAAATATAATGCAATTTACTATAATGCTGCCGAACTGCCCTGCGCATCACATTATAGAGAGAATGAAAAGGTGAATTAACCCAAAATGCTGTTTGTCAGATTTCATGCAACTGAACAGAACTGTCAGAAAGGTTATATGATACGTAATTAAATATTGTTTCCAACTAATGAAAGTTACCCCTTTGAGTCATTTTTTTATATTTTAGCTAATAACATTTCAATTCCAATAGACAATGTCGCAGTGAATAAGTTGAATAACAGGAGCTGATATATACTCTCTGTACCCACTTAAGCTTTCAAGTATAAATACATGCATAAACTTACACTACAGATGTTTCTGCATATTATTTGATTAAATATACGTAGACGGGCATATCTGTATACTCAATAGTCTCTCCCCATATATATGTGTGAGTGTGTGTGTCTACGTATCCATATCTGTCTCTCTCATTAATATTCTAATTACTATCCTTATTATATTTACTAGTGTTGTTACTTTGTTCTTGACAGTTTTGTTGTCATCCTCACTATTAAAAGTATAATAATCATCAATGGTATCATAGCACCACCATAAAATTATTGTTTTTATTTTTATTCTTCTGCCACACCAACTCACCAAATTGTGCACATAATTATTTTTACAACGAATTCCCGTATCTCAGATTTCACTTGTCCAAAGTCTTATATCAACCTCGTTAAGGAGATTTACTTAACATTGGCCAAGTATAATACGCGTATTTTTTTTTTCTTTCTCTTCTAAGGTCAGTCTAAATCCTGACAATTTTCGTACTCTGGCCAAGGTCTGACTGCCTGCATGACCAGTTTTGTCAAGGGTGCTAGAGTTCTGGACTTTGTATGCACAGGCTTATGGAG
>NC_051400.1:43187214-43187615 GCF_015228065.2 Penaeus monodon
AAGATATGCGTTAATATTATTCCATGACCTACAAACATGAAATCATACTGAAGGTGATGCCACTAAGAGCCATTACATAACAAATGATAAACACGCAAAACGAAAATTATACACCAATATGTTGGGCGAAATACGAAAATAATGCCACCTCCACCAAGGTCTTTTGAACGATAGCCGAGAGCAGCGATTGCAACATAATAAACTCTAGCAAATAAGGACAACATTGCAGCACCAGAAATGAAACAGTGGATCGCAACTGCATATCATTTTAACGCTGCACCACAACATCACATTGCAGGGGAAGAAAACGAGCTTCTGATCCGTGTGATTGTGTCCATGTAATGATATCGACGCTGCCTACGAAAGGGGATTCGGATAATAATTGGATTTTCTTTTCGCTT
>NC_051400.1:43187873-43188134 GCF_015228065.2 Penaeus monodon
GATTGAGGCTGTTTAGTGTGTACCTCAAAATAGCGATTAATAGAACAAAGAATTAGAATGTATTAGCACAGAAGATAAAAGTTGTCTCGTGCATTACCATCAACTTTCTTCGTTAGCGCTAGACATTCTGAATGGTATGATAAGATACCGCCAACTGAGCAAGTATTGTTCATAAATGTCAATATGCCTACACACAGAAGCAATGGGAATAACTGACAAAGTGATGATCTATCTTACTATTTATGTCAAATAACCCATTAC
>NC_051400.1:43188612-43188886 GCF_015228065.2 Penaeus monodon
ACCCTAAATATTGAAAATCTCGGGTTGTCAACATTGTCAACATCCCCTGAGTCTATATTTTTCTTTCTCAATCCTGGAAACTGTATTCTGAGAAAAGGTGGAATAACTGAATTACAGTTGCAAAAGTGCATAAGTCGGCAGAATCGTATTTAATCTTACCAGAATACCAGAAAATTATATAGAATTTCAATATTACACAATTTCAGTTCACTGCATTATGTTCTCAATACAAAATGTGAAACTGAATGTATGGGTGTATAACATACACATGTGG
>NC_051400.1:43189056-43189165 GCF_015228065.2 Penaeus monodon
GAACTTGCTTGTGTGGTGGTTATGAAGCAATGATTTTTTTATTCATAAAAAAAAAATCCTGGCCTATATGTCGCCTTGCTTCTTCACATCCGTTATCACCCGGGTGTTT
>NC_051400.1:43189376-43189454 GCF_015228065.2 Penaeus monodon
GGTTAGCGATGGGCGATACTATTTTTTGTAATCGATTACTTCGATTCTTTTGCAATCAGTAATCGATATATATAAACG
>NC_051400.1:43189710-43189976 GCF_015228065.2 Penaeus monodon
GAGACGTTCTTTTATATATAAAAACTAAATACCCACAGATGTTATTAAGCTATTATGAAGCGGGGAAAGAAAATCCGAAGTAAACAAAGTAGGAGACAGAACAAGAAGTGTTTCTGTGATCCCGTGTTCTTTGATCCCGTGTTTGTTCCCGTATTCTGTGTTCTTGTGATCCGTGTTTTTCCCGTTTTCGGTGATCCCGTGTTTGTTCCCGTGTTCTGTGTTCTTGTGATCCTGTGTTGGTTCCCGTGTTCAGGGTTTCTGTGATC
>NC_051400.1:43190441-43190509 GCF_015228065.2 Penaeus monodon
AGGGTAAAAATAATCTCATATATGTATTAGATGACTGACAAAGGTAATCCATTATTTTTTATTTATAT
>NC_051400.1:43191347-43191985 GCF_015228065.2 Penaeus monodon
CAGCCTCCTCTGCCGCGTCGCTCGCGCCTATACGGCAGCGGATCGCATGCATTGTACCATCTTGAGCCTTCATGAACCCCGCACCGACCCCACGTATGCAAATGTATTGGGCCAACCAGAACAGTCTCCGCTTATCAGGTATTTGTATGCATCGTCTTCCTCCGTGGCGTCCGAGGATCCTTGTGCCTGGACCGAAGCCTGGGCCAGGAACCCGAACGAACCGCGCGCGGAGCCATCAGCTTCGGTCGTAAACCCCAGGCTGCAGTTTCCCTCCCCCCTCCCCTCTCTCTCCCCTTCCCTTGTTCCCCCTCCCCCCCCTCTCTCTCTCTCCTTCTGGCCTCCTTCCCTCCTGCCCCCGTTTCCCCCTTCCTCACTCCTTCTCTTGTTTCCTCTCCCATCTTCCTCCTCCTCCTCCTCCTCCTTTTGTTTCCTCCTCCCTCCATCCCCGACATTACCTCTCACTTCCTCCTCCCCACCTGTTACCCCTTCCCTCCCCCCAGTGACAGGATACCGTCGGCTGCCTAAGACGGGAAGTCAATGTCCAAGGAGCGGCGTTGGCGAGGGAGGCACTTATGAGCTCCCGCGACGCTCATTACACAAGTGCCTACTTATGAGTTGGAAGGAGTAATTGAGAACGC
>NC_051400.1:43193202-43194274 GCF_015228065.2 Penaeus monodon
ATGATTCTGCTGTTTCTGTTAATCATACGTCTTTCTTTTTGATTCCTTGTATAATGACGCCATTAATGATTTGGAGTTTGAAAGTCGATCTTAATACTCCTGCGAATACACACACGAAAAAGACGATGCATTATTTGTTTTCTATTGACACTTTCCTGCAGTAAAATATTTTACAAGAAAACGTGTTAGCTGGCTGGGCCGTAATCTCAAAAAGGGGACAATAGTACTGAATTAAAAATACATATATAAATGAATGAAAATTGCATACCTTAATTTCTTATAGTGGCGTAAATTTTATTTTTGTCATCCGCACAATGTAATAAATCGAGTAAGCGCTTGGGAAGTTTAATATAAAAATTCCAGCATTTTCGGCTACGTGGCAGTTGGACATTCCATTCCCACTCAGGAAGGGGAAAAGGTTGGCACATTGGGCGGCGGGCCATGGGTGGGGAAGAGGCGGAAGGAGAGGGGAGGAGGGAGGGAGGGGGAGGGAGAGGATGGGGGTGGGCGGGGAAGGGCGGAAGGGGAGGAGAGGAAAGGGGGGGAAGGAGGCAGGGAGAGGAACAAGAGGGGACAGAAAAGGGGTTGGGCGGGGAAGAGGCAGGACGGGAGAGGACGGAAGGAGAGGGGGAGGAACAGGAGAGAGGAAGGGAGTGGGCGGCGAGGAGGTGAATGGATAGAAGAGGGGGGTTGGAGGGAGGTAAGGATAAGGGGAGGGAGGGGAATAGGAGGGAAAAGGGTGGGAACATTGGCGGGGGGGAGGGGGAGGGAGGAGAGACGTAGAGACGGAGGGAGTGAGGGAAGAGGAGTAGGACGGGGGGAAGGGGGAAGGGGGGGATGAACAGGAAGTGGAATGTAACGTTTCTTTTGCACCATCATCGTCACGAACGAATTCCATCGACTAAAGTTTTTTTTTTTTTCGTATTTTACCATCTCTTAGTTACTATTATTATCTTTCATGTCTTTACGTCGTATCCTATTGTACGTGGAAATTAAAAATATCCAAAATCAATCAAAATATAAGAAATACTTTTTTATCACGACCAAAGAAGGATAATAAGCTACCAATACT
>NC_051400.1:43194293-43194547 GCF_015228065.2 Penaeus monodon
TGTCATCACTTAGAGTCATAATAATCAAAGCAACTGGAAAACAACATTGACAAAGACAACGATTGTAATAGTAACAACGCTTAAACAGCAAGAACCTACGCGAGTCACTCCTTACAATTCTTCAAAGTAGCCATTTCCGGTCCGAAGACCAATCCTTTTGCATTGATTTCGCACAGCACGTGGAATTCTGGCAACCTCAGCAAACGTAACCTTCTCCGAATGGTTATTGTTCTTTTTCATTCTTATTCCTATTG
>NC_051400.1:43194813-43195206 GCF_015228065.2 Penaeus monodon
ACGTTTGGCTCTCTGCCGTGTGCCTTTACACGTTTACGGTGGATATAAAAGCTATCTGGATCAAGGATGCGTGTACCCATAGGACACTGACCTGGTAAATACTTTCGATAAGTAACTGGTTCACTGGATGGTCAGGAGAAAAAAAATCCTGGAAGATTTAAAGTATCCTTGACTTTGCTTTATTTATTTATTTGGATATTTCAGGTACATCTTACCGACATACCTTGCTATTATTGACTTTATATCAGAATTACTAATATCTTGGTTCATCACTGGTTAATAAATTTCTAGTTTCCTTATTATGAACATCTACTGGCATTTAATCACAAAGGATAGGGCTGTTAACACTAATAATGCCACTTTTTAGGACCTTACCCATTAACTATATCTGGA
>NC_051400.1:43195521-43196112 GCF_015228065.2 Penaeus monodon
TTTACGATTAACATAGTTGATAACTTATATATCGTGTCCACCAAATTTTAAGGGTTTAAAGCTCGCCTTGGAGTGAAAAGGCGAAGTGTTGTACACGTAGTATGGTGCACAGAATATTATAGTGTACGGCTTAATGCTCCTCTTCACCCATAAGGGACCAAGGTAGCACTGGCTCTGGCTTCAGAAACAGGACGACCATGATAGTCGACCTAACCTCTCATCCAGGGATAGTAACGCCCGGTAATTGTGGAAATATATCTTATCTTGAGCTGGAAACGAACGGGAGACATCTGGGGGGTGGTTTACGCGGCACATTTGATCTAGCTCATGCCATGATAATGATAGAGGAAGACTAAAAGATAAGAAATTTTGTCTTAAAGGATTTCCTTCAACGTTTCAGTAAATAAAACAAGTAATCATACATTTTTTTTAAATAAATTTAATCATGGAAAGGCGTTTTGACTCTTGGAACAGACACAAAAGTCGGGGTCTGCTAAGTAGGATATCGTAACTGGAATTATGGGCAATTATTTCAGACAACAATAGAAAAATATACGTGAATCAATTTAATATCATGCCGAAGAATCCGGA
>NC_051400.1:43196353-43196705 GCF_015228065.2 Penaeus monodon
TTTTCATCATTATCAAAATAACACATACCAAGAAAACAAAATCGCTTTTCCTCAAAATCTAACACTATAAAAATGAGCAAATGAATACATTTGCTGTAAAATTCTTAAACTGCCTCCCATTCATGTTAATAGTTCGGGAGAAAAGAAAACACGAATTTACCAGGAAATTATATCCAAAGTTCATTGCAAAACTATAGTCATGCACACAATGAACGCGGGAGGAAAGATACAGGAACACGACGTAAACAGGAGGATATTTCAAGACAATAATCTTGACAGATGACATTGCCAACTCCTGAGCCTCTGTGATACCCCGAATCGCGAGTAATATTTATGCAGCAGTAAATCCCTC
>NC_051400.1:43200895-43201081 GCF_015228065.2 Penaeus monodon
TAATCATTTCTGTAGAATCAGATATCAGTTATGCTGAAATCATTTTAAGGATCATTACCTAAAATCTTTGAGGGCAATGCATGTAGTTAATATGGAAATATGGAGGTTTGTTTGTTGTGACTGTGAAATTAGACATTTTTCACTTCAACATATTTTTATTTTTATTTTTACGCGTACACGCGCGCG
>NC_051400.1:43201143-43201444 GCF_015228065.2 Penaeus monodon
TACGTACATCACGATCGTCATCACTGAAATTCCTGGCAATGATGACATCTTTACCTAGCAATAATCAAAACCCAAGGAGGACCTCCACACCTACTCCATTCCTCCTGTAGTCTTCTCCCATGTAGTACTGCCTATACCCTTTTCCCAGCTCCTTGGCCTTCTGTCCTCTCCATCTAGTTTCTTGTACACACAACACGTCTATTTTTCCTCTCCATTACATCCACCACTTCTCTTCCCCTTCCGGTCATTGTACTCACGTTCAGTGTTGCGATCACAGACGTTCTGTCTTCCACCTTTTTCC
>NC_051400.1:43201642-43202259 GCF_015228065.2 Penaeus monodon
TGCTAAAGAATAATCTGATACAGACAGTGGTAATGCAACAAGTGGCTTAAACAGGTGTCTTTTGCCAAAGAACGTACTCAGGAATCCTCACACATGCCAGAGGTGCTGACAGCATATTTAATAAGGAAGAGGTGTAGATACCCAGGATTCTCTAACTTCTAGAGCATACAAACTTTTATTTTTGTTTATCGTCAGAGAAGAATTGCTATTCTTTATTTCACATGCAGTACTATAGTAAAGATAAAGCATACCATACTGAGGTGAAAACCAGAATTAGTTAGTTCTCAGTATGACTCAAACCACTTTATCATACTGAGAGGATTTTTGGTTTATTACTAATGAGGGCAATTAACATCCACGCGCCATAAAATTTTGTCTCAGGAGGTAATAGTAATGATCTAAAGTACAAATAAGTTTAAAAGCCTTACTTTTACTCTAATAGTACTTAACTTAATTAGAGGCTGAAGATACAGAGGCTTGCAAACTTGTACTTATTTTTTTCTAAAGTATATTTGATTAAGTAGATATAAGTCTACTTAAGGCAATTAAGAATATTTATGTCAGACAACAGTGTACTCATATAACCTTAAAGACAAGCAAGATCGTCAGTTTGAACA
>NC_051400.1:43202709-43202999 GCF_015228065.2 Penaeus monodon
AGTGCCTGCGCGCGTCAACAAACACTCCTCCTCTGTCGGTTGATTATAGACCTCTCAGGATGGTGATTTGGGAGACAACCGAGATAGATAGGCAAAGAGGTCCAAGAACATTGATTGGGCGAATAATGTAAGAGCATTAATTGTGTAACAACTTAATGGACATCTAAACAACAAAGATATCAGGAACAACAGATGTATTCCAAAAGTTGGACTTTAAATAGTCCATGTCACTACAGTATACCGTTGCAGGAAGCATACAAGATGCAGCAACTTTAACTGCGTCTAACTTT
>NC_051400.1:43203125-43203710 GCF_015228065.2 Penaeus monodon
GGGCGAGAGATTCGAACCGCACGGAGGTTCGAGCCGTTAGCTCGCAGAACAAGCACGATAATTGTGACGGTAACCACTGTAACAATAAGCAATGCTTATAAGGATAATGATTCAAAATTCCCTCCCTTACTAGCGACAAAATCCCCTCCCCCTCCCCCCGTCGCCATCAGTAAAAACGAAAGCATCGAGCGAAAAAGAACGAAAAAAAAAGTGGGAAAGGGGAATAAGAGAAGGAGAAGAATCTCCATCATATATTTCACCCCGCACTCTGGTCATCTCCCCGAAACTCCGGCAATGGTCTCTGGTGCTCATATCTCGTGTGCTGGCAATGTTCTGCTCTGGGACCTCCTCTTATCTTAGCCACAAGACACAAGGAGGCGCCGGCTGACGACCCAAGAGGCTCTGCCCCAAGGAGCTTCTGACTCCAACTGCGGTCTTTATAGACGGAGGGAACCCGTTGTCATCGCTGCTCGCCTATCGTAAACATGTTTGCCAGAGGTTTTTATCCGTCCTCTCTTTCTTCGCCTCTGCTTCCTCTGTTTTTACTACACTCCGTCGATATGCATGTTTTGTTGGCTTGTTTCT
>NC_051400.1:43205225-43207121 GCF_015228065.2 Penaeus monodon
CGAGATTTGATAATTCCTTTATCCATTCATTGATTTTGTGTATTAAAGCACTAAAGTTTCAATTACGGGGAACCTATGCCAGCTCTTAGATGGCGCTAACTCTTAGTCATTTCTATTTCACTACTTGTAAATATCCGGTGGGCAAAAGTAGGACAGGCATTCTGAACTATTGTTTTCTGTTCAGTGGGGTGAATGCACTAGTAGCATCTTCTATTAACACGTCTTCACATTCATCCTAATCAAATATCTGTCTCAAAGTATAGAGAGCAGTCACCCCGCCCCCACCTGCGCGGTAACCAACATTTTCGTGAAAGTTCCCGAATTTCTCTTGGATAATCTCTTTTATTTTCTCCATGAAATATTTTCCGATATTTCTCTTGCGCATATCTCTGATTCCAATTGCCTTGTAGCTATGATTCCCATATAGAGGAATTACTGAGCATGCTGTTAATTCATTCAAAGTTGTCTGTAGCGTTGTAATCATATTCCTTGCTATCTTGATAAGGGGTTCTTGGCGATTATCATTTTCACGGAATTAGCATTGAATTCTAACGGCAAAGCTACTTCCATTTGTCCTTACTGCATTTTCCTTACCACAATCCCAATTAGCACCCTATACTCTGCATTTAACATTCATCCCTTGAGGATCAATGCTTTCTTGTGTAAGCTGCATTTTATTAATTATTATCAGTTGCCCAGCAGTTTTCTTAGTATTAGTTTAGCCCATCCGCCGTCCTTTTGAATAGTTCTATGAATAAGTCTCAGTTTACTTCTCTTGTAAGCCTTTCTTGGGTTTCTCCTTGAGTATATGGTTTAAGATCCGTAGAAGAGGTAATGTAATGTATCTTCTAATTCGAAAGCGTCTCAAGAATTTTGAAGTTCTTGCACTTGGCTGATTCTGAATGGCTTCTTTGACAAAGGAGCTTTAAGCGTTAAATGTCGTTACTAGAGGTCCCTTAGTATATTATCATATCTTTTGCAGCTTCACACCTCGATGGCTCCAAAGGGTTCTTTGAAGACCACAGTATCGTAGGTGTTACTTTCCCCCTCTTCAGTAGACTGTTCTCTTTGCTCTATCATTATTACATGGTTTCTTCCGATGTTGCCTGTTCTGTAACATCGACAAGGACTGCAAAATATCAAATTATGCATATACACCCACATGTTTGTGTCAGATATTTTTCGATCATTAATGTCACTGTTTAGATATGCCATGATGAACGTTTGTCATAGTTTTTTAAATATTTTTTTTTATCAAGAAAGAGTGAAAAGTCTGGCTTTGGCTGGGTGGAATTAATTTTCTTATCAATCAAATATATAACATTCCCCTTGACAAACTATCTATTTAACACTAAGGAAAGACAGGCAGCTTTTTAGGAGACGAGTATCCCAATGTTTATAAAGGTAACAATGTTGTTTCTCCCCAAGCCTACTGTATTCGCTTTTTCGTCTTTCTTCCCTGTTTTTAGAAGCCTTTTTCGAAACATCCCTTTCGACCACAGTGAAACAATGGCTGGGTAAAGGGAAGACAAACAGGAAGAAAAAGAAATAGAGAGAAAAAAAAACGTATACCAATTGTATACCAAAAATAAAAAGTAAAACAGAAGTAAAGGAGAATAAATATCCAACTTTTCTTTGCATAATATTCTCTCTTTCTAGCCCTCGGCAAAACAAACAGAACAAGGAAATCGCACAATGAAATTGCGCAAAAGCATCTTCGAGCCATTAAGACACATTACAACTTTGCATTAGGCTAAATGCTCAACTCTTAAGATAAATGATGCCACTGCTGCAACTCGCGTTTCCTTCCTCAATGCTTAATCCTCCATTAGCTTATGAGAATCTTTTAAAACAATAAATCCGTTTTATTCATCACGCATATACAAAGAGGCAATT
>NC_051400.1:43208667-43209089 GCF_015228065.2 Penaeus monodon
CTACAAAACTTTCCCAAGACGTAATGACTTTTATTCTATGAAGCCCAGGGGTTCTGTATCAATTCTACTTTCTATGAAGATAAAAAGATTTTCGTAACCAGTAGTTTGCTCAACAATCTTATTTTGGTTTGCGGGAAAGGCGAAGTAAAGAAAATATATATTGAAGATGTTACGATGAAGGTGACATAATTAGACATTGGTTGAAATGAGTATATCAGAAAATACTATGAATGTTGTAATTCCAAAGGGAGAAAATGGAACAGGTCAGACTGTGACATTATGTGACATGATTAGTATTATGTGGGACAGGAAATAAGATTCCTGGGAAAGTGAAATGCCAAGCGTACCTGTGTGACATCAAATCCGCGAGAAAAGAATCTGAAGCCCTTCTACACGATCGTATATTTGGAAGTCCAATATTC
>NC_051400.1:43209229-43210702 GCF_015228065.2 Penaeus monodon
TAAAACCACTCAGATTCCGTAGCAAAAGAAGCAGAAAAAAACAGATATCTATAATCCATCGCAAATTAATATTACTAAGCGCATGAAAACGTAAGTTTAGTACTCTCGGCACAGCATCCCGCAGTGGATTTCTCATTCTCAGAACTCATTTTCCTTCGAGGGTGAGCGAGCTAAGATTGGCTCTGCGGAAGACATGTAGCATAACAACGGCTCAGAGGCAGCTTTTCTTTTTCTTTTTTCCTTTTTTTAAGATCTCCCAGTCGTCGAAAGGGACGGGTCTGGTTATAAATAAGCTACCCGTGAGTGGGGGATGTGAATCCAGAGTTGATGTCCAGAGCAGAATAAATATTAGAGGCTATCTTGTGGTGGATGCTCAAAGAGGGGTGCAAGATTGTTCTCCAAGAAGAGCTCGTCTATAAAAGTTTGAGCCAATATAGTTGCAGATGTTATGTTGTCGATGTTTTGGAGAAAGAAAGTTGCTGGTCTGATGCTCTGAATGACGTCGCGCGATAGGAGATAATGAATTGACTAGGAAGTGATGTTGTTGCAGTAAATGCATTCTCTAGGAAACCTCTCGGAGATTTCCCAATTGCTTCTATAACCTAGCCTTAAGCGATGGAAAACTGCTTGCAGTTGAGGAGTTTGGCTGTTTATAGGAGGTGGCTCATATGAGGTAACGCATATATATTGATTACGTGCTACTAGATGAATTTGTCTTTTTAATCATGGTTTCACTTGACTACTACCGGGTGGTATCTTGGCACTAATACTTGCTTGAAGAGTAGTTGCATATGAAGGACGATCAGCTTCTTTATTCCCTTTTATATTGGTGTGGCTTGGGATCCAGATGATGGTAGTATTAGAACTCTAGAGTGCAGAGCTTTAATGTCGACGAGAATGGAAGTGACAAGGTATATATTGTTTATCGGTTGCTTGGAGAGGACTTATATAGCAGATAAGGAGTGAGTATATACTGAAATAACAGAGACATCTATTGTGAGAGAAAATGCAATTGCCTTGTGTATTGCAAAAAAAGCTTTTTGTAGAGTGGACCAGTTGTCGAAAGTCTCCACGTTGCTGTGGAGTGACTACAGTGGACTGTAGCGCCTGGGTATCCACTGCTTGAGCCAACGGATCCATCAGTAAAGAGGATTAGCGAGTCTTCAGCTGACCTGTTATTAATGTCTGATCCTATACTTCGTAAGGTGTTTTGATCGCATTGTGACTTTTATCTGGCAATGAGGTAATAATTGTTTGGAACAGGGGGGGAAACCCACGGCGGTTTTGGTTCAAACTGAGGGTGTGGACCTATTTCTTTCGGAGGCGACGAAAAAAGCCTCAGTTATTGCTACATGGTGGTAGACGTCTCTGCTACAGGTCTGACGATCTGATGATCAGTGATGTCTTCATCTTGGTATTTATATAAAAAGTGCATATTAGATTGAGTGTAAAAAGACTAGATTTGTGGACTTC
>NC_051400.1:43210762-43211138 GCF_015228065.2 Penaeus monodon
AACTCTAGGTTATAAAAACTAGGAGTGGCAACATTGCACCGAACCTTGTGTCAAGCATGTTATGAAGAGGGTCAGGAACTCATACCAAATTTACAACCAACGTCATTCGGTGCTGTGTGGATGACAAGCAAACATATCGCCTTAGGTGACAACCGATTTCGGCAGATCGTGTGGTGGTAGCACTAACAATGACAATATTATGTACGTATACATGATTTCTATAAGTAGATACGTACACATACATATTGTTACGATTAAAACAATAATCATTGATAAATTAGTGACTGAAACATGGTAGACATAATTTAAGTATGTAAAAGT
Source organism: Penaeus monodon (assembly GCF_015228065.2). Lineage (NCBI taxonomy): Eukaryota > Metazoa > Arthropoda > Malacostraca > Decapoda > Penaeidae > Penaeus > Penaeus monodon. The sequence goes on from NC_051400.1 coordinate 43,211,084, forward strand.
ATCAAATTAATCAAATCAATATCAAATTTCTACAATCTTAAACAGCACAATACTT
>NC_051400.1:43211169-43212324 GCF_015228065.2 Penaeus monodon
TATATATAGATCAAAATTAATTGCAATTCATTGATTTTACATATAATAAATGGTTATTCATATATAAAACATTTCACTTGATAACATTGTTGTACAAATTATAATATAAGAAATTAAGATTAAGATTCATTACCTTCGCTTCTGTTAAAAATCAAAGTACATGATAATGATGATGACATAATTAAGATCATAGTTAACTAGTGCGTTCTCTCAAAAGATTAATTCAAATTCGAGGCCAAAACCTAATGGTCGCGTTTTGGTCTTGGTGCCAGAATGATTATGTAACCAAATATGGCTAAATGAATATCTTAGAACTTTCTTCAAATGGTCCCAAGTCAATATTCCCCCCGGAAGTCAGGGAGACAGAAAGATACCCCACTATAATCTATATATTACTTAATAAAACTAATATCCGCATAGCACATATATGTCGCTGTTTATTATAAAATAAAACTGCTTAATTGTAGTACTGTTATCATATAATTATTCAGTGTATCCCTCTAAAGTATCATAATAACAATTATGATCATTATTTTTTGAGTAATTACTGTACCTTTTCGTACCATTAGTATTAATAAGACCATCCTACCACTCTCATTACTGTTGCATTATTACAGTTTGTTTTTTCTTGCATTAGTAACAAAGTAATGACTACAGTTTTAAGAAATATGGTAATACAATAACAGGAACAAAGCAATGTTAAGTAGTTTACGTAATTTTACTAAACTTTCAAACATGAAAAAGGGACAAAATGATAGCAAAATCATTTATCAGAATAAATAAAAGAAGGTGATATCATAACCAAAATAAACAAATAAAAAATGCCGAATAATGTAACAAATCACATAAGCCCACACTTTAAGAGATTTTTGACCGTTTTACAATATAAAGCAATATAAATCTTGGAACCACATCCAATGTACAGTTAACCAACATACACAATTTTCAAGGGTAAACCCCAACAATATTCACAGTTACAGTGAATCACAGGTCGCAAAGAGGTGGAAAGCGTAGTCGATATCCGAGGACGTACCACGCAAATTTAGAGGGAAGTTCTGTTTACACTTTACGACACAATCACGTGAGGACAAATAGTGGGATTTGAAATAGTACCTTCACCTATTTCAAATATACATTTGTAGATCCAGTCTTAAG
>NC_051400.1:43212380-43213135 GCF_015228065.2 Penaeus monodon
GGGGGGGGGATGATGAAGTCTTTTTCTCTGCCTGACTGACCTGGTGAAAAAAAAATAAGTAAAGAAAAAATGGGAAACCGGTAACTTGTGTATACTCTCACTCAATCTCTCTTTCTCTCACTAACACTCCCCTACAAGATATTAATTAAAGACGCAGCGCCAATCAATATGAAAAGGTTATATGAAGATTCAAGGTTACTAAGATGGCGATGAACACGGGCTTATTATAAACATTTATAAGAGCAATATATTATACATTTTATGTATGTGTTAAGACGTACTGAAGTAAAGGGGAATCAACGCTTTAGGTTGTACTGAAAACCTCACGAATATTGATGTTCAAAGCCATTAGTGGAGGGCCTGCACTAATTTAGACGTGTGAGCAAGTTACTCCGCCTCTGGACCCGAGCCCCAGAGATTTCACTTCATCTTGAAGGTATATTTCGCCGCATAAGCCTTGCTTTCTGCTACTGCCAGTTCCCTCATACTTTTTAAGGGGAAATGTATGAAACCGCATTGAATAAATAAGACGCAAACCGCCCCAGAATTGATAAAAAAAAATATATATATATATATCGGAGTGGTTAGCCACCTTACCCGCTTTTCCTCTCATGAACCACATTTTGCCACTGAGAATTTTTAGGTAAGCATATTGAGGCGCCATTTGAGGACTTTCCTCTGTCAGGGGCACCGGAGGTCGATGATAAATACGCTCTGTTATGCTACATTTTTTAATACTGTTGAAATTACAAGTG
>NC_051400.1:43213794-43214012 GCF_015228065.2 Penaeus monodon
ATAGTTTTTATATAGTAGAATGATATAACTCGAACATTCAAATAACCTTATATAAAGTCAGCATTACCAGTCATTAACCAGCTGCGGAGAGTTTTGACAACAATACGGCTTCGACGAGGTTTGATTCTCGTACTTGCTTTGAGTTTCAGAGAAATAAAAAAAATCACTTAAATGTCTTAGAAAAGAAAAGAAGAGATCGCCATTCCTCGTCATGATGC
>NC_051400.1:43214035-43214197 GCF_015228065.2 Penaeus monodon
GCAAGCGAAAGGCAGCAAGCGGACGTTTTTCTGGAAGTCAATGGGAATAGTGTGGTTAACAAGTCAAAGCTTCCTCTTTCGCGTCCGTTGAAGATAAGGCCTACACTTGAGAGCAATTTTAGATGGTGGTTGTGGCTGAAAAATCTCTTGACTTTTTGTGCT
>NC_051400.1:43214491-43214985 GCF_015228065.2 Penaeus monodon
CCGCAATATTTAGAGTTAATAGTATGTATATTCTTCTGTAGCACAGCGATCTTAAGTGGATAAATCAATTGAATTTAACAGTTGGGAATATGGACATTGAATGAAATTTATGCAAACACGAATCTCGTGTTGGTAAATTATAAGTAGATATTTTTGTATGAATTTAGATTAAAGTAATCATAACAGTGTGTTATCCTTGCATGTTCATAACACATACCAAATGTCCCCATCATTAAACGGAAACGTTTAAGAAAACTTAATGAGTCATGACATTATCCAAATATCAGCATCGATTTTAAACACTCTTTACCCAAGCTGTAGATGCAGTGCAATATTCCTAATGGCAGACGTAACCAGCTTTGAATACTGTATTGATTACGCTACAGGGAGTATTGTTGTCTTACAGTGAATATTTTTTTATACACCAGCTACCAGCATAATTTCAATTGAACCTTGTCTTTGTTGTTAACGTAAATATGCACAAAGTGTTATAA
>NC_051400.1:43215190-43215541 GCF_015228065.2 Penaeus monodon
CACAATAAACAAATATGAAAGCTGAGTTTCGAACACTCATGAGTCATAGCACTATCATTGCGTGACAATATTATTCCCGTTATAACCGTTTACGTTGAGAAAGTCTCTTCTCGTTCAATAGAGGCGTTGCAATTATGAACTATGTTCTTTGCTTATATCCATTAGCATCTATTCTTTAATAGCCCTGGCCAGGTTGCAGTTGATGTAGTAGGTTAATCCTCGTGAGCGCAGGAACTTGCAGGACGCGTGGAACTTTCTTTTTTTTAACCATGTTTGCTTTGTCCTCCTTTTCGGCAATGCTTGCTATACTTTTTGGTTTCTACTTATTCTTTGAGTTGTTATTTTTTTGTT
>NC_051400.1:43215883-43216463 GCF_015228065.2 Penaeus monodon
TATCCGACTCTTGGAAATTAAATGAAAACGGTATTAGATAAATTTCAGTAACGAGTAACTGTTGTCCTCGATAGACTAGATCCCAGGGCCGGTATGCACGAAATGTTCGTCTATGATTCGCTCTATGTCACATTTCATGGTCAGATTTGCTACCTAGAACTAATACATCGTAACTAACCCTGTGAAGATCATTACTCTAATGATCTACTTAAATCTAAAATACAAAGAATCACACAATATGACGGTAATATTACATTTAATATCTCTAAATGTTAACGTACCTCTGCATTTCCTGTCTGTCATTGTGTCAGCTGCGAAGGCGCTCGGCATCATGTGTATTTCTCGGGTGGAAATCTACAGCCAGATGGAGGAATCGAATAATTAAATTAAGGGTAGCCTCCAAGGTTTCACATTATTACTGATGATGAGTTATGTTCATTACGCATAAAATTGCAATGCTGTCCGCGTCTCATACGACAGTCCTCTCGCGTGGTGGCATTTCGAGACTTGTCAAAAGCAGTTAAATGTGGAAACAGACAAAATCGTTTGTAATGAATTTCGGATTCTGTGACATTTCGTA
>NC_051400.1:43217136-43217439 GCF_015228065.2 Penaeus monodon
ATGTCCCCAATTGTATTACATATCCTCCATTAGAAAATTACTATACGTAGCAGCAATGTAATTAGTTGACAACACTGTTAATGCTCGGCAGACGCATCACGGCTTCCGAGGGAGCTACGTGTTCGCCTGGTGATCTCTCCCAAGTATGTAACTTCTTGGAGAAAAGAACCTGCAAGACTGTCATTGTCGTTTCCTTCATGCAACCTAGTCAACATTGTGAACTTCAACACCACACAATATCTATATATAGCGAGAATATGTTTGTGTGTCTGCGTCCAGAAGAGGAAATATGTTAAAGAAAGA
>NC_051400.1:43217548-43217666 GCF_015228065.2 Penaeus monodon
TAAAGGAAGGTTGAAAATAGAAATAGACGTATTTGCTCTTTTCACGATACAACCGTAACTCTAATTGTTGATTTCCCATGCGTATTGATAACAACAAACGCACACTTGTAACAAAAGA
>NC_051400.1:43217756-43218146 GCF_015228065.2 Penaeus monodon
TTACAGAGTCAGAGATAGATTAATTACGCGTTCCATAATTTTCATTTACCACAAAACTTAAAGTCCCTGTGAAGGTTAAAGTGAGTTTTCAGTAGATATGTAATTTATCCAAAGGGCCTCTTGGAGCAGGGCTAGAACTGTTAATGAGCCCAGAGGAAACACTCCTGCTCCTTTAAAGGGATCATGAAAAATTCATATCCATATTTACAAAGAGTAATTATCAACATCATATGTTAACGTGATTGCCTCGTACAAACCTGCAATACTTTCTCTCTGCACTTTACGGAGAATGAACATTAAAGGTTGAGATTGAAAGAATTCCTCGTAACCACATGATGGAAAAGACTATTATTTTATATTAAGAAGTTTAAAAAAATATTTTGCGGAAAT
>NC_051400.1:43218237-43218472 GCF_015228065.2 Penaeus monodon
AGCACGCACGCACATACGGACACGCACATTAATAAAGGATGGAAAGGGTAAATTTTATAATGCTGTTTATATGTACGATTTAAGATGAAGCACGACCTTTACATCGGCAACTTAAGGGGATCAAAGGCCCCTCGGCAAGGGAGAAATGCGGCAGAAAGGACAGCCTGGCTCACCTACCCTCCCGACGCGGCGACATAGTTGAAAACCTTGCCTAGAGCGTCTTCTCAGGAGTCTT
>NC_051400.1:43218501-43218908 GCF_015228065.2 Penaeus monodon
ATAGAGGGCACGGCAGGGGGGATTATGTGTCTGTGCTGTCACCATGAACGTCGTTTACCCCCGAGGGAAGGTCGCCAAGAATCTGCCATAAAGACTGATGTGAGTCATATCACTTTGCTTCACGAGGACGCGGTGGGGTAATGTTGCAAAGGAGGGGGAGGGGGCACTTAGGGATTCGGTGAAGGACTTTGGTTTTGAGATATTAGGTGGTGGAGGTGACAGGTTGAGTTAAATAACACAGAATCAACTGTGTGTGATTTTAGGGGATTCAAGAGAATGCATGTGATTCTAAAAAGCTATTCTAATGTATAGAGGGGATACTCGTTAATTATAGCAAGATACTGGATTTATAGTTACACCTTCCTTTTAAATCTTTAAAAATCGATAGTAATCCTTTTCTCTTTTTT
>NC_051400.1:43219090-43219324 GCF_015228065.2 Penaeus monodon
TTCAATTTGATTTTAAAGGCGGAACAGAAACGAGAGTAACGAATCAAGCTAAAAGGGAAAAGCAATGCTACTCTCAGGTAGAGGTACTGGGATACTAATGGCCTTAAGAATGACGATTATATAATTAGAGTAATGAGATAGGGAAGATATTACTCATCAATATATCTACCACTGTGATTGTTATTTTATATGCGGTATCCTTATTTTAGTAGTATCATCCTCATTATCACCATC
>NC_051400.1:43219463-43220456 GCF_015228065.2 Penaeus monodon
ACGCGCGCGTGTGTGTGTTCCTATCTACACACACATTTTAATATGTGTATATGATTTAAGGAGCGTCCGCTAACAACATAATATGCGCCACCAACTTCACTTTCAATTTCGTGTCTTCAAGATGGTATCAGCCTCGAGGTCATTCCAGTGACCTGATGTCGTTCGCGGCACATCCATTATAGCTTTACCCTAAAGTCATCGGAATCGCTTTACTTGGAGTCACCTTTTTATAGTCCGTGGCTTTCGATAAGGTGTTTGTTAAGTAGCAAAACATTGGGATATTTAGCAGAACGGAGTCAAATATGACAAATTTACCGCACTGTCATTTCCTTCAGTTGGTCATTACATCATACAAGTGTACTGAGGAAACTCCTTAGCTTCTTATCGCTTATACGCCAAGGATAAGAAGGAACGGTTCTCGGAACTTCAAATATTAAGTCCCAATTTTTTAGAAGAAATCTAAAAGTCAGTAAACACTTTCTTTTCCTGGAACGTCTCAGTATTTATGGAAATCGGACAATAATTACCTCCTGCAAGTTATACATAAGTATGTGACGCCTACTTGTATACACATACACGACACTCCTACTCGGGAAACAAGAAAATGTGCCCTATTCATGTTGGAATGAATATTTCATCTGATTCCTGCTGCTCATAAACTATCAGTAAGAAAATATAAGCATAACTTTCCTACTACATCGAGAAATCTACGTTGGATACAGTATACAATGAGGAAACGCATTAAATATTTGCTATTTGCGCCTCCAGCTAAGACGCAAAGGTATAATCCCGTCCATACTGATCTGCTGACTTCCAAACGAGGCAACAGTGACTGGAATGAGATGAGAGAACCCAAAGGAAGAAAAAAGGTACCAGAGGAATGAAAAGATACTAAGAACTATGGCAGGAAAGGTCTTTCTCCTGTGAAGTGACCATGAGTGTAGTTAAGAGTCTTCTTAAGAGGGAGAAAAAGGATATGGATCAATACAACTG
>NC_051400.1:43221065-43221449 GCF_015228065.2 Penaeus monodon
ATCAAATATCAACACTTCATCTATGTATAAAACACTAAAATCAGCTATATATTTAGCATGATTTTGCAATTAGAATCCAATATGCAGTGACATCCCTAACTTGACTGAGAAAAGCGAAGAATGGACAGAGACAAATAGTGAATGAAGTCGAGTCAGAAATAGCACTTCACAAGGGATTTATCTTTGGCCGTCCCTGTAAAATGACATCAATCCATAAGGAAATTGAAGTACTGCTTCTTACGTCTTAAGTCTAAACCATAGATTAATATAATCGTTATTTTTTGTTTCCAAAATGACAAACAATAGGAAAATATGATACATAATATATAACAGAAGATGACAGTAATAAAGAGATAGGGACCATGAGTGATATTGAAAAATAGG
>NC_051400.1:43221535-43221706 GCF_015228065.2 Penaeus monodon
CCGAGAGTGGGGGGAGGGGGTGGAGCGGAGGAGAACATGCAAGAGAAAAAAAACACTCTCTTTTGACGTGCGAGTGTGCGTGTCAACCTAACAGCGACATTCCAGAGTACATTTCTTGTATGTTTGTTTTTCCATATGAAAGGAAGGTGCAGTGTCGACGGGAAAAGTACA
>NC_051400.1:43222036-43222429 GCF_015228065.2 Penaeus monodon
AACTTAATGGGTAAGCACACTGGCCCCCCAACCCCCCTTCACGAGTACTCCCAACGGATGTGCAATTTCCAAAACTTGTCCCTTTAAATTTGAGAATGTTGATGGCCGCCGGAGCGAGGAGCTGACTAAACACGCCATGGCCCACAGATGCTGTGTGCCTTGAGTGGAAAGCCGCTGTGTTACGGCGCTTAAAAGACCTGCTGACTTTGTGCTTTTATTTCAAGAAGCTGAGCGTTAGGGCACTCGGCGGCCCTTCATTCCGCCCTCCCGCTCCTGCTGACTGGGCCGCAGCTACAAAGAAACAAAGGAACGCAGGGGAGGAATCCGAAAGTTCTGGCCGTTCAATAAAAAGAAAAAGCTTGGGCTTAAATTGGCTACCAGGTCTCGGTATGC
>NC_051400.1:43222896-43224088 GCF_015228065.2 Penaeus monodon
CTGATTCCAGATAATAAACAAACAATTAAAAACAATTACCTTCTGCGTACATCACTGCCATTGTGGTGTTTGCGTGATACATTATAAAAGCACTTGCGTCACTATGACGTCAATGAATGTACAGCATTTACGGTGCCTGATCTAAATATAAACACGTTATTGCAATTTCCAGGTCCAAAATAGGAACGCAAGTGTTATTCATTAGTTTTTACACTCAAACTCTTGAAAATGTTGACAGGCTGACATGAAAACCATATTTTTTCTTGTGAACAATGGCTAGATGAATATGAAACCATGTACCTGTTCACATTAACAATAGTTGATATATTCACCATTCGCTGACAAATTATAAGTGATGGTCGAGTTAATTGGAAACATGCGGGTCCTTTGTTCTCTCGGCGCTCATATATCGCGTGGGTTGTCCCCGTACTTCATGATGTAAACGTGATTAAGATTAAGAACAGTTTCTGACAGTTTGAGGATTCATGCAACACCATAATGCTAGATCATGCGAAGATAAACTATAAACCCTTCGCCAAACAAAGGAAGTCACTGCAGAGAAACTTAATAAGTGTACTACAGGTATTTACTAGAAGATCACAAGGTCATATGCACTGCAGAGAAACATAATAACAAAGGCTCTGCAGGGGGTATTGACTAGAAAATCACAGTTAGGAAAAGCTATATTTCTCCCTGGGCCTCTAGAGGATATTTGTATCCTATTACATCTTGTGGCTGGAATGGGTTCGCTGGTAGTGTGGGAATTAGGTGGCGCAATATATCTTCCCAAGAAATGTAGTTTTATTCGAGACACTTGCAGAGGAGAGGGAGTTGTCATTAAAACTTGCATTTTGGGGAATTCATATCTGAGGCGAAAGTATAAGGATGATTTTATTAGAGAGATGATTGTTGATTTACTATAACTGACTTAATTCCAATTTGGTATCACTGACTGATTTCTCCAAACAGATTCGACGTCTAGAGGGAAATGAATACCTCTCATTAGGTTTGCTGTCTCTGCAGAAATTTGAAGACTCGCTTGGTCATATATCAGAACGTCTTCTAATTTACTATAATGAAACCTCATACGCCGTTTCATATACTTTTTTTCACTAAATTTGCAAAGATAATTTAGTGTGGAAGAATGCGAATTAGATATTAAATTTCCACTGCCGATACCAATAGAATAATG
>NC_051400.1:43224177-43224313 GCF_015228065.2 Penaeus monodon
CTTCGGTTGATAGCAGGCGCATTAGCATTAACTGAAAATCTCAACAAAAAGACACTTTCAAACTGAAGGAGTGAACCAGGGGTCTAGCATCACTGAATGAGACACTTAGACCACTAATGGAAATAGGTTTCTACCC
>NC_051400.1:43224437-43224884 GCF_015228065.2 Penaeus monodon
GATCATACAATATGAAAAAGGTAATAATTTTTTTCTGCTGTATCACCCCCCCCCCCCCAAGCCTCCCGCCTCACACGACTACCAACCTTTCTCGGAACTTCGAACCCCGAGCTCGGTCTTCTTCAGGAGCTGGGGAGGAACAGCCATCCATCAGGCCTGTCGTGCGGGAAATCTTCACGTTGCAGTTTTGTTTGCGCGAGGTCCGTTTTCGCCGCATTGAGGGCTAAGATAGGGCTATTCATCATATGTATTTCCATGTATATTTCCTTCGAGCTTTTATGTTTCGAAGCTGGTGTTGGAAAGGTATTGATTTTGGGGGTTGGGCGGTTCGTGCTGTTGTTTTTTGTTTCCTTGATGCACAGTGAAAGTGATAGTATAGCAGTATAGTATAGCAGTGAAACTACCAAATTAACTTCGCCTTTTCTCTCTCTCATCTTTGACACCTTG
>NC_051400.1:43224974-43225367 GCF_015228065.2 Penaeus monodon
ATCTATCTATCTTTTAATAGGTTTAAAAAATATTTGTGAAAGCATTAATGTTATGATTCCTCTATCAGTGTTATCAGATATAATCTACAAACGATTAGCAGCATTAACGGTATGAGACTTCTATCAAGCCTTATCAAATTTAATCTACAGACTATTAGGAACATACACACACACGTATAATATAGTAAAAAACAAAAGTTATTAAACACTGAGCGAAAACAAAAATAATTAACTTTCTCCGGAGAATAACAATGCAAATTCGTGTGGTAATGTACTAGTCTCTGTTTTGTGTATTTGACATTTTTCCAATATGCTTTTTTTATGCAAAGTGATTTCCGATAACTCTGTAAGGTAAAGAATGTAGGAAATATTTCAATTAGGTGGGAATTTCCC
>NC_051400.1:43226454-43226702 GCF_015228065.2 Penaeus monodon
CTACATGTACGTATTATATGGTTAATATGATGCGGATGATAAGGCTACCTACGATATAATAAAACTATACTGTGATACCGATTATATCGCTGTGGGTCCTCTGTTTATTTCACTTTTACCTCATTCTTCTAGCTCTTTCCATCATCCCCAAATCTTTTTGAAGCCGACAAACTCCAAGCTTTCCTAAGGTCTTGTGTTAGCAACTATATGACTTTTCATTATTTCCAGCAGTGAAACTAACGAATTAA
>NC_051400.1:43227423-43228214 GCF_015228065.2 Penaeus monodon
CGTGAGGAACAGGGGTCTCTTCCTGACTCTCCACATTATTCTCCTCAGCGTGAAGGGAGAATAACCCATAAACAGGAATTAGTATACATGGCTGTGTGTAATGGTATGTTGTTCTATTTTTATTACTGTTATTTGGATTTAGTGAGTCTTGTTACCGCCTTAACGTCAAAACCATTTAACGTTTGTCTCATCATTATCATCATAATTTTCCAATACCTTTTTCCAGTATGCAAGGTCATGTGTATTAAGTACAGAAAAATTAAATGACTGCGGTTTATAATACAGTAGGATGAAGAAAAGCATATAAAAGGATTGTTTAAACAATTAGAGATTATTTTTACTTCCATAAAACATAAAGTACAAAATATATAGAATTACATGATTATTTAATTTCCTGCGTTACCCGATGCTACACAAACGTATTTTCAAAATACCATTTCCTAAAACAGCGACGAAATCCGCCCTGATAATGTTTACAAGACTGATCAGGACCTTGAAAGATATCCTTTGCTCTGGAAGATTGTTCCGTGATAACAATATCCTTTGAAGCACCGAGTTCACGCACCCCAGATGCCTCTCAGAGTGGGAGAAGTTAGCGACCAAAGAAGAGAAACCTCGCTGGGACGGAATGTTACGACGTGAAAACAGTGTTGTATTTTTCACTCGTTCCTTTGACAACAATGTTAAAGTGGGGGAAAAGATACAAGAATTAATGAAATGTTATTCTGAGGGATGTGAAGGTAAGGTTTTTCTTTTGGAAATAAAATCTTGGATTTTATCAAATGACTGGA
>NC_051400.1:43228729-43228832 GCF_015228065.2 Penaeus monodon
GTAATTTCATGAAAATTTCGTTTGTAATATGATGCGAATGGTGGTGCCTCTAAATATTAACAGTATCCACTTTTTATGAAGGCGAAACATGTATCTAACGTCC
>NC_051400.1:43228924-43228990 GCF_015228065.2 Penaeus monodon
GCCTAATGTCCCATTTCTTGCGGATGCAGATTTATTGTTATTTTTTTTACCTTGTATAAAATGTAA
>NC_051400.1:43229167-43229384 GCF_015228065.2 Penaeus monodon
TTTTCTGTGCGCTAAATTTAGCATATCGTTCATAGCGATATGCACTGCTGGCAGGTTCGTGGTATTTATTTTAAATAATTTGTTACTGATTTATACTTATAGTACTGCTGAAACGGATATTTATCTGGACAGATTTCATAATAATTTATATAATTTGAAACAGACGGTTAACCTTCTGTCAAACTGTCTTTTAAATATATAAGAAGTGGTAAAGACT
>NC_051400.1:43230180-43230956 GCF_015228065.2 Penaeus monodon
TTGAACTAAAGGGTAATTCGAAGATTAAATCTAGCAGAGTGAATTTCGTTTCCAAAACCTTTCCCACACCGCAGAATAGTATTACCGCAAAAGCAATTTTATTTAACAAGTCCGTGAAAGACCCTCTCGACTCCGGCTGCTCAAAGATTCCCTTGTTCCTTCTCCTTGTTCTTCCGATTACCTCGGAGTGGGTCGACCATTTCCCGAGATCAGGTGTCACGTAAATTGCGAGTTTTTTCACCGGCTGGGTCAGCGCCGTCGCCGATCAAATTTACCGACGTGCTGATAGGATTAATGCCGGGGGTAAAGTGACCGATGCTGAACGTCTCCGGAACGTCTAAGGACAATAACAATTATACCAATATTAATAAAGATATGTCTGGGGAGATCGTAATGAAAGTTCAGACAAGGAAGGGTAAAAGACAAATTAATCTTGCTCCGTTGGTTGTACCTCAAATTCCCCTGGATAATATTTCAAAGAATGATTTGATTTCAGAGCAAAGTAATTGCCCAACACTGAAAGAGAGAAGTAAATTGAATAATGAAAACAAATAAAAGACTTGATTTACAGAGTTTGCACTAAAAGTAAATATGAATATGAGGTTGGAAAGAAACAATTGATTGTCCCATATAAGTTTAGACGCCACATTCTTTTACAGGTCATGATTCTTCCGTTACTGACCATTTTTCTATAAATTCTATTGGCCAGGTGCTGGCGCCGATATTAATTGAAATCCTCCGAAAAAGATAACATACACAAGGTAGCGCTTGTTTCC
>NC_051400.1:43231600-43232172 GCF_015228065.2 Penaeus monodon
CTACGGAAGGCGACGATGCAGTGGAAGGGCCCGTGCAAAGTGGTCAACGTCACGATTACCTCATTAAGATCAGCGGTAAGATTAATAAGCTCTGTCACATCAATATGATGAAAAAGTTTATAACGAGGGAAAGAAAATGCTGCCGAAGCAAAAGGTTTGTCAGGTGTGTATTACTGATAACGAACCAACTCTTGCTGATACATGTGATATTTCCGTATTAGAGAAAAAAACCCGCTAAAGTTAATATTTAAAGTGAGCTAACAAATGGTCAGATAGGTGATGTCGAGATATGTTAAGAAAGAAAGATATATTTTCAAATAAACCAAGTTTAACTTTATTAATAACACATGGCATCAAATTAACAACTGATAAAACTGTACCTTCTCCGATCCCATATCATTTTACAGTTGATACTAAGGTTCAGAGGATGCTAGACTTAGGAGTGATACAACAGTCAGTCGCCATTTTACTCTCCGGTCGTTTTAGTTAAGAAATCCGATGGTTGGAGGCGCTTCTGAATTCGACTTTAGAGCGGTAAATGACGTGAGCGTGTTTGGCGCTTTTTTTCTTCC
>NC_051400.1:43232566-43232942 GCF_015228065.2 Penaeus monodon
CCTTGACACTCCGATCCTTCCTTGGAACAGTTTCGTTTTATCGGAAGTTCATACAGAATTTTGCAGATATCGTTTCACCGATTAATATCTTGCTTAAGAAATTTAGCTGTAATCGCCTTGAATGGAATGACGAGGAACTCGAAAGAGTCCAAGTTTTAAAGCAGAAATTGGCAGATTCACCCATTCTAGCGTTACCAGACTACGACAAACCATTCTATCTTCGCACTGATGTGTCTGATACCGGTTTAGGAACAATACTGATCCAGAAGGTTGATCTTATGTCTATTTCATATGCCAGGCGTGAACGTAAATGCGGTGTTATTGGGCGTGAATTCCTGGGAATTGCTTGGGTAATAAATAAAATTAAGATCGTTTC
>NC_051400.1:43233106-43233238 GCF_015228065.2 Penaeus monodon
TTTATGTGAAAGTGAAGTAAAACCCCACTTAAAGCTTAAACCTGACGTATTTAAGTTATTTCACCGTTTGTGTAGTTTTCCTTAACTAGTGGATGCCAGTCCATTCTCTTTTTCAGTGATTTCATGTTTATA
>NC_051400.1:43233467-43233586 GCF_015228065.2 Penaeus monodon
TAATTTCGTGAAAACGATAGCTCTGGTATAATTTCGTGCGTAATATAATGTTGCTAATGGTGGTGTCTCTAAACATTAACAATATCCACTTTCGAAGAAGAAGCTTGTATTTGCGTTCC
>NC_051400.1:43233678-43233743 GCF_015228065.2 Penaeus monodon
ACTCAATGTCCCGCTTCTTGTTGATGCAGATTTATTGCTTTTTGTTTATCTTGCATAAATTATAA
>NC_051400.1:43235558-43235872 GCF_015228065.2 Penaeus monodon
CCGCATAGAAAAGAATCAAGAAAAAATATGAATATTATAAATTACATCTAACTCAAAATTACGGCCATACCTCTTTTGCTTCACCTTAATTTCTTGAAAAATAACGAGTTCCTGGGTTCATCCTGAGCTTAGGGGGACAGGTCCCTTAAGAGCCCTCAGGGGTTCTACGGGACGACCGGCCTGGGAGATTAATTGTCATTTTACCTGCTATATGCTGACGTACTAACGTTTAATGTGTGCCCGTTGTCTCTGTCCTTTTGTGCCTTTATTAGCCGTGAAGCTAAAACTTTGGGGTTTCATACAGAAAAATGCAT
>NC_051400.1:43237054-43237270 GCF_015228065.2 Penaeus monodon
GATAAAAGGTTGCATCATGAAAGGAAAGACCCTGAGACATCCGAACTTCTCGACTTCATATCACGTCAGATGAAAATTCTGGTGGAATTTTGTTTTTATTTTTTAAGAGACGCGGATGTTTGCCTTCCAGATGAAACAAGATTATATTTCCAGGTGATTTCTACATTTTCTTAATATCAACGCAATAGATTTACGATAGTTGTGGGCTTTGAAGTA
>NC_051400.1:43237399-43237999 GCF_015228065.2 Penaeus monodon
AGGCCATACACAAGTCCCCAAACCTTTAAAATAGATGGGAATGAAAAATTACAATGGCTGATGTTATACATAGAAGCCTAATTTCGAAGCCAAGGAGAAAAATCATCCCCTCAAAAAGAACGGAATGTATTTAAAGCTTTAGAATGATAAATCTTGCACAATTAATTTACAGCGTCCGCAAGAACGCCTGAAAGAAAGAAGTCTTGCAGAACTTTCTTCAATGAAAACACAGGATCCGTCTTCTAAAAAACGAGCGGCCCTAAACTTTTTCTCTCTTTGTATGCTTTTGCTTTGTCACGGCTTTATCTGTTGCAAGCTGTGTTTTCCAAGTTAATACTTATAGCTGTCGTCTTGCTAATTAGTAACAAAAATGAAATATGTGGCACGTGTAAGAGCGTGTAAAATCAACTATAGTGATTAGAACTGTGAATAGATAATGCCATTTTAAGAGCTCTTACATAGCTACTATAGGTCCATCGCCATAGTCACGAGATGTTAATCAGTGACAAGGAAATGATAATTGAACGGAGATGTGAATAAAAAAAATCCATTAAAATTTAAGGGAAAATTCCATCATCCCCGAAGGCTTTAGTAGTAGTC
>NC_051400.1:43238022-43238184 GCF_015228065.2 Penaeus monodon
CAGCTTTGATCAATTTCGGACTGAATTATCAAACAAGTGTTGGGAATTCAGAGGAAATTACATACGCCATATGCACACATTTGGTTTGATAATTATTGTATGCCTCAATTTGTGAAAGTTTTTTTGGACCACGTTCAAAGTTAATGGAAAGTTTTCGTTCAA
>NC_051400.1:43238252-43238335 GCF_015228065.2 Penaeus monodon
ACTTTAAATCTGTTACTTATTTGCCGAACAGACTGGATGAGAAGCGAATGATGGAGAAGATTATGAAATAATAGTAATGGCAG
>NC_051400.1:43238744-43240170 GCF_015228065.2 Penaeus monodon
TCAGTCTTCAGTAAAATGCAAAGTTTCTGAAAAAGCAACATTGCCTGACATTTTATCAATCACCATGAAATGTCATCCACATGAAATATACTTAGCAAAAAATCGAATAAAATCTTGAAATTGTTTTTATACGGTAACTTCACGTTCTATCTAAAATTCCATTCTTTTTGTCAATAACTTTTTCCCACTCTCAAAAGCATCCTGGTTGCGTTGCCCCGCCGTCTTACAGGATATTGTTATTTCAGAACAATCTTTGAGAGCAAAAGACATCTTTCAGCGTCCTGATCAGTCCTATAAATATTTTCAGGTGAATTTCATCGTCGTGTAAGTGAAGATTATCTTGGGAAATTGCCGTCGGTGTAGACACATATCCTTTTAAGTCGGCACACCATATGCGCCTTGTAGTTCAGTGTAAAGGCATCGTAACTATGATAAACAGAGCAAGCAAATATTTCACAACGAATATTCATGCATATATATTTTCGTAAAGGAAAATAGGTGCTCCGGAAAGGAGCTTAAGAGGAGGCTCTCCCTGACGAGAAACATATTCGCAAAAGGTAAACGTATATACACAATCGACTTTAACATTTCAGGTTATAATCAAATGACGATTACCTACATTATGTGTTCATGACGATACGGTCATGAAATAGTTTTGACGTCTTGACAGCATGACATCAAGACGTCAAAACTATTTCATGCTTTCATGAGGTGGTTCAAGCTTGATTTCTAAGATTCATGACTTGTGCTATAATCTATAATAAAATACCAATAAAACTGCTAGTTAATTTTTTTAAAATTGATGTCATGAAATGTCGCCGTCATCATGGCGAGCGGTGAGTGTCAATTTCGTGATAAAATTCCTCCCGACACTGTAAATATTTACATTATGAAAAAATTAACTAGCCATTTTGTAGATATCTCTGGGATCTATAAGCATGAGGATATACAAAAGATCCGCAAGGATTTTCGCAAGGAAATAAAGTTTTGAGCATTTAACGTTTTCAGATTTCTGTTTTACGCCCATTTTTTCTAGATCAGCACCCTTTTCTCCTATAATACCCACCAACTCATTGAGAAAATATAGTGAACTCAGCTTATCTATTTTTGCCACCGATTCCCGAAGAGTAGGCTCGATATGCCTGGGTGATTTCTGTGAATTCATTCCTTCTTGCGCATTTACCGACAATTTGCTTCATTGTAGATGCCATTACAGTGCTAACATCCCCAGAAAGTTGTTAGTTTTACCTCTCTAAGAATAACTAAGGAGTACCGTCCCTCTCCTCTACACTCATCAAACACGTGCACCGCTCGGTTAATGGGGCTGTCCCTGTCTCGTATGTCAAACGTCCCCTACATTCTTTTTTTTTTCTTTTCCTTTAGTTTAGTTTTGTTTCCTGGTCTTATTTTTATCCCCCTTTTTTCT
>NC_051400.1:43240216-43240280 GCF_015228065.2 Penaeus monodon
TATTTTGTTTCCTGGTCTTACTTTTATCCCCTTATTTCTCCACCTCTTTGCAGCACTACCCAGG
>NC_051400.1:43240340-43240492 GCF_015228065.2 Penaeus monodon
CAGAATCTCGGTCGACTATGAGGGATGCTTACTGTCATGCCTCATCGCCTCAATTTCCTTTTTTCCCGCAAACTTTCTAGTCCGTCCATCTTCCTTTTCCTTTACAAGCCCGTGGCCTCGTTGGCTCTCGGCAGTATAGATGGTTGCGAGAG
>NC_051400.1:43242822-43242957 GCF_015228065.2 Penaeus monodon
CTGAAATATTATACATGTTATTGTAAAGGTTAATAACACATCGTAAGCACTGACATTATCCACATATAGGGTTATTTTAAAGAAATAATTCTTTAAGTACAATAAACCAAGTATACCATTTCTTTCTTGCTTCAT
>NC_051400.1:43243228-43243310 GCF_015228065.2 Penaeus monodon
ACACTCACTTCGTAACACTCCGATTTTCCAAAGCGAAATCACAACTAACCAGACCGTCACCAGCCACCCTTACTGCTGTCCA
>NC_051400.1:43243429-43243660 GCF_015228065.2 Penaeus monodon
TACTTGTAAACATATTTTAAACGCTTGTCCATGTCTGCCCTTCAAAATCGACGCATGGCTTCCCTCTGCGTCACCACCAAAACAAACAAAAAGAAACTATATAGACAATGTATTGTTATAATGATTGTTTTTCTATTTATAATTCCTCTCACCATTAACATATGCACTTAAGCATTATGTCCTATAAAGAAAATACAGAATCTTATAACACATAATCTCTAAAGATGATAC
>NC_051400.1:43243700-43244133 GCF_015228065.2 Penaeus monodon
CCTTCATAGCAGTAAACAATTGAAACAAGACAAGATATGTATACTAGTTTCTAAACATATAAAAGATTTTTTCAACGATATTAAGTTCTTTGACATTTGACTGTGACGTTATGTGAAGGCCTTCCTGTGTAGTCAGAAGATTTCGTTGCCATAGAAACGAAATCTCCTTTCTTCTCCTGTGTGATCTTTCTTGTCTGATGTGTTAGTTATTGATTTTTTTCTTCATTATGTTAAGCAGATGTAGAACTGTCAGTGAAATACGAATCAAGTACTTGAAATAAAGGTTAATGAATAAGGTATTCGTTTTTATTATATCCGTTTCTTACATCCTATGTCATTTAATCATGCCAGTGCTTCAATTATACTTGACATATTCTAAATGAATAAAAGAAATATTGAAACAAAAATCCACAGGTTTCCTCGTGCGCTCGCT
>NC_051400.1:43244293-43244610 GCF_015228065.2 Penaeus monodon
TATATCACATAAAGCTCATAATCTTATAAGCGATGCCACATACTGACTGTGTCACCATATCTATATTTATGCATATTCGAGGTCTCGTATATCTTGGCTGTGAGTATATAAATTAGAATAAATGTTTTCTTTTAATATGAGAGGTTCTTAAAAGTAAATAAACGCATAGAAATGATAATGATGATGTTGACAAAGATTATTTTAAAAAATATATAAAAAAATAACAAATAATGTCCAACACATTCATAGAAAAAAAAAAAATATGGCGGCTGGTTATACATTATACTAATAAGAAAAATGGTATAATAATACCATTA
>NC_051400.1:43244649-43244831 GCF_015228065.2 Penaeus monodon
TAAGGCGTGTTCCGGATTATCACAAGACATCCTTCGTTCGAGGTTTAAATAGGGTTAAGGAAGAGCATCATTCACGGAAATTAGTCCCAGGTGTAAGAGGAACTAACATCCTCTCAGTCTCTCGTGTGTCTTTACCGATCTGGAAAGCTTGTGTGTTGAGGCTAAAGGCTACTCATTTTTGA
>NC_051400.1:43245346-43245609 GCF_015228065.2 Penaeus monodon
CGTAGGTAGCTATTCAGGTTAATACGAATATAATCCTTGTTGTTACGAACGCTCGAATGGAACCTATCAATGTTTGCATCCTCGCTGTGTAAATACAAACAAAGTATTAAATACACAATACGAAAGAGGAAACAAATGATTGGTAGACTTGAGCTGTGGTAGGTTACGGAACTGTAATCGTATTTGGTTTACAATAGCTTATAGCTTTTCCTACTACGAGAATTGGAATCGACCGGAAAGTAAAGTAGGAGTAAGAAAAGGAA
>NC_051400.1:43245828-43246355 GCF_015228065.2 Penaeus monodon
ATAAGCATTGAAATATGTTTTTGATATTTATATCAGTCTCCAATTAGAGGTCACATATGATGAATAATGTTTTACTTTTTAAGGTGCAGGGGAGGGATGTAAAATAGTTCCCCTTTAATATGGCACTGACTTTCTGCAAAATGGTCTGTTTTACTTTATGGAAAGAAAAAGAAAAAAAAAGATACGCTAAATAAGTCCATTAGTTATGCTATCTATATAATTATTTATTCACATTTACCCTTAATCACCCCCTCTTTTTAATGGATTGGTTATGTTTCGGTTACCTTTATTTACATTTTTAGGTAATTTACCACCACGTGGGTCGATTTTCCTGAAAACAACAGATAAAAAAAAAAATCGGTACAGGTAAGACAAAAAAAAAGGATATTTGGATTTTTTGAGAACAGATTGTGAGTAGCTTTGTTGTAGGGGAAGATTAAATAAGAGTAGAATCATCATAAAAATAACCAAGTATATAATTATTGACGGAACATGATTAAAGAATGTGACAGGATTCGAGTAGCCTG
>NC_051400.1:43247397-43247534 GCF_015228065.2 Penaeus monodon
ATTCTGACGCAAACAACGAAACTTTTTGAAATATAGTTGTTAACGCTGGGAAATGATTGGTACGCCTGAAATTCCAATTACTTTGGAAAACCATGAATTAAGAGGCTATGAATTCGGAGATAATTTATAATATGGTA
>NC_051400.1:43247611-43247849 GCF_015228065.2 Penaeus monodon
ATGTGTTGGGTATTGCCAGCCAGATGCTACTCACACGGTTTATTATTATAGTACCAAATGCCTATTGACATATTTCATTAAGATCAAAACAAGGAAAGTAAGATATAAGGTAATATATTCAAATTTAATATTTTGTGTTCCTACCCCCTGCTGCCAAAACACAGTTCAAGCGTCGAAACATACACGCCACTAACTCGGCTGTCAACGCAGGCCTTCCTCACAGCACAGACGTTCCTAT
>NC_051400.1:43248116-43249684 GCF_015228065.2 Penaeus monodon
TCTGCTGCCAATAAATCAGTTCCCCGACACCACTTGCATCCACCCAAACAACCCTGCGGTGAACCGGCCACTCCTGCTCGCGATCTCAGTCTTTGGTCAAATCTGTTAAATGATAACATTGCATTAAATATAAAAATAGAGATATAGGAAAATGTTTTAGCCTTCATTTCTATTAAAACATTTTTCTTCAAAATATCGAGCGAAGTGAAAAAGGAGGGGAGGGGTGGTGTTGTTATCTACCTGGTTACTTGGTGTTTTGTTGACGTTATAGATATCTCGCAGCGTCGCAGATTATTTTTGTATCCTAGAAGGCCTGTGGTTTGTCTGCAAACCACAGGTCTTTTCGGGAATAAGATTATCATGTCACAGTGAATCCGTGTGTGTGTGTTTTTATTTAATCATTTAAGGCTCCTGGTCTGTTTAATGAAGGAACCTCTTTAAAGATATTCCCAAATATCTGAATTTCATTAACGGAAAATGTATTCTGTTTAACCGGTGATTATATTCCGCCGTAAAGTGTGTACAGGAACATGAATTCCAACAAGAAAACAAACACCTGGTTCAGAACAAATGCTTATGCAAATGTTGACATGGCATGGACGAGTGATTCTGTTCTAATTGCCTCCATTGATGATGTTGGTGTTGTTTACATTCAGCAAAGATTTGGGCTTGGATACATTAATCCACCAATTAATGGTTGTGTAAAATAGTAATTGTTGACAACGATTGGCAAACCAACAAATATAATCCATAAATTCGTAGATCAATACGATATATCACTATCTCTTGCATCCCTCAAAAATGTTTACAAGGCTGGAACGCAAGTGAATACATAAAAACTTGAGTGTTTTTGTGCGTTTGCGCGCATGCGTGACCAAGAAGAGAGGTAAGCGGCGGAGCAAGACTTGTTAATGGCAAAGATACAATTGAAAAGGGAAGTAAGAAAGAAATATATGTTCAAATGCCATCCATTTTTCCAAGCTTGAATTTGACAACGAGAAAGTTCGCATGACCGTGTTACCAGACAGCGATTCCGTCACAGATTCTGGTTCCCAGAAAGAGTTCAATCTTGCCAATTACCTTTTGGTCATGTTTTTCTTTCATATTTGTTATATACAAAACATAGTCGCAGTTGGACATTTTTTCTTGCTTTCCATAATTTTTCATGTTTTTCTTCCTCCTTTTATCTCTTTCTCTTTCACTTTTTTTCTGGGGTTCCAGTCACGTCCGAATGGTGTGGTTGTGTTCTGGCGAGAGTTGCAACACGCAAGGGCATAATTGAATGCCGTTTGGAGCCAGGTGCGTGATGAACCCGGAGTGCCCGGCCGCTGCCACTCATGAGCCCGACTAACAACAGTAATGATGCACACACACGGATACCTAACTCGCTGCTGCATATCAGAGCCACGCGCTTCCCTTCACTTTAGACATGTAACACTTCACTTTACTCGGAGGTTTCACTTCATTATGTTATCATCCACTGCATTGTAATCTAACTTTATCGGTGTACTGCAGGTTGTGATTCATTAAAAAAATGCAGGTCTGCCATTGCGCATCTAGCTAGACTA
>NC_051400.1:43251720-43252151 GCF_015228065.2 Penaeus monodon
GAAGCTACCGAAAGCAAACTAATAATTTTTGTTTTTTTTGTTGTTTATAGGCTTCAAAAGATGTATTTGTCCGTATGAGATCCTTTGGTTATGTATGCTCATCCACTAGTGATTTTATGAGTGCTTGTATTTGTTACATTTGTGAACTCGATTGTTGAATAGGATTGTAGGCCCACCTTCAAATATGTTAATTAATACTTTTATACCTTTCTTCCACTAATCTAGCTCCTTAACCATTTCCATTTGGTAAGCTGGAAAAAGTTTGGTGAAATCGTAACTCCTTGTCTTGAGTTTTTTACTTGAAAATGTATTGGATTCTGGTTGGCCTTACCTACGTCTTGCTTTTAAGTACCAGCATCTCGTGTTGCTGTTTGTACTGTATCATAATGCCCTTATCGAGAATCGACGAAATTGCCATAGCGCCAGAGAAC
>NC_051400.1:43252188-43253010 GCF_015228065.2 Penaeus monodon
CCTGATTTTGTGGGTGAGTGGTGTTCGATGTTGGGACTGGTTTTTTTGTAAAGAGTCAATACTGCCAAACTGTTTTTTTAAGGTGTGTTTTAGAAATAAGTTTTTTTTATCAGAATACGTGGGGAATTTGGTGAATACTTTAATGAACATTTTTATACATAGTTATAGCCAATTTTTTTTAGATATCCTGTAGCCCTTTTTCATTTTATTAAAATTATTGTTTTAATTTTTTCCAATACTTAACCATCGTTCAGACATTTGTTAAAAATATTGGATCATTTCGCCACTATTTCAATCTAAAAAAACTTTACTAATGTAACTTTTGATGACTTCGAGCTTTTCATGATATTTAGTACCCCTTTTATTTCCCCTGCTGTAATGTATCTAAGTATGAAAATAAGCATTGCGGTTACTTCTACTCATGGTTGGTTCCCGTTTAGAAACTGTTTATATTTTCAAACATTTTTTCATTTCTTGCTTGTTTTATGTCCCACGTATCCGGGTTTTGTTTTTTTTTAAAGGCATTATTTTTTTTTTTCTTTCCTTATTCCATGTTTTCTTTATGAGATCACTGATTCATTTATGCGTGTATATTAAATTTGCGTTAATTTTTCCTTTCTTGTGTATATAAAAGTTAATATATATTTTATACAACACGCCAAGTGCCAACAAATGAGAAATAATATTTTTAATAAAAATAAAAGTGAGACAGGATCGAACCACCTCCCCCCCCCCCTCATCCCGCCACTCCCCGGTATTTACCGTTATTTTTACTTGGACGAATTAAATAATCAATCCTTCACTTCATTCACTAATTTCCTC
>NC_051400.1:43253138-43253217 GCF_015228065.2 Penaeus monodon
TTTCCTAATAACAATAGTTAACATTTTCCACCAAAAATCTCTGTCTCTTCATGTGGAAAGAGACAGAAACCCGTCTTTG
>NC_051400.1:43253297-43253400 GCF_015228065.2 Penaeus monodon
GGAGAGTAGAAACCTGGCTGAAAAAAAGTTATGAATATTTTCCTACCCCCCCCACCCCACTGAATTGTGAACACTTCAACAAATCAACCATTTACAGATAATG
>NC_051400.1:43253748-43254202 GCF_015228065.2 Penaeus monodon
TTTTTTTTAATACGTTTTTTGGAAGAAAAGAAACAAAAATTTAATTTGACCTTTTAAATACCAATCAGCTAAATTTGTATCACTAAAAAACACGATTTGCTGTCAAAATAATTTTGCATATTTTGAAAAGATGCACTAACACGAGTCTCCTGGCTTGCATTCAAGTAGATGTACGCATACACATACTGTCTATGTGTAGGTAATAGGAGGTTTTTAAGCTTTTGCCTAGTGCATGCGTTTTTCTCGGTTTTTTTTGGGGGTTTCAAACTATAACTTAGCCTAATGCATGTCAAGTAGACAGCACAGCGTCGGAACGGGATTCATTATATGTAAATTGAGAACTGGCAGCACCAACGTTTATATGTAAACCTTGTTTGAGTGGCAATATGTGTATGTATGCAAATGGACATACAAAGCTAACCGCGCGATGCACAAAGTTGTATTGCTTGTTTCG
>NC_051400.1:43254365-43254435 GCF_015228065.2 Penaeus monodon
AGGGAAGTTTGTACAAGTGCAGAATAATCATATTAGGTTATTAGTTCTCTTATCTAGAACCATGATACGC
>NC_051400.1:43254750-43256860 GCF_015228065.2 Penaeus monodon
TTATTTTTCTTCAGTAGTGTAAATGTAAAAACGGTGATGTCTACCGAATTGTTAACATATTTTGTTAACGTATCAAATAATCCCGAGAGAGGAGTAATTTTTACCCGCTGCTGCATACGTCGTTGGTCAAAACATTTTCGACTACTGCAGTGGGAACGAAAAGAGATTCTACGCCCCGCCGATAAATGAAAAATTAGAAACAAAAAATTACAGTCCACCCGAAGTGCAAAAATGACATGGAAAATAAAGTGGCCCACTCACATCGAAATAACAACAAAAGAATACTGTGCTCACTCTCCGAATTACACGACTAACAATGGCTTGTCGGCCAAATGAAAAAGAAAAAAGGCAGAAAGAAAGAAGGGGGGAAAAATAGTGGAAAGAATTGACTTCCATCACCCAACACCCACGTTACAATGGTATGGAATTATCGAACTCGGGTCCACGCTTTTGCAGGGGGAAAGTAAATTAAAGCACCATTTTTTGCTTTCCTAGATTTTTCAGCTTTATGGGGAACACTTTTTTCACATCGGGGGAAAAAGGCAGGCGAATGTAGTGTATAAAAAGAACCGTGATTTTTATCACTACGTCCCCGCTAAGCCGTATACGTTACAGTGGTTTCCGCTCTGGGTAAAGGAAACTACAGCCGAACCACCACTCGAACTATCGGCAAAAACTCACACCCGTGGAGGCCCGAAAGTCCCGCACTTACAAATTGAATGTGTAAACCCAAAAAACGCGCTTGGGACAGGGATACGTCGCTTAAGCAAACTAAAGAGCTGCACGTTTTTGGGGGGGGGAAAACAAGTCCATCTTATTGGCTCATCTGAAACGCGCCACCGCCACCACGCACACCATCTGCACCAGCTGGCCAGGCAGTGTCAGCCACGATAACGGACCACCTGCGGGGAGGCAGATGCAGAACGGAGGCTCTGAGTATCCGCACCAACGAAGGGAGATAGGAGACTCCCTAGGTCTTGGAAACCGTCGCCACCTTTACGCGTATATTTTTTGTTAATAAAATTGTCATTTCCCTTTTTTCTCTCTGTCTTGTTTTTTTTAACTTTATTTATTTTTTGGATCTTTTCTTTTTTAGTAGTAATTAGTTGTATTAGTAGTCTACTCTCATGTAACCTCATGTGTGACACTGATAACAACAGCCTTACTAATCAAAGCCTACTTATCGTGTAATTTCCATTAGTCCTTTATTCCCAATGCCTCTACCCTCTTTCCCTATTACCACCAACCATATCAAACAAATATGCTTCGACAAAGGCTATAATGAGCACCATTCCAGTCTTCCTTCCCCCTTGCTTCCCATCCCACCGTCTCTGGCATGGCACGCACGACCCTGTCACCCCACACATAACCGACATCCCGCGGCCATGACTGTGTTTTTCCCTGCCACCAAAACCCTTTTTGCCCGTTCCCCGCATTCCCGGCTACCGTTGACAGCGCTCTGGCTGACATTTTTCTTTGGGAATACTGTATGCACTAACACACTCACCTTTAACAACTACGAACAGTCATTTTCTACACCTGTAAAATACCCGATTCAACTAAAACATACGATTTTCTTCTTACGTTTGCCGTATGCTTGTATTTATTTACAAAATATATACGTTCTCATTCTATAATTTATTAAAGAATCAAACACAGCATTATAATTTTTATATTAATTCACAGTAATATCATTCTCCTTTTATGGACAAATTTATAGAATATATGATGATAGACAGTAACCGCGAAAAACAGTTCGAAAAACTATGTATGAAAAATCATATAGGAAAAATTTTTTGCACACCAGCCCAAAAAATATGATTTTCCCAAAAAACAATACAGCATTTTTGTAGAGCTTTTTTGACCACAAAAAAGGAAAAATATTGACGGTCTGGGATATATAACGTAAATATTGCAAAAGTCCATGTTCTCTGAGGATATTCATATCAGTAATAAAAAAATATATTCTGTTGAGACACGTATCCAGATTTTCGCAAAAGTGTACGATGATCATAGTAATAAACTTCTTACATAATAATGGTAAAATATTTCGTCTAATTAAAAAAATTATATTTATAATAAAAACAGAAATTTTTTTCTTACAAAGCAT
>NC_051400.1:43257953-43258050 GCF_015228065.2 Penaeus monodon
TTTATATTAGGGTTGATTGTTTGACGGATTTGTCTTGTCTAGGGGAATGAGCAACTAAAAACCAAAAAAAATCAGAGCTTAAGGTTTATCCCATGCA
>NC_051400.1:43258148-43258262 GCF_015228065.2 Penaeus monodon
AGCAACTTTTGATTTTAGGGAAAATTTTTCATGGAAATTCTAAGAGAAAGGTTTTTTTATTTTTTTTAAAAACCATCCCCAACACTTAAATATACAAAAAATTTACTTTAACCA
>NC_051400.1:43258343-43258488 GCF_015228065.2 Penaeus monodon
TACCCATCACCCCAAAACAAAAATTTTTATTTCTCATAAATTACCTATTTAATTACATTACACCATCAAAATCTCGTTGTGACCCAAAAATTTTTTACTTATAAATATTGATTCCTAGTCCAGCTGAGTAGAACGGGTTTGAATT
>NC_051400.1:43259328-43259448 GCF_015228065.2 Penaeus monodon
ACGAGATTTAGTCTTAGTCTAGGGGAATGATGCAACTACAAAACCATAATAAAATCAGATGCATTAAGGCTTACTCCCATGCATTATAGTATTTCATATTTTCCAAATTCATTGTATTTA
>NC_051400.1:43259497-43259638 GCF_015228065.2 Penaeus monodon
GTTAATTCACTTAGTTTAGGCAACTATTAGATTTTAGTGATAATATTTTCATGGAAATTCATAAGAGTAAATGATTTTTATTTTTATTTAACAATCCATCACCAACACTTAAATATACATAACATTTACTTTACACCATCT
>NC_051400.1:43259722-43259875 GCF_015228065.2 Penaeus monodon
TACACCATCACTCCAACATAAATAATTATTCTCAATCAATAACCTATTTATATTACATTACACCATCAATAATCTCGTTGTGAACACAAATTTTTTATACTTATCAAATATTGATTCTCTAGTCACAGCTGAGTAGTAACGAGGTTAGAAGTT
>NC_051400.1:43262544-43262748 GCF_015228065.2 Penaeus monodon
TGTTATACCACGTAAAACTAAATACAGGTGTATAAAACATCGATATATTATTAATTATTTCATTCACTACTGATAAGAAATTTTTTAAGCTCATAATAGTGATATGAAAATTCAGATACTCAGTATGTTTGGAAACATCACACACACAAAAGACAATCTGAATAACAGAAAATTCATTATTATGATTATGCATAATTAAGGAGG
>NC_051400.1:43263842-43263997 GCF_015228065.2 Penaeus monodon
GGCGGAAATATCTTTTATATAATTTTTCATCTCACTGACTGCCAATAGTAAACATTTTGCAACTTTTCTCTAAATGGCTCTAGTTATATTGGATGTGATTATTTCGAAGACAATAGCAGAATCTTTTCTTTTTTTGAAACAGTAAACATTATCAT
>NC_051400.1:43264354-43265517 GCF_015228065.2 Penaeus monodon
ACCAAGAATCTCCGCGTTGACTTGCTAATACTCCAGATTCCATTATTACAGTTTCCTCCTTCTGTATTTCTTAATTCTGTAAATAGTCAAAACTTCCACATATTTTGTTCCGATTTTGTTTTCTTTTGCATTTCAGTCATTCGTATGAATATTATATTATAATTTCTTTTCGTTTTTTTTCTCTATCTCTTAAGCAAAATTTTCTATTTATGATGATATTCGGGACTAGATATCGAGTGGGATTTTAATTATTTTATCGTATGATTGTATAAAACTGTTACATAAAAATACAATTATTATTGGTATGGAGATACAGTATGGACGAAGTTTTTAAAAATTATTAATGAACATTTAATCGCAAAATCACAACTACTAAAGTATATAACACATGTTCTTGTTTGTCCGTGTCTCTACAGACTGTAAAGATGGGTGTTCTACGATAAAATATGGAATTTTAGCGTCTTTTCTTCAGTACTTCAAGATGTTGAAGGAAAAGTGCTCACGACGACCACGACAACACCCGTCACTTTGCAACAATGGCATATCTTAAATATTCAACGAGCCACAGCAGTGAGACTAAGTGATAAGTAAATATATTTGTAAGTCTTATTTTCAAAGTTAGGCACAAATTAGGGTAGTTTGAGTGACATTTGCAAGCGTGAGGGTTGATTGTTCTATATCTTTTAGTCCAGTTTCCGACTCTGTGTTTATTTCTTGTGAACGTAAATGTAGTCTAAATAAGCTTTTGCGCACTATTAATTCACTCATAATTGATTACACCAGTACGCGTATCATACTAACTCTACTGTGCAACCAGTTGGAACAATCATTGTCTGGATGTTTGTGTACCAGTGCTATAAATTCTCCCAAGGATATGCACAAACTATCCAATTACATTACTCTCTTCACTGTTGTACTATGGACGGTAAATAAGTGTATATTTATTCAAGGTACAATGAGCAGTTGTGTTCAACGTACCTGCATATACATTCATTTCTGCTTGAGTACAATGTTCTGCCTTTTCATACGAGCCCTCGATGACCCATTCAGGCAAAGATCTTAACGAAAGACCCAAGAGAATGAAAAGAAGCCCTGGAATTTCCTAAACGCAGGACATACACAGAGGAGAGTGAATGTTCCTCTGAACTCATCTTGAAGGCTTT
>NC_051400.1:43266427-43266502 GCF_015228065.2 Penaeus monodon
TTATATAACAATTAATTTGGAATTGATTCACACTTCATAAGTTCTCATAAATACGCTGCTAATTATTGTGTGTTA
>NC_051400.1:43270944-43271371 GCF_015228065.2 Penaeus monodon
TCATCCAACATATAACATTGTACAGTAAATCAAAATTAAATAACTAGGATATTCACAAACAGCTCACGCTGCCACAGGCGTACATGTCTTCCTATGCAATTTAACAAGTACTGTCTCACCAAAGACAGTGAAAACAAGCAGATGAGTCCAGTAGCTCCGGCGTGCCACGCGCTCTAAGATGCCCAGCACAAAAGCTGAGCTAAGGGAGCATTACATCCTTCTCAGGTGCTTAGGTTTTGTAACTTGTAGACCAAAAAATCGTATATTTCTCAAAGCTCTCCTTCCAAGTCCGCTCGGCGCACTCTATTTACCCTGTTAATGAAGAATAAGTCTCCCCAAAATCTGCAGCTGGAGTTTTCGCCAACAAAAATGCATAAAGTTACGAGCAAGTTAACCGTGATAAATCTGCTCCTCAAAAATTTGAATA
>NC_051400.1:43272728-43273053 GCF_015228065.2 Penaeus monodon
TCTTGAATAATGTACCCAGCTCGTACTCTGTGTTTGTTTTCTGCTTCTGAGATAATCAATTTCTGTGCAGGAATGTGACGACAAAAGAGAAAATGTTTTCAGAATATTAAAAAAAAGCAAGAACTGGACAGAAAGGCAGTTTTTTTCATTTGCCTAACAACCGCCATTGTTCTTTATTACACTTATAACACACATTTGCATAGAGGAAAAAAAAAAGACAGAAATACACACTGATAAATATGATAAATAAATAATATGCATAGACTCTCTCTCTGATAAAGATTTATATTACAATCATTTGCTGTTTTTATGCACATTACCATCT
>NC_051400.1:43273146-43273579 GCF_015228065.2 Penaeus monodon
CTTTTACTATTAAGATCACTACAGTTTTCGTCACTGCCATCATTATTGTTTTTCTTATTGTTAGGACAATTACCATCTTAATTTTTTTTTTGTTCCTAGTTAATTAAACACAATTTCAGCAGAAACTAAACAGAACAACGACATATGCGATGTACTATAAGGAAATAACAGCAAAGCAAACATAGCTTACATCTGGTGGGAAACGTGGTACCGGAAGCTGGGTTCGCCCGTGGAGGATGAAAACATCTTTTCATCCGATCCTCTTAGCATACGAGAAGGAATGTAACAGTACGACTTGGAGAGAAACTTGAGAGCTCCTACGAAAGCAAAAGACTCTCGAGTTTCCCGGGAAGTTTTGCTTAATGTGGAACAACTCTGGTTTATTTCAGGTTTAAGTATTCGTGGTAAGATGTTCCTCTGCGACAGACTGTAA
>NC_051400.1:43274071-43274945 GCF_015228065.2 Penaeus monodon
TTCACATCCTTGAAAAGAATAGTAAAACTAGATCTGATCAGAATGCAACGTTGGCGAACTAGTTAGAATTCCTGAGATCTTGAAGATAGAAGTAGTAGCCTTTAACCTAGACAAATATAGTGGAAGCGTTTGCTCTATGCTCTCCTATTGGCTGAGATAGTGTCCTTAATACCTTTATTGGGGCAAGCCTCCCTGGTGGCCTATCCTCTCGCTGCGACTGTGGTTTAACCCCTTCAATGCGGCACCCTTAGCTGCCCATGTTGCCAAGCTGCGTATAAGCCACTGAAATGGCTTTTACCCTTCACTGGAACAAGCCACTCATATGGTTTATACTGTTCACTGCGGCAAGCCAGCCGTATGGCTTTGAGATATTTTATTTATATTTTCCTGAACTGGGTGCTTACAGATAATAGGAAAAGAAACAAACCTAATAGTTTCGATATGCTAGTATGTAGTTTTGATAAGATCAGTGCCTCATATAAAATAATTAGCTGCAAATATGGTTATGTGAATAAATAAAATTAGCAAAGATTGGGTGTGGTTGGTTGTAGCTTACGGAATTAGGTCAATCGTATTTGATTTTACTTCTGAAAATTTCATTTCAGTGACTATTTATTATCTAATGTTTGTATAAGGAAAAATGTTGGCCCTTATATATATTACCATAAATTTGTTACCATAGTATGAGTCGCTTTTATCTTAACACAGAATTTAGGCCCAAATGATTGTAACATTTCAAGTCCATCAGTAAAAGGGAAAGTTACCACGAGAGATCTAATTTAACCTACCTATGCCAGGGTCGCTGTGATGGCGAATTACCTGTTATTTAGGCCTGTCGGGGACTGCAGAAGTATCTAAGCTATAACACGAGTAT
>NC_051400.1:43275278-43275387 GCF_015228065.2 Penaeus monodon
TCAAAACGACAATATGAGAGGTGTCAACGATTGTTACAAGTGGTATAACGGTTTACATGCCACAATCCGGATAAAACAGCACTCCATAAAACATTACGGTAGAAGGGGC
>NC_051400.1:43275424-43275736 GCF_015228065.2 Penaeus monodon
TCTTTATTGCATGTATTTCATTTCAGAATTATTTGGATTCGCCGTGTTAATATTCTCCGGAGGTTTAAGGCGTGTGGAATGAATGAGACTGTTGAAAAGCAACCCAGGATGGCTAGGAAGCGAAGTAATTACGAGCGTAGAAAGACCGAGAAACCGGAGTAAAGGAAATCATTCAGACGAGGGCGGTCGGCAGAGGACTGTTCGATACGCTGAAGGAAGCAGTTGCGTCGCCCTACGACAAATACGAAGGAAGAAAAGCATTTAACTAATTTCTTAGACCGTAGTGCGCTGAGCGGAAGAAAGTTACATGCT
>NC_051400.1:43276067-43276184 GCF_015228065.2 Penaeus monodon
ATGCGAGTTCACCTTTTCTGAAAATCGTTTCTCTGCATTACCCATCGATTTTAACTGCAACAAGTTACCCTCCCGCTGTTGTCATGCATGCTGGTTCTTTCTAGAAGGATGGTCTAA
>NC_051400.1:43276218-43276588 GCF_015228065.2 Penaeus monodon
TGATAATAATAACAGAAAAATAAGAATACTATTCAAACGCAGTGATAAAGAATGTTGTCTCATGAGGAACAAAGCAGCGTTGGCAACAAAGCCTAAATAAAACTCAACAGGCGGTTTGGCTACAAACTTTCATAAGTAAAACAGGAATTATACTGCATAAAGTTATTAATGTTAATGTAGTCATCCACGTTGAAATTCACTGACTTTCACAATGCTTCTTTTTCCCATGTATCTCCTCTCGTTGCTCCACTACAGTGCTTGAATTTTATTATTCATATTTAGTTTAGCAACCTTAGCAACAATTTGCGGTAAAATATTTACTGTGAAAATGGTGCCGTTTAGTAAAAATAGCATACGGTTTCATTTGTAA
>NC_051400.1:43277008-43277247 GCF_015228065.2 Penaeus monodon
CGTCTAAAACTTCATGGATAATCAGGAGATGCTTAGGCATGAGAAAACAAGTAACATGGATGAAGGCTGTCACTCTTGATCTCCTCTCCCGCACTTCTTATCTCTCGGAAGTAAGATGTTCTCTCCTTCCCTTGGCATTTATGGCCTCTGAGTTCCGCTCTTTTTAGCACAAACTGAGCGGATGTTGCAAATGGCTCGAAAATAATATTGGCAAGGAGGAGAGCGCCAATCCCTATGGA
>NC_051400.1:43278874-43280372 GCF_015228065.2 Penaeus monodon
ATTTCCCGCAATTTGCATTTTGCACATTCAAGCCACAGTGCAAAATATTTTAAAAAATCGGTTATCATGAAAGCCTTCTTAAAACTGCATATTATTTTTTATCATTTTGCACTTTAATATTTTTTCAGCGCTTTCCTGGCTCTTGCGATATGTAAAACTACATCTTTGTAAAACCACAAAACCAACTGTGAAATACTTGGAAGTAAGCAACATTGAGTGGAGGCTGACACTATTAGAAACATAATATATTGTGTTATGCCTACTGAGTTGCACTGAGGTCAGTATGAATTTTCTTAGAGCTTTGGTTGTTATTCGGTAATATTGTATGCATATTAAGAAGTGAAATAGTGAAGTGAAGTTAAAATGGTTACTTATGAATGCTGAAGGATGTGAATAAATTTGAACAACGGACAAAGGATTCTTTTCTTATCTACGTGCATATGTGCTGTCAAGTAATGTCAAGGAATGTCAACAATGAAGTTGACAGATAATAATAAAGCAAGGTTAAGCGAGAAGGTAAAATTAATCAGAGTTAGCTAAGTTGCATAACGGAAAGAAGAACGGAAATGAGAAAGTCAACAGTTAAGAGAAATATACATGAAAGGGAGAGAGAAAGAGAAGAAGGGACATTAACAGCTGCATATAAATTAGCAGGCAAGAAAGAAACACTGTGAGAGGAATATCATCCATTACTGGGAAAGATTGCACGCCACTGCAAGTAAAGATGTAAAGCCAGAAAACAAAGACGAAGGGAATAAACGGTTGCAAGTAAAAGTTTGAAAGTCAGCAAGATTTCAGTGGTGTGCAATATGAATTTTGATTTTTTGAATTTTGAGCTGAGGGAACGAAGTGCGATAAGGTGAGACTCACAACAGAGAGATGGTACTTGAAGTCCAGTCTTAGGAAAGGAAAAACTGGCAACTCACCCCAGACTCCGGAGCACTCCGACTCGTTTTCACTTTCTTTTTTCAAATCAGCTGACACATTATGTTGCAGTTTATATAAACCAGAAAAGTTTAAGATTTATGTACTTTACTTTGTACACTTATGTTCACCGCTTTAATATTTTTTCTCATAAGTATTTTAGCGAATCTGAATGCTCTAGGGTCTAGACTGAGTTAACAGTTTCTCCTTTCTAGAAACGGGACGGAGTACAGCGATGACAGTAAAGCCAATAGTCCCGTCTGGATGTGTGCAACTGGAAAATTAAGATTGACATAAATGTACCCAACCTTAAAGTTGTGATTAACATACATTATAATGTAATGAGCAATTCGAAAAGAAATGTTACATAGGAAATAATGAGATTTACCACAAACCATTTCTCGCTCTGATGTGACTTGAAGTACCACCACGTTGTTCCTCCTGCTCTAGCCCTGGTTTCGGCTGCCACTCTCTTCTCGCTAAGTACCCAGACCGTAGAGAAAGTTCGTGGACAGCTTGTCTTTGTTTGGCTCTGTTGATTTTAGTCAAGTCTTCTCACGCGCGCACAGCCAGG
>NC_051400.1:43281473-43281577 GCF_015228065.2 Penaeus monodon
TCCCCATGATTTCAAGGTTTTTTAGGATTTTAACACCGAATCCCATCCCCCCCCCCTTTTATGTTACAAAATGTTTTAAAAGTTATTTTGGGATTTTTATATTT
>NC_051400.1:43282646-43282776 GCF_015228065.2 Penaeus monodon
TTCATTTCTGTATTATCACCATCATACGGCGGATATTTCATCTTGCTGTGATATTGCTGGCATATTCGTAGGGTAACTTTGCACGCTGATACCAGGACTCAATTACAGACCAATTACCCTGAAAATGGCT
>NC_051400.1:43283020-43283215 GCF_015228065.2 Penaeus monodon
TTAATTTGATTTCCTTTTTCGCATTTAACATGTAATAGTTTACAATTTGCATATTATAACAAAATCAACATAAATATTTGCTATTAAAATTAATCATAAAGCAAAGCATATAAATGAATTTTAGATAAACTATAAATTAAATATTGTATAATTACGTTTAATTGTGCCCTGTAAATATGTA
Organism: Penaeus monodon; assembly: GCF_015228065.2. NCBI lineage: Eukaryota > Metazoa > Arthropoda > Malacostraca > Decapoda > Penaeidae > Penaeus > Penaeus monodon. The sequence goes on from NC_051400.1 coordinate 43,283,202, forward strand.
CAAAATATGTGCTG
>NC_051400.1:43284032-43284527 GCF_015228065.2 Penaeus monodon
GTAGTGACTACGTCGTATATCTGGGAAATATGATCAGAAGCTCAAGAATACTACAAAGAAGACCACTGCTCAGTGGTTCCTCTCTTGTGCTGTTTCCATTGACAACCTACCTCGCGGGACTTGAGAGACAGGAGATGTAGCCAAGGGAAGCATTTCTGCAGTGTCTTGTTTGTTTGTTGCAATTGTAGTGGCCAATAAGGAACACCTCACTAATTAGTCCTTTTGTTTATCAAATTAACTTAATCAGTTCTTCTACTGCCTTAAGATTCGATGCGAATACGTTTGTTTGCATTAATTTTAGCTTCAGATTTGGAAGTCATTTATTACTTGTTAATTAATGAAATGTGTGAAAGTATTAGTGTGTAGGGTAACTAGAACTAGCAATGGCGAAAGATATTGATGAGAAGCCTCGGTTAGAATATTTATAAAATACATGGACATAGTAAAACCGTCTTTTGCTACAGGTCCTACACTGTCCCACTGAGGCAAATGAGG
>NC_051400.1:43287349-43287498 GCF_015228065.2 Penaeus monodon
TTGACAAGTTTATTTAGCTCAAGCAATAGATACAACATATATAGAGAGATATTTACAGCCTATTTGAAGGAAAATCTCTCGGTCAGACACAACATTAATAAACATTCATGAACAACGTTAATAAGAATTCGCATGAAAGTCAGTAAAGT
>NC_051400.1:43287608-43288949 GCF_015228065.2 Penaeus monodon
AAACTATTTCAATTTTCACTCTCCTTAACTGAAGGTGGCATTTTATCCCAGAACCTAACACCTTGATAAACAATTAAGATTTGCGTCTGTTGATTTCTAACTAATAGTATTTCCCAAGAGTTTTGCATTGAAGTGTACCTATCACTTATTTTTCTTTGGAATAAATAGTAATCTAAGGAAGTAGGCAAAGCTTTGTAAACAAATAAAGCACAAGGGTATGTATTCAATTCCGCAAATTTAAGATTTTTTTAGAGTTTATAAAGATTATTAACACGTCTATTTGATTTCATTGGCATAACTGTCCTTATAGTACAGTTTACATATTGAAGTACCTGCATAACCCCAAACTGTATTACATAAAATATCAGGCTATATATAAGTGAGCAATAGATACACCGCATTGCCCGAATATCTAGTTTAGATCTTATATGACATAATAAACTGTTTACACAGCTTTATATATACAATGATTATTTATTCCACTTTAAATTTTCCGCAATAATTACTCCCCGATATTTCGTATGTCTCTCTATCAAGAATTGTGTCCTCTGTTCTTGTAAGATCAGTTTGCGTTGGGAAACCCTTATATCTAAAAAAAAAAAATGATAGTAACAGTGAGTTTGTTGCTTTTTATCCACCCATTAACTTTAAGAAGTTTCTACTTGTATCACTAATTAGTGTTGGGAGATGAGAATGACTTCCAAGTAGCTCTGATCATCTGCATAATATAATATTCAATAGCTTATTTGCTTTTACTAAGGCATTTATGAAAAATGACAATCCAAAAAAATATATTTTTAGAACTCCATATTCAGCTATTTTAAAATACGATATTTCACTGCAGAGTTGAAAATAATGTCTACGATTTTCTAGATTTGATTAAAACTATTTATTTGGAACACCACTCATAACATATTAGTACAATTTGCTAGTAATATGTCATTCTTTGCTCAGATCAATGAAAGTTTCAACGATTAAATTATTTCTACCAAAACGTTAAAGTTCAAGGAATTTGAAGTATAAGGTCAGTCAACAAATTAATGCAATTTCAATTGAACTTCCTTTTCTAATATATTAATAATCTGTTAATACTCTGTAAATTCGGGTGGTCTTAGCTAAGTATAAGAAATTGGGGAATATAACTATTGTAAAAACGAAATTAAATATAAGAACTAGGGTATAATAGTGGCAGCTTCAGTTACATTAACAGGGTACTCATCATAGCCATGAGAACTAATTATCATACGAGTGATTTTTGTTGTAATATCATATTCTGTAACATGAGATATAGAGAAAATGTTTCATTAGATTGGTCAAAATATTCTCTGAATTTGAGGTTGA
>NC_051400.1:43289165-43289985 GCF_015228065.2 Penaeus monodon
AAAGAATGGAACAGAAGTTCATCGGAGACGAATTACATGCAATTCAGTGCTATTGTTAAATCTATTTTTTTTTCCCGTAAATGAAAAAGTACTCTATATTATTGTTACTGTTATTGCAGGGTATATTGACGTTCAATAACTTTTCTGAGGTTAGTTTCACACATGGCGATAACATCAAATTCATAGCTAAGAGATTCAATACACTGATGATTAAATGTGTCAAAATAGCTAGGCAAACTTTGTATGTTGTAGAACGACACTTAATTACCAAATAATTGGAAGTTTGAAGGAATAAATCTGAATTGAAATAAAATAATTGCTCTTTTTTGGCGTGTCTTATTTAATTGCAGTTTTACCTGTTTCGCTGATGAAGTGAAATGAAACAAATCTTCATGGGTTTCCCACTAACAGCATCGGGTAATATTCCCTCCATCAGGGTCGGTTTCTTCGTGTCCGAGTGATAAATTTTCCTTCTCCAATGAAGAGGGACAAAATCCAATAGTGGTGGTTTTAGATTCGTGTTTTTTGTTGATTTCTTAGAGTTGAGGGTCTGGAGTCTGCTTCCCCCAGTGCACCTCCCAGGCTTGCTGCAAGGGCGGTAATCCCTGTGGTGTCCTAGGGGTGTGCTGAGTGCTTGCAAACTACCTAGCTTTTCTTTGCTCTAATTGGTTGGTTAATTCGTCTCGCTTCCTTGCTCGTGTCCTTGATGATCAGTTGGTTTCTTGCTGGCATGTTTGCCTAGTTTTCTCGCAGCGGGAAAATCATCCATTTGCTTCCTGTGTGTCTCTGCAAAAAAATTGCAGGGATCCTCATTCACGGA
>NC_051400.1:43291109-43291631 GCF_015228065.2 Penaeus monodon
ACTCACTCCCTTCTCTACCTGCAAAGGCATAATGTCATGTAAAAAGACATACATTATTTCTATCTTTATTACCATCTCCGTTTAAACGAAGCATGATTAGAAGCCAGAGCTAGGACAAGTGCAGTTTAATGTAAAATAGTCTTTGACAGTAAATTGCGTCGCATTCCAATCACCTAAAAGCTTTTAAGCTTCAGGGAAAAAAAAAAAAATGGTGAGCGCCGAATCTTCGAGGAAAAAGCTAATCTTGAGGATTTTGAATCATTCTTAAGCAACCCTGGCTGCCGCCATCACAAGAGTGGATGAATTTTGAGACCGAGAAATGCTTTCCAATTTTGTGTTTCGCACAGCTGAAGTGAGCAATATATCTTGATCATTACGAGATATTACTTTCTTCAAGACGGAAGGAGGAAGTTGAATCCCGAGGGGGACGCATGCAGGATTCTTGGCCAATTTACTTAGGTTGCACGTAGGCCATGGCATGATACTAACATACACAGATAAACAATTTTGTGCGTAAAGATG
>NC_051400.1:43293029-43293157 GCF_015228065.2 Penaeus monodon
AGCGATCGGCCTTGGGACTGAGTCACACCAGAGTCGCTCCACATCGGACCATTGACACTTTCTTATGCCGAAAATAAACGAAAAGAAAAGGGGCTATCATTACAATGAAGAGTATTCTGTAATAAGGA
>NC_051400.1:43293199-43293935 GCF_015228065.2 Penaeus monodon
TAATAATTAAACATAAGCATGGTTAAAGAATAAAACGATATCCCCGTATCCCAAGGGTAACCAGGATTCCAGGTGCAAGAAGAAACAAAGGCTATAAGGCCGAAAATCCTGTAGCCTCTCGCTGACCGAAATCGAGGAAGAAAAAGCTGTTTCGAAGCGAGACCACTAATCGTCTGCGTTTTTTTTTTCTTCTTCTGGCAAGGGTTGGTTTGTGGTGCATATTGTGTTCGAGGGTTATGTTCATACTGCTGTTAACAGAATTGTTCAGTTGTGGCAGCGTCGCTCCCGTAGAAATGCATAACGTTTCATTACGCTTCTAAGGGGGTTTGTCGGCTTTCTGTTGATGAGATTGCAAAAACCCTTAGAAACTAAATGATACTGAAAGCATAGTGGATTTTTTTTTCTTTATACAATTCTGATTAATTATTTTTCGGACGAGGATATAAGGGTATATATTCCATGAAAATATTTCAAATTCGATATAACCAGTCTATATATATTTACTATAAGAGAAAGAAGGTAGAGAAGATAAAAAAGGAAAAGTAAGGGCGGCAACGAAAAGTATTGAATATAGAAATACAATGCATAAAGGTGCATGACCGCGCATGGCTAATTCAATTCGCAACGCAGAAAGATTTTCTTAATAAGGGGAGAGGACGAGAGAGCAAAAAAAAAAAATGATCATAATAATATATGAGGGACTCGAAATTTTAAAATTTCAAGTTTACTTAAATAT
>NC_051400.1:43293978-43294063 GCF_015228065.2 Penaeus monodon
TATTAAGAAGTACAAATATACAGTATCTACGGGTGCGTAACTAAGCATATATAACTTAATCTGCAATTCAAAAGATATATTTAAA
>NC_051400.1:43294112-43294321 GCF_015228065.2 Penaeus monodon
ATAATCTCGTTACCCGGAAGTTTGTAAATGAGGAGAGTGTTTTGGTTTTATGAATGAGCTCATTGTCCAGACACATGGGACCATTTCGGGGAATAACGACTGCCTCATGACGCTATTTCTCAAACTGCAATACTGTTATCAATTATAGCGCGCATAAACGTTATCAAGGAATAATAATATTAATAAAATCCTGGCTACATTTTCATTAG
>NC_051400.1:43294437-43295783 GCF_015228065.2 Penaeus monodon
CATAATTGAAGATGACTTTATGATTTATAAGATTATCTCCATTGTATTGTCATTTTGCTGTATCATGTTTTATTTCCTGGAATATACATAACCTAAGAACACAAATTTCATAGTTATTTTTGCCCTAGCTTTGATATAGGGATAATTTAGTTTAACAAGCAATATTCTAACTGTTGATTCCTTTATTTCTTAAAAAAAAAAAATACATAGTATTAGATACTCCATCCTAACTTATTCATTCCATTTCATTATTTCTTTAAACGCTTAGTTGATCTATTTACAAAAGTTAAATGCACCTGTAGTGCCCATCCTCATTAGACCCACTTATTATGCATAGGATTACCTATGTATTCATGTAAATTGCAATACATTATTCCTTCTCTCCACTACACTAAACTGACTAAACTTTTCCACTCACAGCCAACGTTTCCATTTGATTGGACGAATTTCCAAATTCTCTAAAACAAATCCTGCGAATTCTCTGCAGTGAGACATTGCATCCCCAGCGTTTTTTAGAGATAAATACGCGTTGAAGTCAGAGGAGAGGCAATAAGACTAGAGTGAGAGATCGAGCAACAAATTGTAGCATTAGTGCAAGTTTTTCCTTACAAAACATACTATATGAGTCCAGCCTTCCAGTGCTTCTGCTCTCTCTCTTCTTCTACATCTGTAATAAGGCCTTAAACAGTGGTTAGATTTGTCAGTTTTGTTATACGCGTTATATATTAGTATATCCAGAGGAAGACGTCAAAATTAAAATATTTATTTTTTCGTGTACACATGTACAAATAAATAATTGACAAGTACGTTTAATAATGTCTGAATATTTATGATAATTCCCTTATTTTTAATAATATATATTACAATAATGTATATCAAAGATCATATCGATAAAATTATTAATGGTTATCTTTTATCAGTGTTCTTTCGGTCATAAATGACTTTTTTATATAATAAAAAATGTATTTATTTATGACAGATTTCCTGTTCAATACAATGCAAATCTTATGTTTGCTACAACTGATTATAAGAAGTAAACATTGTGTGAGGTGACTGGGATAGTTGTGTATCATTATCACCCTTAAGACTGTATATTAATCAGAGGGATAATCAGAATGAAATAACATGTATTCCTTTGGCATTTCATAAATAACAATGGGATATCGAGTCACTTGGCAGTATATGACATATGATCAACGGCTTGCGTCTGAAAATCAGCATAAAAATCTGGTCTCTATGAACCATAAAGCTATATTTACAAGAAAGATGTAACTCCTCTGGAATAACTGTAGGTCTTTTAAACCCTAAATAAAATTATTAATCACCGACAATAATATGACATGATC
>NC_051400.1:43296162-43296307 GCF_015228065.2 Penaeus monodon
TGTACCCAATCCAAATATCAAACCTTCAATTTCAAAAGGGAAGCGAACTACTGTCAGTCACAGAGAGCCTGGACAAGAAAACACTCAGGAATAAATACCCGGAGTACAAAGTAAATATTTTGCCTCGAAGCAGGAGCTACTTAAA
>NC_051400.1:43296423-43296592 GCF_015228065.2 Penaeus monodon
GTCGATGCTGTCTGCAAGGGAGCGCGGCTTACCTCTGATCGGATTGGCGCAAAGGAAAATCGGTACCGCTCTTTTCTTTTTTCCTCCCAGAGTACGTCACAGAACCGGCGGAATGGCTTCGACCTTCCTCTGTCAGGCACAGAGTGATAGCTTTTAGTTCTATCCCGAG
>NC_051400.1:43297357-43297917 GCF_015228065.2 Penaeus monodon
TTAAATCTATGGCTATCATCATATACATTGTTTTGAAACACTATTAGATCTTTCGTATATTTTTGATAATTTGATAATTTTACAATTTTTATCATTATTTACATCATCAACACCGTCATCGAAGACGATGGCAAAATGTGTACCCTAAAATTAACATATTACAAAGATAATCAAAATAGACATAAGGAAAACTGCATTAGCATTAATTGCAAAATGATCAGGCTTCTCAAGTGTTATCATTAAAATAAATAAAAATAAATTTTCGTTTCGTTTTAATATACTGTAATATCACGTTTCCACCAACTACACAATCCCTTTATATCCGCATATCTGTTCAAATAACCCTTCATGATATTTTGAAAGACTCCCTCTCCATTTCATGCAGAGGACTTCGATAAAAATCCCGTTCCATTTCCCTGAATTAAGCTTTCTACTGCGCTAAGACTTCACTCAAGTGAGTAAGTGATTCCAGGGTTTTCCTCCGTAGAGTTCAGACGTAAGTGGTCGGCATTGGGTCCATTATAAGCGTATGTGAAAAATATTTCCCTCACTTATCATTC
>NC_051400.1:43298833-43299091 GCF_015228065.2 Penaeus monodon
TCTTCAGCCAAGCCCTGTCTCCCCGATGCTCTTTATTCATCGCTCCCTTAGCTACACGTGTCGTTTGTGTTATTGATGTTCCTACCAGTACACTATATTCCATTTTCGACTCGACATTCTATAGTCTATCATATGCGATGTTTACGTTTTCAATAGGATTTTATTGTATGTGCTCTCGCCTGTTGTAACTTTATATGTTTTCCTTCACCCACTCCTACGCTCGACCGTCTTCATTTTAAATTAAATGGAAGTTGGGCA
>NC_051400.1:43300610-43300734 GCF_015228065.2 Penaeus monodon
TAATATCTCTCTCTACATACAGACGACGCAAAATTACAAAGAAGATAACGCCAATGTCTAAAGAGGGACATTGAGAAGTTATGCTTGTGTAATTAGGCCACAAACTTAAGTCCAGATGATAATA
>NC_051400.1:43301003-43301142 GCF_015228065.2 Penaeus monodon
ATTTTTTCAAGTAGGAACACAAAGAATAATCCCCCTAACGGCGTTTTCTGTGTCAGTTTAAGCAATTATATAATAATTCAGATACTGCAGACGAGACTATGCTTAGCCCTTCTCACTTATTTAAAAGAACTAGAAAAGA
>NC_051400.1:43301428-43301748 GCF_015228065.2 Penaeus monodon
TCTGTGTGTGTGTTCTTTTACTTTTTTTTCTTCTTTTATTTTTCAGTAACACACCACAGCAAAAGCTTGACTTCCTACTCCCCTCAAACAAACGAATCCAAAGTCAGTCCACCGATACGCAACCGCCAGTCCGAGTTCATCGACCTGGAGAAGATTGACGGAATGACCCTGTTTTCTGGCGGTTTGGAAAGAGCCAAGTTGTCAGTGGCTTTAGCAAGATGTCAAAAGTTACCGGAAGAACTTCTTTGTGGTGAGTAAATGTAAACCGTATATTCGTGTTTGGATTTAAACCGATTTGATTCTGGGAGTCTCTGCAGTGT
>NC_051400.1:43302360-43302701 GCF_015228065.2 Penaeus monodon
AATTATTAGAGTTGATCAGGAATACGTTATCCTACAACGGCCACAAAGAAATTAAATAGTGCCCCCTCCACATCACTCAAAAACACACACAAAAAAACGGAAAAAATTCTCACGAAAACTCCCAAAGTGACTAAGACGAATGTGTTAGTCGGGTCGATGCTGCTTTAACATTTTTCACGAGTCCAACAGATCAAACGAAGGCCTTCTCCCCCGCACGGACACAGAATGGTCTACCCGAAGATTTATGGCTTCGTGTAATGAAAAATTCCGCATGAATAAGAAAAATACGTTTCCGCTAATGAGACCCTCTGATCGATTTGGAAGATATCAGACTCGAGATT
>NC_051400.1:43303533-43303984 GCF_015228065.2 Penaeus monodon
ACCAACCCCCACCCCCACTACCTCTCAGTGAAAAAAAAAACAATGTTTTGTTCTCACAACATGCATGTCTTTCCTGATCCAAATATATCGCGTATGTTGTTTTTGAAAAACACTGCTTGTCAGATTCTGGTTAAACAGAAAATGATGATACAATTTTTTATAAAAGACTATACGTGGAAATTAGTAATGCACATTATTTTCCCTACTGGATTACGTGGTGTAAGTATTATTCTGTTAAATCTTAATCTTCAAGTAATAGAGAGACGCATGTATACAATATCACAATAACACAGCAAAGTGTGTGTTTCTCAGTAATTAGTAATACTGAATTACTGCTCTGTTGCAAAACTACGGAAAACACAGCAAAGAATTGTTTCCAGTTATTTTACAACGCATATGTTCACGAATTTGTATTGCATTTAGCCTTTGAAACTGTCACTACCAACGAATC
>NC_051400.1:43304867-43305636 GCF_015228065.2 Penaeus monodon
GAGTGTACTGTAGTAAGAAGTATCATCCTGTTTATCTGTATAAGTGTGTGTAAGTTGTACTGTCCTTTCTATTTACTAAAGTCAAAAGTCTCTTCTTTGTAGAGGAAATGAGAAACATATTGAGCAGCATCTATAAAACGAATTACTTCAAGTGTTTATATCATGGAGTGAGTGGGTTGAGAGCAAAATGCTAATTCCAGATAATTGCAATCTTTTTTAGATGTTGTAACTGCATCAGAGGCATTTTAAGATGCATAGTCTGGATATAGATGCAGGGTAATTGTAGGACAAGTCATGTTTAGATGCCTTAAACTTGCGTTCTCGGAATGTAATAGAATATCAAAAGGTCTCGCATATATACCAACATAAACACAAAGTATCAATATATAATGCAGCATCACACAAACCCAACTCTTGCTGGTACCTCTAGTCAGCATATGCAATTCCCCGTGTTTATAAAGTTAATGACCTCATAATCTGTAGTGTTTCACGGTATCGTAGTGACAAACATACTTAACCAAGTAAGCAATAAGTAATTAAACATGGCTGATTACATACTCTACTCTGTTTCACTGGAGTTATTAAGTAAAAGGAGAAAAAAGTTCTCGTGTGTCCAGAACTAAATAGGGACTCTTTTATATTACCAGGTATTATTTAATTTGTTGTTTATCTTTAAAAACGGAAACCACTGTTCCATTTATAGGTATAAATACCATGGCAATATATGGGCTCTGTTTAAAAAATATAGATTGGTGCATTAAGGATACTG
>NC_051400.1:43305674-43306535 GCF_015228065.2 Penaeus monodon
CAAAAGAACCGATAAAATGGGTGAATGTGCTTCCTAGATTTAGAAAACAGTTTTGTGAGCAAAATTACGAGTCACTGGTTTAAAAGACTATCTTCATATCTGCATGTGTTTATATAGCATTTTTCAATTATCTTTTAATTCTCCTAAAAGCTGTGACTTATACGTTGTTTAATATAACACTGAAAGTAATATTTTCCTTTACTATAACTTTCTGCTATGAATGCGTTTTGAAGAAAACTCATAGACTAAATCATATCCTGAAAAGTTTTTTCATTTTTAATTGGGAGTTTTTCGTCAACAAAGAGAACCAGAATGACGTAAACTGTAACCTGAAAAGATTCATAGAGTGAGGGAACTTTTTCGCAAAGTACCGTACTACTTCTGCTGTTTGATGAGCATTGGGTCTCGGGGACTATCTTCTAAGCCTAGCTATTTACAGAACCAGTTTCACCCTCCTGTCTATTATGAAGAAGAACGAGAGCTGGGATCTATTATTATACCTTGTTGCAGGAGCGCTTACGACTGCCTCTCATAGTAAGTGTAACAGTATTTCCAGGAAAACCTCTGGGTAAGTTAGAACATCAGACAGCCTCCTCATCGTTATTACTGTAATGTAGTCTGCAGAAGTTCAATTCCTCGTAAAGATACAAATATATATGGCAATGTCGCATTCTCACTCCTACCCTACCCCCTATTCTGTATTCTACATTCCCCCTCTTTCTGGTGGATATAAGAGTGTCTTGCCCTTCATATTAAGCGTTAATTCATACGAATTTAATCTCCGATATCAATATGATTTATACGTCTATCGATGCTCTTTACAACATGTTCGGTTTTGATTACTTGTTTCGATAGTTTCCT
>NC_051400.1:43306640-43306875 GCF_015228065.2 Penaeus monodon
CCGTGGTGTTTGTTCACACTGAATTCTTGTCTTCTCTCCGTCCCCTCTACGTCCCCTACATTGGAAATTCTAATCCCTATCACCAACTCTATCATTCATTCTGTAATTGAAGATGTATGATGTATGTGCATAGGTACATGTTGAGGGATTTTGAAATTGTATATGATTAATTAAATTTATATGTAATAATGATTGATTAACAAATGTAGTTATTGTTTATGACTGTCCAACAAAG
>NC_051400.1:43306948-43307089 GCF_015228065.2 Penaeus monodon
GAGTAATTTGCCCACTGAGTCAAAATAAATTTGAAAACTTACACATTCTTTTTCTGACCGATTTTTCAAATTTTCTTGATACCGTTACTATTGTGAAATGGCAAAAAAGTCTAAAGTAAAGTTTTCCTCATCATAAAGCAT
>NC_051400.1:43308868-43309281 GCF_015228065.2 Penaeus monodon
AATAATGAATTATATTTCTTTCGCAGCAAGGTTCCTCATTTCATTTTCATTTTCAACATGAACTCTGCATATATTACACTCTCACAACCTATGCCTCAATCCAAAAGTGAGCAGATGACGAGGCACCATTTCAAAGAACCTCATGTATCACAGAAACCCACGTCGGAGCAGGAGAGGGTCAGTGGTGCCTTAACCAATAGGAGTTAGTTTGACACAACGTAACTTCCTCGTGTGGCAAATAGTTATGGTTCACTCGCATTACAAAGCTAATGCTACAGCGATGTCTGAAGGTTATCGACTTTGAACTATGGCTTGATCAACTCGTATGCGATTCTTAAAATGGACAAAATATTATTAGTAGTAATTATAAAAATCAAGAAGTAAAAAATCGCATGATTACTTATGACATGATT
>NC_051400.1:43309623-43310109 GCF_015228065.2 Penaeus monodon
TATAGTATATTGAATATAGAAAAGCAAAATAACCTTTATTTCCTAGTACTTCCCTGCTGCTGTGTCTATATAAGTTTTTACCTTTTCTTTCCTTACCCACGCCCTGTTTCTTGCATGACCTCAATTACCTTCTGCGACCTCTCACGAACCTCGGGTAGATTGCCTCTTTAGCTTATGCTGTCCTGCTCTCCCTCCCCCTCCCTAGTTTTTTCTCAAGTCGATAAACTCATAACGAGGGACATTTAAGTTTCTCTGTTGAGACATTATAACTTTTTCTCAAGTGTAAATGGAAAGGGATGTAGTAAAAGAGGGAGTGAAAAAGATAAGGAAGGGTAAGTACACTTTAGGTAAAATGTTCCTTTTTCGTCTTTCTCAGTATCATCTCTCGTTCTTTTTATGTCTTCTTAATGGAACGTGGCTGCATCGTTCTTCTCTAAGTAGTTTCTCACATAAGAACGTATATCCTATTAACATAGTACACTCGCA
>NC_051400.1:43310196-43310411 GCF_015228065.2 Penaeus monodon
ATGTAAACCCTTCCATCTCCTTTTTACATGTGCCTACCCTAAATCCTCTCTTTTCTTTCATTCCTTTCTGCTTCTTTCCCTTCCCACTCCATTTGTCTTTCTTCTCCCCCTTCCCTCTTAAATCACCTATTCTGTTTTTGTTGCCACTTATTTGTATTTTTCCTCATCCTTATATTCTGTTCGCTCTTACCTTCCTTTCATTTCAATCTTTTATC
>NC_051400.1:43310463-43311915 GCF_015228065.2 Penaeus monodon
ATCCCACTTTTCCTTCCTTCTATTAAGTTTGGTTTACAATATTCGTGCTCTGGATTTCGTAAATTCTCTAACTATCCTGGCATCTAAGGCCACGTTACTTTTAAATCCACTTAACTTGGTCCTTTTTCTCGTACCAGTCTTCCCCCAATTCTCCCCTTAATCCCTAACCTTGACCCCGAAACTACGACCCTAGCCTTATCTGTCTACATTCTAAATTCTGCCGTCATTTCTGGCCACAAGAGTAATTTGTGGGATCCTTAAAAATCATGGCAACTGTATAATCTGATGCTCTGTACAAGGTTGTTTCCTTTGAAATTAGCACGTTAAATAATAGCTGACTCTATTTGTAATAAACTGTAAGTAATGATGCTTATTTCAATGAAAACAAACACTTTTTTTTCCTTATCAGGTATTTCAGAAAACCTGCATAAGGAGTTAGATGCTCCTCATTTGCCTTTTATAGCTAATTTCTCGATAATTTAATATACACGTATTAGATGTTCATATTTGCATATGTTTTGGTAATCTTGGTTTCTTCCTTTTAGAGTTCAATCTATCTTTTTTTTATGTTAAGGTGATGTTTTGTACTTCTGTTGTTTATCATTATTAAGTTATTTGAGCGACCAAATATTTATTTTGCTGGATAATGGAGGTCTTATTATAATAATTGAATCCTGAGCACAATAGCTTTTGTCCATTATTTTCCTAGGTAATAATGCTTTATATTCAGCATTATAGGTGTGTGCATTTTTTATGCAATTATGTTATCATAAAAATCTTCATTGTCCTGTGCACTGCCTTTTTCTTGTTAATTATGTTCTAAATCTTTCTTTTCAACAGAATTACATTCTTATTTTTTACATATATAAGGTGGTTATACGTTACATGCATATCAGATATAAAGGCATAACAAAATTAATATATCTAGATTTTCACATGAAGTTATTAATGAAAAAGATGAAATACATTTTTTAATACTGTGTAGATACGCTACACTGTCGCAGACGGGGAAATCATTCCCCTTAAATGAATAAAAAAAAATCCTTAGCATTGATACAGTGAAGTTTCCATAAGCAAGTTTATCATTTTCAGAAGTTGGTGTTACTGTAGCCTATATATAATATAATCTGTCTTTCGGGCGGATACTTGTCTTAGTCTTCAGTGCAACAGAGAAACACAACAGAGAAACAACAGAGAAACCCAGATTCACAAAGGCTAATACTTGTTTTCCAGTCTTATTTGAGACATCTATCCCCTACCTTGTCACTCATCACAACGATGGAGCAAATTTCACCTTTTTTTGGTGAAAAACTGCCCTGTTGGATACTACACAGCAACTGAAGAGCAAAACTTGTCCTTAAAATTTAACGTGTAAGCAGGAAAAGGCGGACGGCGTAAAATAACACCCAAGACTCAGGCGGGTGGAATTTTGCCCTCCTGAGGTCACTGTCC
>NC_051400.1:43312140-43312328 GCF_015228065.2 Penaeus monodon
TGCACATATGTTCATTCTTTTCTTTTCGTTCTTGGTTTGCTGATCATCGAATATTTCACATGACTTAAATTTCTTAGTTCTGTTCTCTCTCCCTTTTCATCGCCTTTCGTCGTAAAACTACGGTCAATTGCATTCCCTCATTCTTAGTTGTAAGCTTGCCATGACCTTTTGACCGCCACATCTGATAT
>NC_051400.1:43312782-43313006 GCF_015228065.2 Penaeus monodon
TCCTCCCTTGCTCACGAACTCATAATGTTGTATTTTCTCTTTTTTTTATTGTTGGCTTGTTTTTACCGTTTGTTATTTTTTCAGTTCTATTTTTCTCTCTCTTTTATTACTTTGCATGTGAAGTACATTTCGTTGCATGTTCCATTTTCTTAAGAGTCAAATTTGTACTGCTTGATTTTTCGTTTAGTTCTATTTTCTGTGTGTGTCTTTCCGTTTTATGTTTG
>NC_051400.1:43313139-43313515 GCF_015228065.2 Penaeus monodon
ACATTGGTATTGATTGTTAACTGCACTAGGTACATTTATTATTTATCTTAGCTGTCACATTCTTTTTACCTTTGTATTTTTCTTATTCTCTCTTATCGTTTTTTTTATAACCTCTTTCTTTACTAGTTTCATTTATTCATTTTTGTCTCCAGTTCTCTCTATGTTTCTTTATTCTCACTACGTTTTCTTGTGAACTTCTTTTCTGTATTTGTCATTTTCTCCTAAGTGATCTACTTTGTGTAGAGGATAGGCTTTTCTGGTCGTGAATGGTTGCACATGCTTGGAATATTATGTAATTTATTATGATGATGGCTCATTCACCTTGGCCATTCCCCCTGCATTCAGTGAGGCATGTTTAAAGAGAAAAGGAAATGAA
>NC_051400.1:43313750-43314053 GCF_015228065.2 Penaeus monodon
GGTTTCCCGGCTACACAGCTTGTGTTGCTGTGGTAACATAAACCTTTGTATTTACTATAACTTCCTGTGCTGCCTTTTATGTATTTATCTGTGAAAGGTAACTCTTTTAGATAATTAAATTTTAATGTTATTCTTACTACACATACGACACAACGCATACCGTAAACACAACATAAGACTTGCCTGTACTCAGCCCGTCCTCACTCAACACGTGCTAACGGTAGCAGATATGTTGGTAACAGACTAGCTGTGCGATCGTAGTAATAATCCCATTACTAAAGGCATTTCTTATAACACCTGATG
>NC_051400.1:43314193-43315325 GCF_015228065.2 Penaeus monodon
AACAGGTAGCAAAGGCGTTTTGCTGTTATCAGTATTTTTGTAATGAGAATTATGTTTGTTCATCGTGAGTGTGAGATATTAAACTTCGCAACACTGGTCAGGTGTCCAACTTCCCATTTGGAAATCCCGGATAACTAGTGTATTTGAGATAAATTTGCTGTATAATGCAACAGATTTTTTTTCCCGTCGCCAGATTTTCTTTCTTTCATATGTAACTGCAATATGTATCAAATGGCGTTTTCCTCTTTTTTATTTCTAAGTACTGTGTCTGATTGTTTGCTAGTATAAACCTGTATGTGTTTATGTGTATGTCCTATAGGATTTTCATTTTCGATCACTATTTTTGGTTTACGTTCGTACCCTTCTCTGTTATTTGAGCTGAATAGTATTTTCATTTCTTCCCAATAAATGTATAACTATGTAATCATTATTTCAGCTAATTCACGACTGTTATTACATGGTCTATTGTTTCTTCTCTTTCTCCACACCACTGCACGTTAAATGTTTTTGTTATTATTGTTTGCGGTAACTGTTGGTTGTGCTTAATCATGAGCTGTTACTATTAGCCAGGGGTTTCTTTTAACTCTGAACCTCTCAACAATTTGTTTATTGTTGCTCTCTGTACATCCTCTTCCTGATTTATTTTTACACATTTCCTTTGTAGTGCCTTTTCCGCCCACATCTATCCTTGTTTCTTTGTTATGTCTTATTTTACATCCTTTTTAGTTGCAAATTTCTGCTGTTTTCTAGTTTGATCTTTTGCTACGATTATCTGTTGTTCATTTAGTTTTTTTTTTCTCTCTACTTAGCTCGTTATTCAAATGCATTATTGAGCTTTTTCCTCTTTCATACAAATCATTATTCAAATGCATTATTGAACTTTTTGTTCTTCCATGCAAATCACTATTCAAATGCATTATTATTAAACCTTTTGCTCTTTCGTGTTCATCTTTGTTTCCAGAAATTCCACTAACCAGTGTTAATTTTATAATACGTTTCCCCTTCTTCCGTCGCTTCTAGGTTGCAACATCCGCCTACGTGTGGTGCATTCCTTCCATAGATAATAATTTTCGTTTTTACATTACTGTTGAAGTTCCTTTACTCTCTATTTTATTTTATCCATCCCTGTGTC
>NC_051400.1:43317104-43317219 GCF_015228065.2 Penaeus monodon
TCTAAATTTTGTTCACCTTCAAAATGACGATAAATTTACTGCGTTAATATTGAAGATGTCTATAATAATCGTTGACCACAGAACACTGATTTATATATAATCTTAGGGTACGGTA
>NC_051400.1:43318039-43318509 GCF_015228065.2 Penaeus monodon
TTCATCAAATTTTGTTCACCTTCAAAATGACGATAAATTTACTGCGTTAATATTGAAGATGTCTATAATAATCGTTGACCACAGAACACTGATTTATATATAATCTTAGGGTACGATAGTCTTTGTACGGAATGAAAGACCCTCTCGAATAAAGACAGTGCTTAATACGGTTGTCGTATTAGACAATTCATGAAATTATCTTATTCAGAGCAGAATTCCTTGAAACTTTATAAATGTTTTAACATAATTTTCCATAACCCTTAACACACCTTTCACATGAATAATTAACGGGAAAGTCTTAAACCATAGAAATGTCATTTCTTCTCGAAGCTTGTCCAGTTCCGATGCTTTTGATTTTTTAAAGTGGTATGAGATGGTGATCTTGTGAGATTTAAGGAGAAATAACTTTATGTATTCAGGTTGTTTAACAGTGTCAGTCAACAGCGAATCAACCACAGTCCTAAAATCGC
>NC_051400.1:43318541-43318898 GCF_015228065.2 Penaeus monodon
AAGCCCGATTATTACATGTCAAAGATAATTATGTGTGTGGATAATTAAACTTTGCTGGGAATTATTAATTTAGCGTACGTAGAAAAAAGAAAACAGAGAGTGAGTAGTTTTAATTTTCGTTAATTAGTGGTTTCCTCACTTCATAAAATCCAATAATATGCTTTAATTTTGGGGATGAGGACAGATCTTCCACAGTCATTTGTAGTATACAGTGCTCTAATAAGAATATTTTCTTCTCAGTACATTTTGTCAGAGGGCAAATTTGTTCTTGTTTTTTGAATTTGGATTTCACAATACCGATAATTAGATACCTATTCACTTAACAAGGAAATACAAAAATAAAAATCAAAACCAAGT
>NC_051400.1:43319265-43319412 GCF_015228065.2 Penaeus monodon
CCATTACCATCATCTACTTATCTCTCCTTTTGCGTCTGTGTGAAAGTGCACAGGTAGAGCCAGATATAACTGTTAGGTAAAGTGATGGTCAAATATAACATATTTTGTACACCTGTGCAAAAGGTCCATAAACACTAACTTTTTTTT
>NC_051400.1:43319439-43319640 GCF_015228065.2 Penaeus monodon
ACAAACCACCCAAGGGTGTTATAGTAATCGTCGTTCCAAAGAAAATATATACGTGGAAAGGGAATCGGGAAGAGAAGGGGTATGAAAGAAGGCATGCTAATCAGCTTAAGGCTGTTGAATGCTTTAGTGTGATAAGTACTTGCAACGCAAGTTAAATTTTTACGTTTAAGATTGGAGGAAGCAATAAAAAATGCAAGACTA
>NC_051400.1:43320728-43321104 GCF_015228065.2 Penaeus monodon
AGGGGAAATATTTTTCTAGCTTTCTTAAAAGGAAATCCTCAAAGCCTCCTGTCCACGATATTATGGGCCCAATACTGCAATCAGGAAATTGTCAGGAAACATCCAACTGATATCTACTGTTTAACCTTTTTTTTATTAAAAGTTATGTTAGTATTACGATGGTAGAAAGGTGATATCAAGGGGAATATTAAACTATACAGTTTTAATAATGCACTGAGCATGACGTTTCATGCTTCTTAATAAAGTTCATGTAACAGTATGAATGTGTGAAAAAACAAAGAATTATTAATAAATGAAGTGGATTTTTCCAATCCGAAAGCGAATTATTATATTAGTGAAGCCTTTAGAAATTGCCGATGACAATACCCATAGTAAT
>NC_051400.1:43321131-43321699 GCF_015228065.2 Penaeus monodon
GAAAAATGTAACCTTTCGACACATTTTTTTATGGTGGGTGGGGGGGATATGGAGGTAATTCTAAAATTAACTCTTTCGTTTGCATCATATCAGCCGAATTATGTGGGTAAATCAGTTAAATGCAGCTAAAAGGTTATATCAGAAAGCTGATAAACATTTTTTTCAATCTTATTATAAACTACACTCCAGATTGATACCTCGTATACTCCAAACACTGATTTTGAAATTTCGAAGAATAGAAGCATATTTTGCATATAGTATCTGATATACTGTAAAAGATTCCACAAATATATTTATTACTGCAGAGCTTGCATTCTAAATTCACATCACATCACAGAGCCAGAGAGCTGGCTATGCATGCCAAGAAGAAAAGATTGAAGACCCACGTGAATCATGCCTCCACGTTCTCTTCTTTCCCTTTTCCCCTTTTCAAGCTTGTCTCGATGTTTATCAGAATTTTCGTCTTCACCATTTGACGAAAGATTCTTAAGAAATAAAGCAGTCTAAGTAGCAAATACAGCCAAGCGTGATGTAAAGAATTCTCTAGGACGTAAGGAACGTCATAAGA
>NC_051400.1:43321944-43322471 GCF_015228065.2 Penaeus monodon
AAAACATAGGAATTCAAGCACGACCTCGAACCCTAGACCATCATCACGCACTGATCTCTACCCAGGGACTTCTCTCACTTAATAAGCCCACGCAGGTGCGTATCCTCCCTCGTAAATACAGTTCCCCTTTCCCTTTCATCTCCTACTCAAGCCCACCCTTCTTAACCCTTTCCCCTTCCCCTCCTTTCCCTCAAGGTCCCTTCGTCCTCCTTCCCAGGACCCTACTGTACCCCGAGGCCTCCCAGAGACCTCTTATGCTTCCTACCCGTGACTGAGAGATCGGTCGTTACAAGGCTTTAGTGCTATAACAAACCTCCTCTAGGACTGACGATAGAGTAAGAAGGGGGAAAAGAATGAGAATAAGTAGCTTGGCCACTGTTATTTCTCCCACTGTTTTCAATGCTTATGAAACCCTTGGCTTCTTTGTTTATATGGTGGGATTGGCTGATATCAGAAGAGAGTGTGGATTGTTATTTTCATTTCTCCGTCAAACGTGGATGAAATTACAAGCGCATGTTCATACTTGT
>NC_051400.1:43322655-43322877 GCF_015228065.2 Penaeus monodon
CAAAACTCTATAGATTTCCACACGTTTATAAGATGCAACAAAAACAGCTCTGTTGCAGGCAGTCGAAAGGTCAATAAAGGAATGAGCAGCGTGTGATTACCTTTGATTATAGGCAATATAGTATGTGTAACCCCGCTGCGTATAATAATTAGCACCTAATACACGCCTCTTATTTTCAAAATACGGCTCCTGTCAGAGTTTATGGAGTGAGGAAAAAAAGAT
>NC_051400.1:43324388-43324737 GCF_015228065.2 Penaeus monodon
TCATGGCCATAGATAATTTATTTTAGTAACAGATAGATGGAAATAAAAACCCTTGTGAACGCTAAGATACTTGTGTTAAGATATGAATGTAAATAAAGCATTTCTCTCCATTCGCATTAGAATTTGCGGTGAACATCCCGAGTAAAACTTTTCTCGTTAGCAGAAAAGGATTCGTGATTGCTTTAAGTCGTCATTCTTATTCCAAAACGGCGAGAGAGTGCTAGGGTGTGAAAAATATTTTGATGCTGCCCAAACTTTGTTAATCTCGGTAATAGACTTTTTAAAACATACTTTTAAAATCTTGTTTTGTTCCTTTTGTTCTGACTGTGAAATATCTTTCTCGAAAACC
>NC_051400.1:43326103-43326179 GCF_015228065.2 Penaeus monodon
CGAACACGCTGATGTCTACCAGTTAAACAATTCAATTAAATTACTTAAACTTAACCACTAACACCAACTGACTGCA
>NC_051400.1:43326272-43326792 GCF_015228065.2 Penaeus monodon
CAGAAAGAAACGGTTGTTGAACAACATCCGGTACGTGGAGAAGACCAGTACTACAACCTAAACTGGGTGGGGTAGGGGTGAGGGGCCAGTTGAGGGGGTGATATCGTGTCTTACATAATGTAATGTTAGTTACGTAATATAACTAACATGCTATTTATCATTGGATTTACAGTGTAGAGTTCCGCATGGAGATATATATTGGATTTACTGTTTCTTATATAAGTCTGTAGCGGGTGCGTGTCTTAGACGTGTCATGATTGGGATTTGCTGTCTTGCAAACAAATCTAATAACTCAATAAGGTGCAGCGCCCCTATTTCTTTCCTCTTCCATCTCTCTCACTTCCCCTTCTCGTGCATTGCATCTTTTATCTCAGAAATCCTATCTCTCATTAAACAAATGTACGGTGAGATAGGAAAATACGTATCCATTTCCAACACAATTGGTCATAAGCACAAACGAGATTTCGGGGCATTGAAGTCGGTATATGTTGTGCTTATCTACAGATATGAAACCTGAATA
>NC_051400.1:43327643-43327971 GCF_015228065.2 Penaeus monodon
AGTGTTACGCAGACGCACACCTGTATCAATATCAAAGAGCTTGTCAGAAATGTAGGCAATTAAATATTATTACACTGTATTCCCTGTCATTACAGCGTTGGCGAACAATCGTAACGGGATATGCCTTGGAACTGTGATAGGCGGATGGTTGAGATAAACAAAGAAGAGAATAGAGACCAATTAACGTTATGGTCCTTTGCGCGTGTGATGACATGAGCCCACGCTATCTGAACAACAGCTGAAGTCATTAGAAAAGTTGTTCACCTTCTGGATATGATAATTTCTTTCCAGGCCAGGTTGTGAAATTTAAGAAGAGATATTATGTCCT
>NC_051400.1:43328651-43328759 GCF_015228065.2 Penaeus monodon
TGCCATTAAAAGTCGACAATATAGTATAAACAAAAAGTCTCCTTTTAGGACTCCCACCATCTCCTTTAATTAATCATTTCACCTGGAGCTGATTCCGTTCGCATGCAT
>NC_051400.1:43329265-43329945 GCF_015228065.2 Penaeus monodon
AGATAATTACTGTGTGATCTATTAATTACGAAATACGTACTATACATACACAGCCAGACAGTCAAGGCCACACACATCGAAAATTATGCTTGCGTTTGGTACTCCAGTAAGCCTGACGGCATAGCAGCTTAAAATTAGTAGTTCCGTAGTTTCTGTTACTGAGAGAACCATAACTTTCTCTGCGTTATTTAACCCTTGCAGGTCTCTGACACAAATACAATAGCTTTTGTTCTCTTCAGATGTATCGTGTAGGGATGCAAGAGAGGGACAATACAGCAATATTGCGCTGCAAAGGATATAAACGCGCCAAGAGTTGAACATCTGAAGCTTTAATTACGCTCTGCCAGGATGTATGAATGAGGGTGGCAAATATACGAGAAAAAAATGAATTAATAGAAAATGAATAAAAGATAGAATACACTGAAAATTAAGAAATTAAATTATATAAAATAAGATAAATAGAAAAAAAATGGTCCAAAAGAGTTTCATTGACTATTTCATAGCCAAATTTCATCTACAGTATTCTGTTTTTACTGATATTGATGTTAACATTCATCCCCCTTTTCTCTCTGTATCCCCCCCCCCTTTTTTTTTCTTTTAACTATCCGCTTTCTTCTTCCCCGTTCTCTCCCCCCCCCCTCTTTTGGAAAGTCGAGAGAGTAATAAATGTATAGAAATCG
>NC_051400.1:43330342-43330591 GCF_015228065.2 Penaeus monodon
TTGTCTCATTCTTCATATGATTACAGACATGATGTGCAAATGAATGCATAAACATAAGCACAAAACACAAGCAAAATTATAATATAAATTTTCAGCGAGGAGAGAGACTGCAGAGTGAAGAAAAGATTGAAACGAAAAGCTTGTATAAAGCGTAAAGAAAGAGAAGGAAGTTAGATGGAAAATAACAAAAGAAAGAAGAAAATACGACTCAAAAATAAGTGAAAATAGGGAAAAACATTCATTGATGTA
>NC_051400.1:43331016-43331339 GCF_015228065.2 Penaeus monodon
CCCGGGACACTTGCAGCATCTCCCCTAAGAAACGCTCTTTTCCGAAGGGAGTCTCCACGGACCTCTCAAGCCCCTGCGTTGGTGGTCGGCCAAGGTCACAACCCCGCGGCCAAGGAGGAGAGTCGGCGTCGCGCTGAGGCCCTGGCAGCTTTCCCACGCCCGGAGCCGACTTACGCCTTCAGCCTCTTTTATCTCTCGGGTGTAGCTAGGTATCTCTTTCCCCGGGAATGGGGCCGATTAGCTCTCGACTGCGCGCGACTTTTATTGAGCTTTATGTGTTTTATTTCGTTTTGATCTCTATTTTTATCTTCAGGCTTTGAATA
>NC_051400.1:43331552-43331965 GCF_015228065.2 Penaeus monodon
ATTTACATCCCCCACATATGTTGGGGTGTAAATGTTAAATAACTATATATACTTATATACATGCATGCATACGTGCTTATATGTTTCATTATAATCTCAACTAGTAGTAGTTTTCGGTATTAGTACCATAATCAGAGCTTTATCATCCCCATGACCTCATTTTATTAAAATATAAAATTAATTTCATCATTACCATTATTCTACTTCGCTCGGGTGCTTGTGAAATAGCATCAAAATATTTATACGTGTTAAACCAGATAAACCAGCTGGTGTCAACGTTACCTATAACATTTTTTGCATCACAATAAATTATTTCATAGTCGTTATCATATTTGCTACTAAAACTTACTGTTTTTAATGTCCTGGATATCAGTATTACTTCTATCTTGTTCATTTTGTGTGAAAGAGAGAAA
>NC_051400.1:43332549-43333019 GCF_015228065.2 Penaeus monodon
CCCGTGTGTGTGTGACGAGGGGGTCTGTATAAATATTTTGTTTACGTATTATTGTAATCCATTCAAGTAGGACGTACCTACTTACAAGCTTCATAAGCAGATGACGAAGACTATATGTAAGCGTCATTTCAATTCCGTAAATATCCCTCGGAGAGAAATGGGCAGAGAGTCGGTCGATCAGCCCGAGATCCCAGTTGGAATGGCTATGCTCACGAAAACAACAATCCTATATCAATTTTATGGTGGAAGCCTCCCAATTGGCACGCTGATATCAATAGCCCACTTTAGTTACACTTCACGGACCAGTTACTTTCAATCTATTCCCAGATTCTCACCAACGGAACAATTTCGTTTTAAATCTATATTTTGGTGAATTCCGACGCGTCCGCCTACGGCTTTTGTGCGTTTGGGCGTTCCACCTTTTCTCCTCCTCTCGTCCTTTCTCCGCTCTCTGATTCGTTTGCTTTCGT
>NC_051400.1:43333704-43333790 GCF_015228065.2 Penaeus monodon
GGAATTGAAATGATGCTTAATAAACTGTCTTCGTATATGCTTATGAAGCTTGTAAGTAGTACGGCCTACTGAATGTTTAAACAATG
>NC_051400.1:43334347-43334763 GCF_015228065.2 Penaeus monodon
TCAATTCAAACATGCATGTAATAAAACTACCAGAAAATAATTCGCCGAAATCCTTGTGAAGGCCGAGCCACGTGACCTAAAAGTTCGATAAAGTAACGAGAAAAACAATTATCTCTTACAGATTTTTGTTATTATATTATCTGTGTATTAATTCTGCAAATACGTTTTTGGAATCCCCAACAAGGATGGAAAAATATTTGTGAAGATGAGAATGCGATAATTTTAAGATTTTAAGAAATGCAGAAAAAATCATTTTACATGAGTATTTGTTAAATAGATTGATAGTGATAATAAACAGACTCCAACAAATTATTACTTATCTAATTGGCTTTCAGTAGTATTATATAATTAGATTTTGATCTTGCTTAAAATGTAGTCATAGGATATCCGCATTATATGAAATGTTTAGTTTATGA
>NC_051400.1:43334935-43335192 GCF_015228065.2 Penaeus monodon
CAAAAAAACGGTCTTATCCTACTCACTAAATAACTGGATTTCTTATTCCTATCATTTTTTTCTTATGCAGTTTCAAACAGTTTATTAATGAATTATAATACGAAGCTATATTTAACTCTAATGTAATCCAAGAACTGACAAAGTTATAATACTGATAATTACAATATTAATTATTACATAATACAGGAAGCGGGTTAAAGTTGATTAGAGTTCTTGAGTTAAGCAATTTAATATGATTTTAGTGCATTTGTGTTGTG
>NC_051400.1:43335561-43336271 GCF_015228065.2 Penaeus monodon
GAGAGAGAGCGAGACTTCGATTGATCTCCGTGTAATAAAAACTACCAGGAAATAATTCGCCGAAATCCTTGTGATGGCCGAGCCACGTGTGCTAAAAGTTCAATGAAGCAACGAGAAAAACTATTACGTCTTACATATTTAAGTTATTATGTTGCATGTGTATTAATTCTGTGTATTCATCTTTGGAATCCCCAACATGGGAGGGCTAATATTTGAAAAAATAAGAATGCTTTTGATATTATTAAGATTGTAACAAAATGCCGAAGGTTTCATTTTACATGAATATTTGTAAAATAACTTGGAAGTGATACTAAATAGGCTCCATTATTTTAAATCTGATTGCCTTCCATCTGTACAGTACAATTACATTTTGACTTGGCTTGATACGTAATCAAAGAATATTCAGATGTTTGATAAATACAATGTTTACTCTTTTTTATTAACTTTTTTTTCTCTCTCTTTTTTGAGGGGGAGGGTCCTTTCTCAATTTGGAAATTCCCCTAAAACTTGACTGCAATAAATGTGAAGTATTAATACGCACACCTAATAAAGGTAAACACCATCATACCATTATACTTGTTAGTGGGTAATTCTTCAGACATATAGTTAGGTAATCGAAATTCGTCCCCCCCCCCTTATCCCGCACTTCAGCATTATACGAAATGTGTTATAAAAGAATAGATAGCAAAGAAACTAATGATAGCCAACTC
>NC_051400.1:43336436-43336758 GCF_015228065.2 Penaeus monodon
TTCTCATCAGTGCATAAATGGATCTCTTATCCATTCTTGTTTTTCTTATGTAGTTTCATCCAATTTTGTTTACTATTAACTCTAATGAAATCCAAGAATTCAGAAAATTACAATATCAATAATTATAATATTTATGATTACACAATGCAAGAAGTGGGTTAGAGCAGAGTTATTGAGTTAAACAATTTAATATGATTTTAGTGTTTTTTGTGTTGTTTTTTTTCTTATAATTTGGCAGTTACATAGATATATAAATGCCAATTAAGAAAATAATACAAACTAATACAACAGCTAAAGCTATATCATTTTTGCAGAAGAAAAT
>NC_051400.1:43336869-43337002 GCF_015228065.2 Penaeus monodon
TGATGCGGAAATGTAGTACAAATAGACTATTCAATTATATAATTTACTCTCCTGCAAACATTATTTCTTATCCATCTTCAACTATTAATTAAGGTATATTCAGTACAATACTGTTATCTTAAAAAAGGAATAT
>NC_051400.1:43337125-43337734 GCF_015228065.2 Penaeus monodon
TAATTACTTCAAAACTGGGATTGCCAGGGTAAGCCACCCGATGGACCTTACTATCGCTGTACTCCGACCCCTTTTGTCCTTCCCTGTTGTATGCCTGTGCGTCATTTTACTTTAAAAACTCCTTATCCGGCCACCTTCTTTACACTAGCGCCTTATCTGGCCACCCTCTTTACACTTACTGAATGACTTAATCTCTGACCCTGAGTACAACGAGTATCTACCAGTCTATATGTTACTCCTCCTTTATGCTTGCCTTTACTTACGATTTTAGTTCACTCATTTTAGGTCACTCTTTTCGTCACAATACTTTTTGAGTGTTAAGTTGTGTATATTGTACGTATCGCTTTACGTTCAGTTAGAAATCAAATAAAATTACTAAGTACAAATTATGTTAACTGATATAACGGCATATTCCGGCCATTAACCATATCACTATATTATTAAAATGAAATGTACATTCTCGATTGAAAGTCCGGTTACCCTCACGCATTAGCATATATTTCCACACCTCTCCACGCAGTATTGGTCGTATAAAAAAAATTAACATGAAAAATATCACGGTGGTAAATTGATTAAGCTGAATAAGTTCTGCAAGGGTATTGTCTTGTT
>NC_051400.1:43339249-43339495 GCF_015228065.2 Penaeus monodon
GAAACTTCACTGAATCTATAAATGCTTGTGTGTTAAGTCTATGAACAAGTAAAGTATAACACGGTCTTTCCATCTGAATAAATTTGTAACGAAACTGAAACTGTGGAATCCTGCTCACTTCTCCCTTCGGAATAAAGACTGTTCTATATTCAATATATGTTCATAATGTATTACTGGAATATGAGTGTAAATATGCAAAAAGACAATGTACATATGATCAAAGTTGACAATAGAGCGAAAACAACT
>NC_051400.1:43339623-43340008 GCF_015228065.2 Penaeus monodon
ATCCTTGCAACCGGCTTGGTAATTGGGAATATCTATTAGCGTCTCTAAATCACTCACTTGGGACTGCTTTAAGACTTTGTTTGTCTTTGAAGTTTCGGTCAAAGGTCGATGCATGATTCCGGGAGAGGACTTTACAAGTGTAGACAAGTTTCAATGGGGTTGCAGTGACTCCTTTTCAAAATGTTTGGGTTTTCATGTTTTACACTGTTTGGGTTTTCATGTTTTACACTGTCGATAAATTCTCGGTTGGTGGATTATAAATCTGTTTTCAACGTAAACCAATATTACTAGTTATTATACAGCAATTTTTGAAAAGAAAAAATCCTGTAAATCGGTGGCTAAAGCGAACATGTGTCAAGAGAATGTTTAATAAACGAGAATAAGA
>NC_051400.1:43340854-43340963 GCF_015228065.2 Penaeus monodon
AAGACGTTAGATTCCCTCAAATCTAGGTTCCTCGTCCATCACTGCCGTGACATCTTGGTGTGGCACAGCTAATACAAAGATGGCGTGTTGTCGTTGATATATCGGCTTA
>NC_051400.1:43341408-43341913 GCF_015228065.2 Penaeus monodon
GAGATATTATCTGTATCCTCTCCTTTGAAATACAGTTGAATGAATTTTGGTTAATTAATGATTCCCATTTGTGGGGCTTATTTGAATATCGGATCTTTATCAAGGTTATTCTCAGATATGTCCGGGTGGTTGGCCGATATAACGCGCAATTGCACTGCAATAAAGCTGCAGCAAACAGAGATAGAATATGTAGAAAAAAAATCAACGAATGAGAGACACCGAGCCACGCCAGTGAGTTTTCGAGTGGGCTCTTGGTGAATGAATGAGATGAAAGCGTTAATTCAGGGCGCCTTTCACACTCACGTGAATTCAACTTGTGCGATTCATGAGGAGTCTTCAGATGCTGCCATCAGTCATTCAGATTTGAAAATCTCATTTTCAAATATCAGGCTAAATAAAAAAGATCGAGACAAAAGGAAAATGTTGATGGTTGGTGAGATGTAAAAAACGCATATAAAATGTTTTTCGTTTATGTATTTGTGATTCTGTCTCCTACTTCTCGTGC
>NC_051400.1:43343621-43344128 GCF_015228065.2 Penaeus monodon
CAAACAATATCAAGCTCTGTTTCTAATTTACTACAGTGGAATCGATTTCACCAAAGCTGAAGTTTTTGTTTTCATGAAAGAAGGAAGAAAGACGAGGTAAATATCTTTAGTAAAACTACGTTAATTGCGCAGACAGCTTTCCCTTTAATCATCACACAACAATTAGTATATCAAATCGTATAATAATTCAATTTCGTTATCGCAATTAACAATTTCGCAATCTTAATTAACAATATAACGTTCCTGCAGTCATCAGGCAGACATGTCAGCGACCGGTACGATTCTCATTTATTTGGCAATTGCAATCGATTGCTTATCGTAATAACCACAAAATTCTTACGTGATATGTTTAATGTACAATTTATAACTTAACTCCATTTAATAAATATCCAATGTAACAATCAATGTAATGTGTCAATTCATTCATTAGGGAAAAAATTAACAGGTTTTGTAATACAATATATGCAATATCGTTGCTTATAAAAGTCGTCTAATTTGCCGGCATTG
>NC_051400.1:43344354-43344650 GCF_015228065.2 Penaeus monodon
TTACTTGCATAAAAAGAATTTTTTTTTTATAGTTTTAATATTAATGATACTGTGTATCTCATATATGCAAAATTTTCAAAAAATCTATTATTTTATACACATTTCATAAAGTATGGGGTCCATAGCTCTCATCTTATTCTTAATGGTGTCCGTAACTCTGAAAAGATTACAAAATAATACTTTTGGCCCTCCAATATCAGTGATGGCTTGCAATGCAGTATTAATGTTACACTACACCACAGTGGAAAGGATTCAAAATTTCCCACCTAAGTTTTTAATATCTATTTTTCAGTTAG
>NC_051400.1:43344755-43344910 GCF_015228065.2 Penaeus monodon
CTTTGGCATACCACACTCGGCAGGTAGATTATCACTCAGCTACCCGTCCTGAAATCCTGGAAGTATGAAGTGACTTTCATCCCCTCGCGTGGCAGCTGGTTTCATACCACAGCACCGACTTATAAGTGTCCCAGTTGATGAATACACTTACATAC
>NC_051400.1:43345709-43346001 GCF_015228065.2 Penaeus monodon
CTTACTCCCTCTCTCTCTCTCTGTTTATTTCTATATACATCAGATATCGATATATCTCTAATAAAATATATAGCATTTTAAGCTATGATACAAGTACCCTTCACCATGAGTGACATTGATCAACAACATATTACCTAGGACTCGCACCTGTAATACACAGTAAAGATCATAACACGACACAAATGCTGCTTATTACATGTCGTGGAATACGTGTGTACGAAATCAAGAATTTATTAGACCTGACTGTCTTGAAAAGTAGTACATGTTTCGGTTTATCAGCCTGAAACAGTGG
>NC_051400.1:43346060-43346133 GCF_015228065.2 Penaeus monodon
AGAACACATTAATTAATGTAAATTAACGAGAGATGAAGCATACAAACCCAAAGGAACAAACGCAGAACAAGAA
>NC_051400.1:43346172-43346369 GCF_015228065.2 Penaeus monodon
GAAAAGGAAGAATTACTGTCTATCAAACGAGGAAAAGCAGATCAAAGAAAGAGGCGACATCAGTCTAAAAGAAAACTGGTCAAAAAGTATTTGAAACTTAGCCAAGCAAGCGAAGCTGCAGGTGAGGTTTTCACGGAAGATGAAAAAGGCGAAATTCAGAAGAAGCATATCTTAAGCGAAGATCGGAAGAAGGAAAC
>NC_051400.1:43347968-43348235 GCF_015228065.2 Penaeus monodon
CTATTTAATCTCTTCACTGAAGCATGTGATGATGAGAAGTTTATTGAGGAATTTTTAATTATCGATTACCAATAGCGTCTTCATAAGTACTAGCAGGGATTGGAGCGATTTGAATTAATGAAGATTGCCGCTTCCTTTCTTCAGGTTTTCCCTAAATATCGTGCTTCCCCGCTAGTTCCATTTTAGAGCAAATATAAACACCTAATACAAAGCCTGCAATATGTGTGAGAAATATGGAATTCACGACGATACAGCCTTCAAAATCTT
>NC_051400.1:43348562-43348739 GCF_015228065.2 Penaeus monodon
ACATAGGCTTTCAGAAAATTTGTCTGTTTGCTTGCATTTTGCTAGAAGTTTCGTGTAAACAACTGAAATGTAACAACTGGAAAGAACTTGTCACTTACATAACATTCTCTTTGAGCAAACGCCGGTGCTTTGGTATAGGAAACTAAAACCTTTAAATGGAAAAGGACGAAAATATGT
>NC_051400.1:43349254-43349465 GCF_015228065.2 Penaeus monodon
AGTCACAGCTCAGACGACGTAATCTTTAAACCAGAAAGAAGGGCCTTTACTGACAAAAAAAATAAATAAAATAATAAGGATGGAGACAAAGGCATTGAGGATAATATTGGAAACAAATTGAGGAGAACGGTAAAAGGGCTGAAGACTAAGATCAAAACAGAATTAATAGTGAAATGAAGGATAGCTAAAACACAAATATACAATACACTTT
>NC_051400.1:43350274-43350427 GCF_015228065.2 Penaeus monodon
ATTCTATACAGTGTGCGCTGCCACATTTTTATTGCATGTAGGAGAAGTTCAAAATGTTATTTATGGTGCTATAAAGCGCAATTTTCTAGAAAAGAAGGAACATTAAAATGGTTGGGGAGAGGTCTAATTTTCCGTTTTATGGTAATGATCTTT
>NC_051400.1:43350768-43350960 GCF_015228065.2 Penaeus monodon
AGGAAACTAAGCCTAACAAAAGTGACTCAGAAGAAAGTAAAAGACGAAAACAGACATGAAAGACAGTGATAAATATGATACAGGGTTGAGTGACGATGATCCAGGTCACTGAGTTACGAAACATAATGTGAAGAAATATAGAACGGGTTGGAATGAAGGTCGAGAATAGAAACTGTTTTTGCTTCTTTATTC
>NC_051400.1:43351191-43351502 GCF_015228065.2 Penaeus monodon
CACACATGACTGTATGGATTACCGTGCTGATACTACAGGTGGTTAGAAATAAATAAAGACTTATGGCCAAAGATTACATGTCAGCAGAAGAAAAAAAAAGAAAAACACTTATTCCAAAGCGCAATAATCTTGGATTTATGACAAGTAGAACGTAAAATTCACAGGCATCTTTAAAGCAAAGTAAACATATAAGAGTGTAATATTCAACAGTGTTAATCTGATAGATCTATGGTTTATTTGTGTGAGAAGGTGAATTCAGAATGAACAAACTTTAGGGGAATTCTGTTCGTTTTCTGTTAAAGTTTATTCCA
>NC_051400.1:43352437-43352725 GCF_015228065.2 Penaeus monodon
ACATGACTGAAAACAAAAATTCGGACCAAGATTAAGACCTGAAAAGCAAGCCAAGTCTTTGCAAGCTCAGATAACCCAAACTTTCCTCATCCAAGCGCCTTTCCAGATCTATTTGGCACTTCTCACAGACCCATATAATCGTGTATGTATTTGTGCAGGAAAACATCACGGGGGTCATAAGAAAACATGAGCCTCGTGTTATCTTTACTCTCTTCTTTCATTTTATTTTCTCGACTGAATTCTCAAAGTTATAAAGACATTGGTAAAAAATGATGTGAGGAATGAATT
>NC_051400.1:43354708-43355149 GCF_015228065.2 Penaeus monodon
CAGTACAATGGGGCTCAGCTGCTATAGAACACCCCTTAAAACTCGAATAAAAGACGTTAAGGGCGTCTTTGACCCTCCCTCCCCCCCCCCTTAAATTATTAGTGATGGATGTAAGAGCTTTCGAGAGGCCCCTTAAATGCGTATGCTTTGTAATGCATATAACGGCGCCTTTCAATGTCTAATGGTCCTACCTTCTGAGCACCTTTTTTGTGAGTCTTGAGGAGATAATGGTACAACATAACACCTAATGTTCGTTAATGGACTAGGTATGATACTTCTGAAATGATTGTGAGGGTGAATGGTTGCCCTCCAAGTTCGTAAAGAGGGGGGATAGTAATAATTTTCACCTGACTGTATTATTTAAGTGGTGTCAGTGTTTTTAATTCTAATGTATTGGATTCTAAAGAGAAATGGGTATGGAAAAATGAATAACATGCGAAT
>NC_051400.1:43355647-43355743 GCF_015228065.2 Penaeus monodon
CTAATGAAAGAATCCCAATCCATCACACTGTCTACATGTTTACCTGTCTTGACTGTATGTTTCGGATACCAGCGCGACATGGAGTTTAGGGAAGCA
>NC_051400.1:43355830-43356033 GCF_015228065.2 Penaeus monodon
TTATCTTGAAAAAAAATATTTTCATCTTTTCATTATTAAGTATGGACATTTGACAAAACATTGGGGAATTTATGAGTATTATATGAATGTTTTATGTACGAAAACGCCCCCTGCCACCAATCAGAGACTTCCTAAATGTTTCTAAATTACAGAGGAATTAACGTAATAGAGGAGTAACTCGCCTCTACTGACTCCCCCCCCCC
>NC_051400.1:43356092-43356343 GCF_015228065.2 Penaeus monodon
CGCATGGGACATCGTGAAGAACGAAGTGCAAGAGGCCAGACCTATCATGATCAAAGATCTGGTGGAGACACTGAAGAAGATAGCGGTTCGCATGAATGTCTCATTTGACAGTTATGCTGAATCCATGTCAAAATGGCCGCAGGTGGTATTGCAGTAGAAATGGAACATGGTCAAGTACTAAGGAAAAATGTACATTATTAGTGAAGCAAACAAACTATTCACGTTTTGTTATCCTCTTTCTCTCTCTCTCT
>NC_051400.1:43356377-43356836 GCF_015228065.2 Penaeus monodon
TTCACTCATGTGTCTGTGCCTTAATATGAAGATTTGCGTGGGATATAATAGCCGAGCAACCTCCTGAACCCTCTGCCAGTGAACGAATATGATGAGAATTTAGTATATTATGCACTTCATATATACATTTGTACCGTATCCTTGGGAATATCTAATCATTAAACTACCTATCTCAACTTTCCAACAATTATTCGTCTCAATTTCATAACATAAATAGCGTGAATTGTACAGACAATTCTTGTTATCGTTCAAAGCATATATTGGCTCAAAAGAATCATCTGACGAAACCTCTTAGATTGAATTATGCGCCGTGAGAACAAAGGAACAAAGGCTCTCAACCTGGAAACTCGGACAAAAGAAGGCAAAAGAACAGAAGAATCTCCACCTTTGGAGTGAAAAAAAAGTCCTTCAGGAAAATGTGTGATCGGAATGAACAAAAAATTGTATCAAAAATGGATT
>NC_051400.1:43358669-43358885 GCF_015228065.2 Penaeus monodon
GCACAAGACTCCCAGTCGCAAATCGCATGGAGTTGTTTCATAGAATTTATGATTCAGTTCGTTTTATTTTCCATGTAATTATCGGCTATAGGCGTATTTACTTACAGCGTTATTTAATTATTTTTTCTTCGTTATCAAGCGTGATTTTCCTCCTAATAAACACACAAAAATCAGCAGTAATATTGCTATCAAATTCTTTTTGCTAACATATGCTAT
>NC_051400.1:43358931-43359550 GCF_015228065.2 Penaeus monodon
CATATCTCATTCATCCTATTTTAGTAAAACTTATGGTAGTAATAATTGGATTTGATTGTAATTGCAGGACTGGTAAAAAAAATGGAGACAAAACAGCAGCAGCAGCAATAAATGATGCTGGACGTAGCAGTGGTAAAACCAGTACTGTTAGCGATAGGAACAGTAACACCACCATTGTATGTGCTTCCATATAATTATTACCAATCATCATCCTTATCAGAATCGATCACTTCCTGTCGGAAATTTCTGACCTATTTTTCTCCTTTGCAAACCTTGAAATCATTAAGGGAATAATTCAAGGTGACTTGGTCGTGCATTCCAAAAATCTTACAACTCGTCAGCGTAAACATTCTATTGAAGAATCGTAAATTCCATGAGGAAGGCACACAGGGAATCAGATAAGAAAACCTTACGATTTACAATTACAATGTAATGTGATCTATATTTAACCTTGTCAATATAATCTGTTTTACACTTATAAATTATATATCTCCTTACGAAATCATTTCTATTAAAGATTGATTTCAGATTGTCAGTTGGTTTGGATATTGTGAGTTCCAGTTATTTTTAAGTAAAAACATATTTCAAGCAAGAATACTGGCATTGGGCAAATCATTGT
>NC_051400.1:43359698-43359831 GCF_015228065.2 Penaeus monodon
CAATCTTAATTGCTGACATTAGTTGTTTGTGTTAATCACAGGCTTCGCTACAAACAAGAACATTCCAGTCAAAGAATACTGGATACTACACATGTATTCCCGTGGGGGTGTGCCAGTTGGACTTCTGGGGATC
>NC_051400.1:43360571-43361437 GCF_015228065.2 Penaeus monodon
ACTTGTGCAACAAAATTCACAAAACATGTACCTTGTGTCGGCTTATCACAGGTTGTAGCGATGGAGGGCAAGGAATAAAACGCTTATTACTTTATATATTTTAATGTAAAACATACAGGTGTGAGACCAGGTAAGAAGAAGGATGAGCATTGTAATTAGAGAAGTCTTCTTAGGTTTCTAGCACAAACAATAGAATCGCAATAATAACTTTGACGAAACATGACTAGATAAATATGACTAGCGACAAAAAACTTTGAATTCTATTTGAACAGAAATTAAGACATAAAAGCTTGGAGGGAAACGTGTCCGTAATATAACTTTTGATTATTGTTTCCTGTCAAAGAAATTATTATTAAAAAAAAGTTACTTTTAGCTGAATCGAACACTCAGCTAAGAGGTTGAATGATTTATCAAAAAGACAATAAAATAAACCCGATAACACACATATACACCACAGATTTAAAATCTACACATGTGTACAAAAGATCGAAAGATTAATACTGTGTTGACAATATCTACTAATATGTGAACAGAAAAGTGTTTGTTCTTTTTGATAACATATCTCATTCTTATGAGGATATATATTATGGAAAATATCAATATATTTCTAAAATCAATATGTACATGATGTATGAACGGCACTGGGACAAGCCCTCCCCGAAACGTCCTGCTGCAAGCCCCGGGGTCATGACGGCACTCAGCAGCAGCAGCAGGGCTATCACATAAACACGTATCAGTTGATGAGCTAGACATGTATTCATGTTGGAATCTCTCACGACTAAAATACAAAATAGACTTATCGATAGATCTACGCGGGTGGGTATATGTCTGTTTATATCATGTTTGAGTGGTGGGTGTGTATGTGT
>NC_051400.1:43362574-43363632 GCF_015228065.2 Penaeus monodon
CAAACAATAATTCAGCATAAACACAATTTTCTTTGCGTTAATGCATTACTTTCATCTTTCTTTTCATGTGCACAACATTTTTTTAAAATACTTTTTCGGTGCTACAGGCGCCCTGTAGTCGGGTCGGCCAGGAGAACCGATGAAGCTACCTGTCGTGACGACCATGGATTACAAATTCTAAAAAAAAAGATACAGAGGTGAAAAAAGTCCCTCAAACTAGCCACAGGTAAGTCCTCACTTTCGGAAATTGAAAAATGTTCTTACGCTTGGACCACAAAACAAGTGAAAGGGTAGCAGAAACCGCTATATATTTCACGTGAATATATAACAACAGATATACAAGGACTGAACATAACATAGATGTACTTCACAACACTGAGTGAAGAAGAAGGATTGAAGTTGTTTAAAGGAAGAGTATCCAGCCTAAGTTTAACTTAAATGTGGAATCATGAGGTATTAAATAAATTAGATTAACTTCGATGATCTTATAAAGATTTTTTTTTCCAATCCGTCTTAATTTTGTTGGAATGTATTTTGATATCACAAGGGAAATGGTGCTAACAGCACAAAATAATAATAAGAAAAAAAAAAAACGCCATTACAATGAAGGAAATATACAGACAGTATGCCTTTAAAAATATCACAATATATTCATACTCGGGAAAAAAAAATGCGCGAGACATTCCAGGTCTGGCATTTGCATGTATTGTATGCTAATGCCATCATAGCCAGAGGTCTCAAGCTAAGATTGTTTAGTGTATGGCTTTTGGTAGGCCTATCTCTCAATATGCAGCACAGAGAAAAGAACGAGGCATACATTAAAGAAGAAGAAAAAAAATCCGTTCTAAATCGTTTGTTTTATTATTATTTATAACCATTATCTTTTTTCTTGTGGTAGATTAAAGTTTGCACTTTATATTTTCTTTTAAGCTTTTATAATTGACTATGCATGATCATGATGTACAAAAATCGTCACACTTCCGAATTCTCAAATCCTGATAATATAACACATCACACTTTCATTTGAAAAATAATCCTTAAGCAGCAGAAAGGTCGAT
>NC_051400.1:43363688-43363977 GCF_015228065.2 Penaeus monodon
TATCTACAAAGCTGACAAAATCTCGTGACGATGAATTTCGTGGGAAAACTACTAACCAAGTACGCTACGACACGACTGGCCGACTGCCTGCCACCATGCGCTCGTCGTGGTGTACAGCACAGTATTCCGAGTACATAGTGTGCATTACAAACTTGTGTACAAATTACACTTTATATATATATATATGACACACAAGCGACAGTGATGTCTCTGTCTGCCATACCTGCGAGATGTTTCATAGTGTTCCCAGGAATTCCACAGGTTGTTACCAACATCCACGTGTCCGTCC
>NC_051400.1:43364021-43364625 GCF_015228065.2 Penaeus monodon
CGTAAAATTATATCGGACAAAAATAAGACAGAACTCTATCTTCTTCGCCCAAGGGCTCACCCATGAATGAAAACCTGGATCATCAAAACCTCATGACAAGTAACATGGCCAGACGGGGATGTCTTCGCGCGACAGGTTCCGACGGACACTTGCTGACTATATAACATTACTGTAGATTTGTACAGGATCATATTACTGTATTGACACAGAAACTATCAGTACCGTTCCATGTGTGTCTGGGTGGCCCTAACAGCTTGAGCATACACATACATGTACACATATACATACATCCACGCACCGCCTGTCTACCCGACCCGCACATATTTCTCCAGCAGCACAGGCGGTAAAAATGTTTCACTATAAGAATATTTCTTCTTTTTCGTCTTCATATTCACGTCGATTTCTCAACCATATCAAAAGTTAAGCCACCCATTTCAGAACTGTTCAGGGCTGGCTCCGAATCTGGCGTCCACACTCACAAGAACCGTCACGAGGATCAGGAGGACTGTGATAAGTCCTTATACCGCGAAGCAGAGGGTTGTGCGTGGATCCTTATATCTTATTTTTATTTCTGTTTCCTCTCTTTATATACATTTCAGCATCG
>NC_051400.1:43364664-43365120 GCF_015228065.2 Penaeus monodon
GATCCATCACTCAACGCTTGTGTGAAATGTTGAAACACATTGTTTCTAAAACACTACTACTGAACGAGGGGGAACTTTTGTATTATGGTTAACACTATCTTAGTAATGAAAGCCATCGAGTACAGATAAAGTCCAACTGTGGTATCAGACATCATTTCACTTTCATGAAAACGGGATATTTCGAAACTGAAACCATTATCATCAACTTGGACCTAATGGCGACCCGGCGAGGCTCCCCGCGGCGAGGGCCAAGAGCGAGCGAAGCCGCGCGACTGTTCTCTTCACGGCAGGAAAGAGAGGAAAAGAGAGCGCGTCCGATTCCCGTGCTTCCTTCGACGAAGCCGGACTCCCTCGCCGCTGCCCGTCGCTCCGTGGGCGACTCAGGGCTAAAGGAGGGAGAAAGGAGCCGAGCGGTTGGAATGGAGGTTGTGGGAGGGCGGTCCGGGTGGCTGGAAG
>NC_051400.1:43365544-43366364 GCF_015228065.2 Penaeus monodon
ACTAGTCCCCGGGAGCTCGCGGTCGCTGCTGGTCGCCGGCGGCAAGGAGGTGGGCGTGGCTGGGCCAAGCACATCATCTGAGGGCCCAGAAGGCGGCGGCCACCAAGGACCAGAGGCCGGGCGCAAGCGACAGGCTGGGTGCTCCTCCGCCGGCCTTCCGTCTCTGTATTGCCGCCATCTTGTCGCCTGCGAAGGAGAAGAAGAAGGTGAAGCTTAGCCCGAGGTCTCCCCTCTCGTTTTCCTTTATTCCTGATTTTTTTCCGAGGAAAGAAGGTATGCATATTATATAATTATTCTGTCTCCTTTCAGTAACACGTCGTCGCCGATAGTGATATGCACTATTCGTATTACCAATAACTTCCATAGTAATCCTACAGCACACAATACATTCATTCGTCTCGTTATCCTTGCAATCATAATCCTCATTCAGACATTTATACAAACCAGTAGACCAGGAACCTCAACGCATCCCTACCGTAGGACACGAAGACGTTGACGGAGGCGCTGCGGGTGTTGGAGGCGCTGCAGGTGTAGTTGCCGGTGTCTTCGTAGCGGGCGTCGGAGATAGTGAGGTGCGACTGGGTCTTCTTGGGGCCTGTGTCCGTGGAGACGTTGATGCCGCCGCGCTGGGTGTCATAGTTGATCATGTGGTCGTCGTGGTACCAGAACACGTACTGCGGGGGCGTCGGGCTCTGGGAGAAGAGGGAGGCTGTGTTCAGTTCGTCGGTGGAACACTGGTTAAGCGCGTTTGTGGATTGTTACCTGTGCACTGATGTTTATGTACGTAATATGTAATCGTGTTTGAATGCCCGAAGAAAGT
>NC_051400.1:43366705-43366908 GCF_015228065.2 Penaeus monodon
CTGAAGCAGTTACAACCCCTTCCATTTTTCTTGTACTGTGCAAAAAAGCACTCTTCCCCTTCCTTGCCCACTAAAGCTTTTAAGCCTTTTTCTTTGCCCATTTGCAAGAGATTAATCATGTGACGTGGCCAATCACGTTCTCCTCTGGGGCTCCCTTCCCAACTGTGCTACTTCTGCTCTGTCACGTGATGCTACAGGGTTTT
>NC_051400.1:43367114-43368674 GCF_015228065.2 Penaeus monodon
TCGAACAAAGCCAAAATACATCGTTATCTGTAAATGATCCTATACCCTTCTATATTAATTACCCCATCCAAACAAACCTGTTTGATGACGCAAACGAGCTTGATTGTTGATCCGAGTTGTACATGGTAGTCAGTGCTGCCCAGGATGAAGGCTTGGGGGACTACCACGTGGAGATTGACGAACTGCGAAATCACACCAGTCCCTGTTGACAGCTGGAGGAAGGTAAGTCGTTAATATATATTTTTACTAAATGCAGCCGGTGAATGATTAATATATATTCAGAATTCATCTGAAGAGAGAATTTATCACTGTCTTGTTGCAGACACGTAATGTAATATGTAAGCGACGCCAACACACATACTAGTCACCAACTACACTTCCATGTAAGCTGTATCCACAAACGGACTTTCCACTTTCCCAACAGCACACGCATTTGCCTCTCTCACTTAAGACATTCTCCCCATTCCTCTCACTTCCTTCGCATCCAAATTTCCTCTCAGGCATAATCAGGAATCTGACTTGGGATGTGCCTGAAACAGATCTGTGAAGCCGAGCTGCGCTTTATGGCATTACGTTGCTGCGAAGACCAACTAACAGCAAAGGCTTCGGAAGGATTGAAGGCGGACCAAGGCATTGCCTCATTCACAATTTTTGGCATTTTCTTCGTTAACTTTTGCAGGTTATTGTTACCGAGCCGCTGCGTTCTGGCCGTGACCTGATTGGCTTGTGTCTACTTGGCATTAAATTCAAATCTCACGCCACTGTAAGCAGCACGCAGATATCTTCACGCTTTCATATTGCTCTATTCCGACTTTCAACAAAGTTTGGGAGATCAAAAAATGAGATTGCATATTACACGACATTTCGTCTAACAAATATTTTTCACTTTGTGGAATATGAACTGCTAACTTCCGTGACTTGTCAACGGTTATGGAAAATAAAGAGGCACAATTATTCCCCCTTTTCCATTCAACAGCACCATATTCAACGAAGTCATTAATTTCCTAAAAATCAAATACTCAGTATGGCGTTTTCCAACAACAAGCATTCTACGCGTCAGTCTCCCACGTAATCACTCCGCCATTCAGTCAAGTTCTCATCCCACCTTCCTACAAAAGGATTTCCAGCGTATCCCACTGTGTTCTAGGCTATCTTTCCTCTCCAGCTCAGGCAGGATTGGATATATGGGGGCATTAGACTCGTGTACTCGGGGTTTTAAACAGTTAATCGTGAAGAGACAAATTCAGGTGCTGTTCAACAGGGACGAACCATTGGGGGAATTAGTCCTATTAGCACTGAAGTGGGAAGAGTGAAAGAGAGGATGAAGAGTGAGGAGAAGGCATCGACGAGAGGGGAGACGGGGGAGAGGAGGAGATAGGAGGAGAGAAGGGAGACAGGGGAGAGGAGGAGATATAAGAAGAGAAGGGTGAAAGGAGAGAGGGGGAGATAGGAGAAGAGAAGGGGGAAAGGAGAGAGGAGATAGGAGAAGAGAAGGGTGAAAAGAGGGGGAAGGAGATAGGTTAGGAGAGAAAAGGGAGGAAGAAGTGAAGAGACACAGAA
>NC_051400.1:43368797-43369001 GCF_015228065.2 Penaeus monodon
TGAGGAACCAGAAGCTGTTGCAATGAGGAGGGTGTGAAGCCGCTAGTGATAGATGAGGTACATGCAGATTCAACACGCTGGAGGACAATAAGACGTGAATAATAAAGCAGGAGGATGCGCAGGAAGAAGGAAAGGAATGGGAAGGAGAACGAAGATAGAAGATAATGTGAAGATAGATTGATGTCGGTTTTTGATTAGAGACAG
>NC_051400.1:43369073-43369241 GCF_015228065.2 Penaeus monodon
TGATAGAAAGAGGGGGAGAGATGAGAGAAAAACATGCCGAAAAGTATATAAGAAAGAAATACAAGAAAGACGGACATGGAGAGAGAGTAAAGACAAATACGGGAAAATAAATACGTTAAAGAAAGAAGTAATGAAACAGAGTCAAGAAGGCAGAAAAGGAAAGTTAGA
>NC_051400.1:43369930-43370377 GCF_015228065.2 Penaeus monodon
TAAACGTCATCAACACTAACGCTTTACGAGTAATAGCAAACCCAGACATTCTAGGTGACCTGCCCTTAATTCCTAGACTATTATTGCACTTAAATCCCCCTTACCTTTGATGCTACTTTCTCCCAGTAATGAAAAGAGATTAGGCCGCACGAGTGAGTTTTCTCGAAGGCTTTCTGCCATTCTCACACTCTCGAGACAGGAATCATTTAGTCCAATAACATAAATGATACTTCTTCTCGAATTCCACTGTTGCGTAATGCAATTTGGGCGTCGGAGGAGAGTCGCCTGTTTATGGGATTATCGTATGAGGGAAATTGGACTTTGTTATGCCTTCTAAAACGTTATTACGCCGGCTTTCCACGGTAAATGCAATTCTAGCCTTATAAACCGTAATGGTTCGCTGCAATATACGAATAAGGAGAAAGGAGAGGCAGAGGGAGTGATCGT
>NC_051400.1:43370812-43370963 GCF_015228065.2 Penaeus monodon
ATGGAACCACAAGAGTCGCAAATTGCTTTCTCTGATTATTATCTTTGTGAGATCGATAAAGAGAAGATTTTATTTCTCCTTTAAGCGTTTGAATCCACACGAAAGTAATTCATGATATCAGATATTACCTTGACTATACATTTGAAATACT
>NC_051400.1:43371129-43372968 GCF_015228065.2 Penaeus monodon
GTCATCTACGTATAGCGCTTTAGAATAATTTCGATTCATACCAACTCGATACTTATTATTTATATTCATATAAATGGTAATAAGGTTTCACTATTTTTTACGCTTTTATTCCATATATTGGGACTCACATACTCCCTCTTTTTACTCACAAGGTCTATAGTTTACTCATCCATTTTATTTTATAATCACTGTTATTCCGTTTATTGAGACTCACTCACTTTTTTTTATTGACTTACTTTTTCCCACTGTCTGATTCCCCCCTAAATGATAAATAGTTTTTATCACTCACACACCCTTTTCCACTCTCTGATTCACCCCAGCTGACCAGCTTTCTTATCACTCACACACCCTTTTCCACTCTCTGATTCACCCCAGCTGACCAGCTTTCTTATCACTCACACACCCTTTTCCACTCTCTGATTCACCCCAGCTGACCAGCTTTCTTATCACTCACACACCCTTTTCCACTCTCTGATTCACCCCAGCTGACCAGCTTTCTTATCACTCACACACCCTTTTCCACTCTCTGATTCACCCCAGCTGACCAGCTTTCTTATCACTCACTCACCCTTTTCCACTCTCCGATTCACCCTTACTGATCAACTCACCTGGCATTCATAGGTGCCATTGTCCCTCCTCGTCGTGTATTTGATCTGCAGCGTCCAGTCATCGGATTCCGGCGGGTGAAGCACTGTGAACCTCTCATCGTTCGTGTAAGTGAAAATCCCGGTGGTGAGGATGTGCCAGTCTCGCCGACGGAACCAAGACACCTGTCGGAAAGGGAGGAGAGGAAAACGTAGGAGATTTTGGGATGGGAAGTGAAGGGGAGGGGATAAGAAGGAGGAGAGGAGAGAGGAGAGGAAAACGTAGGAGAGATTGGGATGGGAAGTGAAGGGGAGGGGATAAGAAGGAGGAGAGGAGAGAGGAGAGGAAAACGTAGGAGAAATAAGGATGGGAAGTGAAGGGGAGGGGATGGGAAGGAGTCAGAGGAGGGAGAACAGGAGAGGAGAGAGGAGAGGAAACATTGGAGAGACAGGGATCGAAAGTAAAGGGAAGGAGATAGGAAGAAGGAGGAAGAGAAGGAGGAGGAGAGGAGAGGGAAACACAGGAGAGATAGGGATCAGAAGTAAAATGAAGGGGATAGGAAGGAGGAGAAAGAGGAGGAGGAAGAGGAGAGGAGAGAGGAAAGATACAGGAGAGATTAAGGATGGGAAGAGGATAGGAAAGAGGAGGAGGTGCAAGAAGAGGGTGAAGAGGAGGAGGAGGGGAGGAGAGAGGAGGAAGAGGAAGAGAAGGAGTAGGTGGTGGAGGAAGAGGGGGGCGAGGAAGAAGGGGTGAGAGAGAGAAAGAGAAAGGAGATTTGTTTATTAGATTGATTTAGTTTTGTCATTTTTTTATTTTTTTAAATATCATTGCACTTGATTTATTGGCGTTTTATATTATTCATTTAAATATAATTTTGAATTACACACAAGAGTAAGAAATTATTACACAAGAGTAAGAAATACTATGTAATAATCAATAATAACTAACAGATATGACAATTATAACTAATCAAACCAAATTACTCTAACTAATGTATCTATCTAATGACATTCAAAGTATCTATCTAATCACATTTAAAGAATACACCCAATTGAAAAGTCAACTACAGATCCTAATAAACTATATATTCTTAGTTGGTCTGACTTGTTCCCACGGTCCTTCGTTCCTCTGGTCTTTTAAAAGGTAAGATGTAAAAAGATGTATATTTTGTATTTTATGCAAATTATGCACTTTTTATGTACAAGTCGAAAAAGTATGCAAATACCAGTGATATATTGCCATAAGTACTATTTC
>NC_051400.1:43373598-43373917 GCF_015228065.2 Penaeus monodon
TTCTGTAGGTGCATGTACCTTTGCGTGTCCTACAACGCAAGCACGTGACTGAAAAAGAAGCGAGAAGTCCCTTATGTGTCAAAGTAGCCTCTGGCCATGTACGAACACCATCTTGCACTTGAGACATCAAAGCCTTGCTCAGCAGTTGGCAAGTTAAGTTGAAAGAAGCCAGGGCAAATGACTACATTGCGAAAGGCTACAACCTCAAGATAATTTTGAACGAAAAGTTTAATCATTATAACTTAAGTTTCTTTCAAGAGCTGAGGAAGAGTGGGAGAAAGAAAGGGGATAAAATAAAATGGAAGAGTTTGAGAAGGAA
>NC_051400.1:43374108-43374387 GCF_015228065.2 Penaeus monodon
GGATCCACAGCACCAACCCTGTCCGCCACATCCCTCAAGTCGGCTTTTCCCGTGAGCCGACCGGCGGGCTGCCTTCAGAGGCTTCCCGGCGCGATACCCCCCCCTCAAGCCTGAGCCTCCAGAGCCGGTTATGAATTCGCCGCCCTTTAGATTATTGCATAGTGCGGATGCCAGCCGTGCATGCTCATTATTTTAATATGAATTCGTTTTATGAGCGCAGCAACACAAATGGAAATGATCACAATTTTCACGGGGAATTATCATGAAAATTAATTAGTG
>NC_051400.1:43375212-43375528 GCF_015228065.2 Penaeus monodon
CCCTCAACCAAAGACGCGACTAAGACATGGAAGGAACGTCTTTCGGCCAACAGTCTGTCTTGCAAGCACATTTAAGTCCTCTCTTTGGCCCGTCCACGTGAAGTTCATCCACCTCGACAAAGCACAAACAAGAACGGGATCGGGCTGTCAATACCACTCCCTGTCGTTGTCAAAACCCTTTATGCAAGCGAGTGAATCGTTATTCCATTTCGATAGCACGACCACCGCCGCTGATGCCGTCGCCTCTGCTACGCTTCTCTCTCTATCGATCTCGGGTTCGTATATACTGTGTATTTTATCCCGAGGTGTGGGTTTC
>NC_051400.1:43376099-43376183 GCF_015228065.2 Penaeus monodon
CTGGAAGTATCCAGCCAACAGCTCTGTTGTTATTTTAAATGTCAATTACATCCAGCACTTTCAGTGACATGTTCCCATTTATAG
>NC_051400.1:43376355-43376548 GCF_015228065.2 Penaeus monodon
ATCTGCCGGATTGTGTGTTTTGTGCGTGATGTTATTTGTGTGTTATAACGTCATGTCGAGACTTCTTCATAACGATATTTTTGGGGGGTCGTATTTTTCTATAATAAGCTGTTACGTATTCGCAACGAAGGCTAATCCCAGTGGTTAGAAACTCTTATGTGATAATTGAAGTCGCTTTTTTTGTTTTGTGTAG
>NC_051400.1:43376630-43376875 GCF_015228065.2 Penaeus monodon
ATCTGTACCACTGTAGTAGTTTCCGATGTCACTGAAATTGTTTCCGCTACGTTACGCTCTTACATTAGCCTCGCTACGTCACTGAAAACATTTCCCCTACTTTCGGGTGTAATACACTATGTTACTGAAATTGTTATGGCTGCTTCACTGCGTAGTATTTCTCTGGGTCGCCTTTACTGACGGAGGTAGACACTACTTTCCTACTCCTTTTATTGCTTCGTTTACTTTTATAGGCGAGCTTTGTT
>NC_051400.1:43377378-43377721 GCF_015228065.2 Penaeus monodon
TCTCCGACGAAATGAAGCTGTTTACAGTTATGTCAGATTTTAGTGAAGAACACCTGGTTCTTACGTGCGCATTGTCCGACTCCGTTCTTTCCTGGCATCGTGTTTAACAAATACTATCTTGCATAAGGATCTTAGTCCAATCAAGCTAAACTTAAGAAAACACTTGGTCTTTTCTTTATTTTCCATGCAAAGAGGAATAAAATACTCTATCGCTCCCCCCCCCCCCCACCCAAACCGCCGCCACAATCATGATTCGTCGAACCACCGAAACGAACACAGTCAGAGATGAAACGAAGATTATGATTGGTTGGATGAAATCTAACGCGATATATGATTGGTAGGG
>NC_051400.1:43378855-43379022 GCF_015228065.2 Penaeus monodon
CTTTATAAAGATTTTCACTGATAGCGTGAACTATAACCTTCCACGTTTGCCGTTAGGTGATTGTCTTTTCAGGAAAGCTTCAGGACTATTAGCTATTTCCATGGAAGAACTTCCTGCCTGAAGAGGTCAGTTATTATTCTTGAAACCTTACCTAATATCCACTTCAT
>NC_051400.1:43380016-43380311 GCF_015228065.2 Penaeus monodon
CAGGTCTTTTAATTCCGCAGAGATGTTCCGTTTTAGCCCACAAGGCAACAAACAAAAATCAAAATCATTGCTTCATTATCACATTTTTCAACATTGCAATCATGACGTCACTTTTATTACAGCTGTAAAAATCCATTTTCATTTTCTCCATTCTCTTTTGAACGAGGACGTTAGTACATAATATTCATGGGGATTATTTGAAATTTTAATGTTTGTAATTTCAAACGTGCAAACGATGTTGCAGAAATGTGGAAAGCAGAGTGATGTGGTTTATTCTATTCCCCTTTTTTCATAA
>NC_051400.1:43380398-43380467 GCF_015228065.2 Penaeus monodon
ATGGCTATCCGAAAATACATATGCATGTATCAAAGGGCAGGATATAACTCTAGTGGGTGAGTGCTAAAC
>NC_051400.1:43380497-43381027 GCF_015228065.2 Penaeus monodon
ATCTGCACGCCTGTGTGAGTGTATGAGAGCGCGCACGTGCGTGCATAATACGCCTATTTTTTCTCTCAATAAAAAAAAACAGAACGATATTTCTATTTTTCAAACTTGCATCTGAACAAATGGGATCCAGATTCCCTTCTTTACAGATGATGTTTCTATTGCAACCAGAACAGGAAGCTTCACGAGAATTAACATGGATTGCACGAGGCTAATTATAAGTTCACTCGAAGTAAAGTTTAACGAAAACGTTAACCAGGCGAATACAATAGCTTTTGATATATAAAAACTTCAAAATCGATAGAAATATAATCAAGGTATAACCTACTTCCTTAATGCGAACAAACTTGACAATATATCTGACTACAAATTTAAGTATAACTGTAAGGATAGATCTATAATCCCTTCTGATGTCTGTCTTGCTGTCAATAAGTACGGTATATTAGTTTTCTCGAAGTTGTATGTAATAACCTTTCCCTTTAACAGCAGCTGTTTTTCATTGCCATGAATATCAATATGGTGATCTTGGCAGA
>NC_051400.1:43381185-43381724 GCF_015228065.2 Penaeus monodon
TTCCTGAAGAAACAGGGTGGTACACGCAGAACATCTGCTGCCCTGAGAATTTACTTCACACCACCATATCACTGACTTGAATTTCTTGCTTACAAATAAGGGTGGGTGGGTCTGAAAATCATTCT
The DNA here is from genome assembly GCF_015228065.2 of Penaeus monodon. Lineage (NCBI taxonomy): Eukaryota > Metazoa > Arthropoda > Malacostraca > Decapoda > Penaeidae > Penaeus > Penaeus monodon. Next base: position 43,381,311 of record NC_051400.1, read on the forward strand.
ATTTACTAGAACAAGGGTAATCACTCAACTTCTATTAATTCAAAGACACAAGTGTGAACTCATTGAGTTATGGATGTGGCCTGGGTGACTGGAAACCACTGGTCTAAAACGTGAGGAATGTTATCTATCACTAACTTAAGAACAAATTCCTCAAAATGATCAGGTATGTCTTAATCAAAATTTCGAGTTGGAAGATAATCTTTCACACGCCTGCTGAGTAGTAGTCAGAACATACTTAATTTGATGCTGTCTTCAATAATTTCTGACATAAAGTGACATACATAGACATCAGTCGCTGCTGTTAAGTGCAGCATATAGTAGTACTGAAATTAGAGAGGCCATGAATGTAGTCAGCTAACTGGGCACGAAATGACATTGGCTCGCTTACTCAACGGCCGTCCGGACTGTCCACTG
>NC_051400.1:43382194-43382750 GCF_015228065.2 Penaeus monodon
TGATTAATAGTGTCCATGAATCAGATTTCGTTGTTTCTCTGTTGATCGCACGTCGCTGGAGGAAAAAAAAGGAAAAGATAGAGAAATATAAAATCGTTGCTGATTCGATACCGCCAATATATTTTTTTATTGGATATAAAGAAGTAAATGAAGAAAAAAAATGTACGACGCACTGCACCACAACAGAAAAGAAAAAAAAATCAGTAATTCGTAGAAATTTCTGTGTCTTCTGGGTGAAAGGCCACGACAGTTTCGTCCTCACAGCGTGTATGTGACTGCCTCTCGTTAATGCTAGAAGCGTGTGCCGTCCATCATTCCTTCTTATGATTCTGGCGATAAGACATGCACCATGGAAGGCGTAAGACTGAGAAGGTTTTTATGATCGAACGTGTTTTTTTTCTTGAAAGGGGACTATTTAGGGCTTTTGTGTATATGAATATGTATGCCCTTAATTTTGCTTGTGTAGTACATTTGAGGTCAACTGAGTGAGGGGCGTGTTCACTGTATAAACAATTTCCTCGTTATTATATTATAATATAATGTCTTACATGTTTCT
>NC_051400.1:43382855-43383198 GCF_015228065.2 Penaeus monodon
GTTTTCATAACAGTCACGCATACTCACACGATTAATCACACGCACACCTCGCAAACACAAATTCATGCACAGTTAAGCCTTATTCCTAATATTCCGGGAATATTCATAAACACATTTTAAGGACAGTTCTTACTCTCTTATCTGAGGTTCGTAAACACCAACAACACATGGCTCTTACAACATAGCGTGGGTATGAGGGGTTACGAAGGACGGAGAGAGGAAATAGATAAGGAGAGAAATTGCAAAAGGGCGAACATGATGTAAGAAGGAAATTATACAAAGGATGACGAAGATCAGAACAAGAAAATCAACAGAGAAAGAGGAGTAGAAAAAACACGGTGGA
>NC_051400.1:43383278-43383735 GCF_015228065.2 Penaeus monodon
CAAGGGAAGAAATGATCAGAAAAACTGTGAAGAAAAAATGGAAAACAAAGTAAAAAGAATAAACAGAAGTTTACAGCCAAAAAGGACAGAGATCAACACAAAAGAACATCAGAAACGAAGAACACGTCGTGAGAAATGATCAACAAAATAACAACAAAAACGAAGAACACGTCGTGAGAAATTAACAACAAAATAACAATAAGATGAAATGGGGGAGAGCCAGTGGGACGGAAGAACAAGGCGAGGGGAGAATCAAGCGATAGGAAACACACTAAATGAACAAGAAAGGGGTAAGTTGAAAGGTTTATAAGAGATCGAAGGGGAAGGCAGGGGTACAGTAAAGGGGAAAAGCAGATGGTTTACAGTATGTGCAGGAGATCATTAATTCTAAAGCTGAAGATGTAATAAGGACGTTAGTTGCTATGTGAGAATTTGTTATCAAGATTTTTTATTTATT
>NC_051400.1:43383903-43384037 GCF_015228065.2 Penaeus monodon
CCTCTTTTTTTATCTCGTTCTATTTATATTCATAATCACATCCTTGCCTTACGCTGGAATGAAAATTATCCCTTAAAAATTCTCCCTTGCTCAAAAATAAAAGAAATGACTGGCAGGTAATTATAGTCTCTTGA
>NC_051400.1:43384069-43384270 GCF_015228065.2 Penaeus monodon
CGAATTCTTTGCCTGTCTTTCATTACATTATATTTAGGAATTTGGGTTATTTTTCCAGTCGTGAATTCCTGACGTTGAATGACATATCCATGTTTGATCTAAACTGGGATGTTTCTACAAAGGAACTTAAACCATGAAAGTTATTTGTTTAGATCGAATGAAAAGCCTTTGTCATACTGAGGCAAAGGGCGTGAATGTGAC
>NC_051400.1:43384483-43384873 GCF_015228065.2 Penaeus monodon
TGAAAGTGACAAGGTGACTATGACAGGCTTTCACGTCGTCGTCGGTGACAAGCGGAATGACGTGACACCAGCGCCAGAGGGCAACGAGGCAAGATCGTATGCAGTAATGGACTGGCCTGTGTGACGTCACGGGAAGAGTGTGACGGGCGCTTGCAATCGTGTGACGCACAAAAGCCGTGACTCACTCTCATTATCCTCGCCTTGCATGTGTCACCCTCGGCAACCCTTATATGTGTTTTTTCTTTACTTTTCTCTACGATTTCTTCGAGTTAATTGGGCTCAGTGAACTGCCTAAGTACTTTCATTACCTCTTTGATGGAGCCGAGATTTTTTGGGACTTCTTTTCCCGTCACATTTTGTAGATTTATATTCCAAACTTAATCATCTCAA
>NC_051400.1:43384961-43385407 GCF_015228065.2 Penaeus monodon
AATAAGCACAATATAAAAGCTAATTCACAATCTTAAATACCTATAATATGCATGTACGTATCTATATACAATATACACACTATAATACACATACATAGTCTAATAACACAGTTCCCTACAGGTTTATCAGTAATTATAGCCGGCAATATGCCCTCACTGCCACAAATCTACGGGAAGTCAAATGAATATTCATTAACAGTTATTTCTGGTTAAATAGATCGACGCTATCGTACTTTTAATTGTATTTAATGCTTATAACTGCCGCTATCGAGTAATCTAGATAACTCAAAGCTCTGTTTTTTTTATTTATTCCTCCAGTATCGCTTGATTTACATTGATAATTATTGAAATGTTAGAGTCTGAATTGCAAATTGTTTCTTGGTAGGGGGATTAGTAATGACTGTAGCAGTGTTTGTAGTGTTGATATTATGATCAGCAGTAGTGGT
>NC_051400.1:43386001-43386365 GCF_015228065.2 Penaeus monodon
GATGCAACCGTCCTACTAATAACCTACATATGTACCTTTCATCAAAAAATAATCACATAAGACCCTAAACAAACCCTATCATAAATCCATATCCATACGGCAAAGTTAATAATGTATATACAAAATTAAATCTAGTTTCCAAATAAACACTGTAGCCACTGTATCTAACTCAGTCGGTGTTTCTCTATCACAGAATCATAACATATGGTTATCTATTGCATGTATGAATGTTTATGTATGCATATTTTATACTCATAAATGTACCAGTGAGTTTATATATACATTTATTGATGCGTTCCCACAGATGAATATGAATGATAGTGCTATAAACGAGAGCTTCTGTTCATTGTGTGTCAGAACGTTC
>NC_051400.1:43386913-43387067 GCF_015228065.2 Penaeus monodon
AAGGTATTAGTGCAATCATTTCATTCGGAAAAACGAACACTTCACTGTGATTTAACATTAAAATTACCATTTCTATCATCATGAAAATAAATGATGGATAAAATCTTGCAGTGCAATTTGCTACAAATTCACACATCCGACTCATGTGACCGTG
>NC_051400.1:43387429-43387937 GCF_015228065.2 Penaeus monodon
ATTCTCACAATCACAGATAATGACAAAGGCATAATAACAATAATACCAAAAAAAGTTAATTCTAACCCACTCACAACAGTTCTCTCTTCCCTTTCTTAGATATTCCGCAATAAAGGTGAATCTGGTTTGTCTTGTTGGTAATATTATAGCAAGTAAGAAAATCCTGACCTCTACATAAACAGAACGTTCTGAAATTACATTTACTTAGAATATCGAAGTATATATGTAATGTATCTTATAAAACCCTGATGACCCGCGCATTACTTTGGTAAAATTGCACATCATGTTGACTTTGAAATTGTTTCTGTGAATGCTTATATCTCGAGCTAACTAGTGCTGTTTATTCTACAAACACACCTCTGACTTCGAGTTTTAATTAATTGGCGAGACTGTTATTGCAAATTACATGCTATCTTAACGGAATAGGTTGGGGATTTAATTTTCTTCCTTTACCTTCACTCTCACAGTTATTAATGAGTTTACCTAATTATAGGTTCGTTCGTTCGTT
>NC_051400.1:43388066-43388255 GCF_015228065.2 Penaeus monodon
ATGTTTAAGTGATTATATATCTAAGTATTTATGTGGCCGTGCGTGTTCCTTTTGATAGATTTCTTTACTTATCATCAATCAACTTTAATAAAAAACATGTAAAAAGTGTTATCAGGGTTATCATTATGGCTGTCGTCCTCTGTCAATATCCATAGAGAATAATAAATGAATTAGATAAGGTCTTTCTCC
>NC_051400.1:43388281-43389189 GCF_015228065.2 Penaeus monodon
TGTCAGTGCAATTAATCTTCTCTCTTGAATTAAAAACAAATATTGAAATAAATACAATGAATTTCATCCTGGGAAACGAAAAATAAAACACTAAACCTACCTCCAGCCTACGACACACACATAGATATCCGGTGTCCATGGTAATGCAAGTTGTTAACATACACTGGAATATTCAACAGTACTAATTATCATGAAAAGGCTCATCTTTCCTGGCATCGACAACCAACCAGCCGGCCCTTATCAAAAAGCATCAATAATTCAGACCAACTTGAATTCTGAGGCAGACACCAATACGTTATATCTGGGTCATGACGTTATAAGATCTCATTCCCGAGTAGCTGCTACGCACAAACAATTATTTGCAAACAAACTGTAAGTCATTATCATCCACCGAAATGTAGGTATATGCTTTGATATATACACACTATGTGTATTTCAAAGTACATATACAAATCTCGATAGATAAGGATGGCTAGCTTTGTTGACAAACATTGTGTCCCCGTGAATCATGTGCTTGCGCTCCGAACCCCTGTTAATTAGGAACGGCATGTTTCACTCTGACTTACGTATCGAATTTCCTTTCGTCCCTTTTCACCTTTTCTCTACCTCTCACCCCCACACCAATAAAAAAAGGACAAAAAGAACAACTTAATCCCCACCCCCCCTTTTCCAACTCCCCCGCTCACCACCACCACGTGCGGAAAGCGATAAAGAGTTACACACCTGATCATCACTGACCTGGTGATCGGCCAGGTGGCGGTATTTGCACGGCAGGAAGGCTGTTGCACCGAGCTGGACGGGGATGTTGGTGACGGTGTTGTTGGCGAGATTGGCCTTCGGCAGGAGGTGGCGGATCTCCGACACAGGGTCCTCCGTCGACGTATCGGACGCGCTTCCTGTGGCCGAGT
>NC_051400.1:43389218-43389390 GCF_015228065.2 Penaeus monodon
GTGCCGGAGGACGAGACTACGACCGCTGTTGCTGCTGAAGGGAGAGGAGAAATTTGGAGATTAGGAAATGTTTTTAGATGATGTAGCTGTTACTACTGCATAGCAAGAGGTATTTAAACTTTACAAGTAATAATTAACCACTTCTTATTAAATCGCGTGCATGTAAACAAAG
>NC_051400.1:43389658-43389850 GCF_015228065.2 Penaeus monodon
CGTATTCAAACAAGCATTTATTCATTCCTCGTCATTCCCTCCTCACCCACGGCCGCTGTGGACATTTTGCGCACACAAACAAGTTTGTCTTCACTCAAATGGACTTGTTCGCTTTCATGTAAGACGATGGAGTCGCTCATGAATAGTGTGGAACAGAAGGAAACAGCTGATGGTTTATTTTTCATTGTTGAA
>NC_051400.1:43390215-43390482 GCF_015228065.2 Penaeus monodon
ATTTCGAAATATAGAAGAACGTCATTCATACACCCAGATTCACAGCCGCATTATATCAGAATGTGTATTATAATTCCCCTATCCGATCACGCCGAGACACGATCTTAGAGCCAGCGTTTAATAAAAATAAAAGCCATTGGTTGTTTTCACGAGACCAATAATTTCATGGTGAAAGGATGAGGGATTAGAAACGAGGACTGTTTTTATGGCAGAAAATTCGTAGAGGAAGGTTTTTGATTAAAAGGCTTTACCCGACGGTTCGCTGTA
>NC_051400.1:43390820-43391456 GCF_015228065.2 Penaeus monodon
CCCCTAGTTGTGGTTCTGTTATTGCAGGCTCTTGGGAATTCATTGTGCAAGGTTCAGAGTTATATGTTGACTGCATTTTCAAAAAAAGAGTTTAATAGTAGGATATTACCGGAAAAAAATGTCCATGGTATTCAGCTATCCATTGCATAACATGCAAAATACTAAATGACATTACATTTACATATTCTTTCCGCACAAACTTTCTGCTTTTCCTAGCGGTTTTCACATGTTTCCAACCCCAGTTTCAACACCGCCGTTCGTTTGTCCCGTTTCCCTTGACGTTGATCACCAATGCAACGGAAGTGAAATATTGAAGTTATATATTTAAAAAAAACTCGAACTTTTCGCAAAATTACACACACGAGAAATCCCCGGCCACAGCTCACAAGGCAAGGCTCGTTCCTCAGGAAAATGTAAGACATATGTCTTGAATAATCTGCCTCATAATTTACGTGAATATTAATATAGCCTCGGAGGTTACGCTGGCGATGCATGAGTTGCTTGTGATGTGTGAGACAGTTGTGGAATGGTAAACGGCGTGGCGACAGCAGTGTTGTGATTGTGGTAGGTGTGACTTGGATTGTGGCTGTAAATAAATTAAATACTGTGATGGTGGTTGCGACACTTGTGGCCGTA
>NC_051400.1:43391497-43391820 GCF_015228065.2 Penaeus monodon
CGATGGCGTTGACCATGAAATCTTGTGACAATAAGAGAACAAACTGTCATGTCTGTGACGCTTGGAACTGTAAAAGATTAAAACGCAATGGTGTTGGTTGTGACGCAAGCGAAGGTGACCGCTAAAATGGCGAGGAGAAATGCTCGCGCTCATAAAGACGAACGTAAAATCATACAACAGCATCCCATTGGATTTCGTTTCATATCTTCCAGACTGTTGTTTAACCTCCACTTTCAGCTTGCACTTTCACAGCCAATCTTTTATGCCACCTGTCATAAAACGAGATGAGTTGCGTGGAGAGATTTTCCGATTTTGCGGTGGTT
>NC_051400.1:43392037-43392428 GCF_015228065.2 Penaeus monodon
GGATGATCTAGGTTTGTAGGGAGTTTAAGGTACAACTAACATATACAACTTCAACCCCCCCCCCTTCCCCAGTGCCTCCCACCTGCCCGTCAAGTCCTCGCGGGTAAGCATCCTCCTACGCCACCCCCAAACCACTCCCTATTGACCTCCCCCCCCCATTACGAGGTCGTATCACCCCCGATCAATAGACCAATAGCTCCAGGTCTTTTTCCTCAGACGGAAAAATCCCCTCCTTCTCCACCTTTTAAACTTTTCTGTTCCATAAGCAATAACAAAAAGATCGAGATGTGAAAGAGCCGACGATATTTGCATGGCCACCTACCCTGAAGATCAAACGTGCTTTCAATCCCACAATTGCGATGGAAGCATCTTGGCCATGATGTCGAGATGT
>NC_051400.1:43393853-43394092 GCF_015228065.2 Penaeus monodon
AGGCCAACGTTGCTTCCGCCTCAGCCATGCAGCACCAGCGAGAGGCAATAACGATAAAGATTCCGAAAGGCGAGGAGGCGCTGATGATGATGCAGCGATGGGGCGCGAGGGAAGGCTTGGCCGAAGTGTCTCGCGCTCAACCCAAAATTAGGAAGCTGTTTCCAGTCACATTTGATCGCGCTCGGAATTGGAGCTTGGGAAAAATAATAATCAACACTAAAACACTTATATGTGTATAT
>NC_051400.1:43394296-43395171 GCF_015228065.2 Penaeus monodon
GGGCACTAGTATGTGGATACACAGAATCCCCTCTGACAAGAAGGAACGGAATGTAGCTGAACACAACACGACATCAAGGTTGTCCACATCCCAATAGGGTCGACCAACACAGGGCAGAAAGATATTTCCACTATTTGAGGAAATATTTCCGTTTCAAAATATAAATTCCAGCTATCCATCTTTCTTCCAGTTAGATTAATGGAACAATCTCTCCACTAATACACGATATATAGTAGATGTAGGGTTTTTGTCTAATAAACGTCCATCATACAGACAGCTGAGACACCTTAGAAGCACCAACAATTAAATAAGTGATGGGGAGATATATACAACTGTAAAGATGGACATAATTGGATTCGATTAGACGCCAGCCACCTAATCAACTAACCACTTAAACTTTTCGGTAGAAAGCAAGCGAATTAGCGAATCATATTAGTGTACCAACCACTCTGCCCACTTTTAGAACATTTTAAAATGCCCTAACGAGTCTCATATCAACATCAATTACGCTTGATTTGAGGTCAATGAAAATTATGAAAAATTAACGACCCGTGACCGACTAATAAGGACGTAAAGTAGGTCATGATTACCACATGAATGCTAACACCTCATTGAATAAAATTACTGTTTTGTATTGTAGAAGTAATGTGCCTTGGGTATAGTTTCCTTTAGGCCTATATTTCCCTGGCGTCTGGAATGTGGTCTGACGCCATTACAGCGAAGCGTAAAAACGACATGTGGTAAATGAACAGGAATAGAAAATGAAATAAGAAAATGAATAGAAAGTGAAAATAACGATAGTGCTTATGACAATATTAACATGATGGCGAGGAAGACGAACGTGGGGAACAGTAACTCAGAAACATCATCACCGA
>NC_051400.1:43395862-43395980 GCF_015228065.2 Penaeus monodon
GAGGGAGACAGAGACAGAAAAAAAATCGACAAGACAAACAGCGTAGGAACCGAAAAAAATAAAGTCATTTATCTAAAGGAAAGGCAGCTCGGCGCGGAAAAAACAACACACTGTGACG
>NC_051400.1:43396754-43397046 GCF_015228065.2 Penaeus monodon
TTACGTCAGAAGTCTGAAGAAGATTTATAGCACAGACCCGCGAGTAGTAATTTCACTGTTACACTGTAAAGGCGGCACCGCGTTTGTGATGTCAGTCAAAGATGCATTATATATCCCTAATTTTTTCCTCCGTTTTTTCCTAACTTTTCTGCAGCATTTTCACACTCATTATTATCTTCGATTATTGATATTATAATTAGGTTCTTTCCGTCATCCTTGTCATTACTATCTTTACTATTATCATCATAGAATATTTGCGCAGTCTCCATGCTTTATTCGGTTCTTGAGTTGA
>NC_051400.1:43397274-43397396 GCF_015228065.2 Penaeus monodon
CACTCATAAAAAACACTCAAGCGAACCACAGCCACACGCACAAACAAGATTTTCTCTGCGTGCCTTCTCGGGATCCATAAAATTGCTCGAGATAACTTCATACTGTGTCCTGTTCTCGGACC
>NC_051400.1:43397539-43398265 GCF_015228065.2 Penaeus monodon
CTTCTCGGGATGAACAAATTACTCGAAATAACCTCTTACAGTGTCCTGTTCTCGGGATAATCAAAATACAAACGCAGAAACACACTATATTGGCTCTCAAACAAAACTTGGATCCATTTCACTCTCTGTATGTTCAATGATTTTCGATTTAGTTTTGTCTATATTCTTTAAAAATCAGTTTGAAAAAATTTCATAACATAAAACACATAAGATGTGTCGATAATAATTAGTCATATTTTTTGGTTTAATAATAATATATTTATCATCATCATTGTTGTTTTTGTCTATTTTTCATCCTATTACGAATAAAATAATTATCCATTTTATCAACACTATCTTTATTATTATTAATATTCATTAATGATCATTATCATTTCTCAAATTAGTTTTTTGTTAGTTTTAATATTCCAAATGATACTGCTAAGTTCCATATATCTATAATCATTATTATATACAGCATCGTCGTTATAAGTCCGCTGTTCAATTTTTTCCTTATAAAAAGTGCTTTTTCATTTTATTATTATTATCATTTTGATTATCATTACTTATATTAATATCACTATCATGGTTAACCTACATTTAGACCTTCATATATGACGTCACCTCTTTTGCACTTCATAGGGAAGTTTTCGTCAAAGAGATGGCGCTGTTCACGACACTTCCGGGACTCGTTCTCTCCGTCGTTACTTCTACAGATGACAGCCACAGTGCACGCTTCGTTCATGC
>NC_051400.1:43398658-43398962 GCF_015228065.2 Penaeus monodon
GGACTTACCATCAGCAGGAGACGCGACGGAGGCGGTGATCACCAGCACTAAGAACAGGGCGAGTTTGAAGGCCATCATGGTGCCATAAACCTGTAAGGAAAAAAAAAAACATGTCGTTAGAAGCTCAGGTAAGTAATTACCGCTTTTACCGTTATCATCAGTAATCACTTTTCGAAGCAAGGTGACAACGGCTCTATTGTCTCGTTACACAATCTCTTTATCGTGGCACCAGAAAAAAAACATCTTTTCTCTTGCGATTTTCTGGGGTCTCCCTTTGCCTCTTTTCGTTTGTTCTTTGTCTTTA
>NC_051400.1:43399247-43399377 GCF_015228065.2 Penaeus monodon
AGGGGAAAGGGGGAGCGTAAACCTATCCCACCACCCCCCCTCCATACCTCACACTCCGATCTCCCATTCCTACGCCGTCCGTCCCACACAACAGTTGTTCGTAAGTACTGGATCAGTAACGGCGTCGCAG
>NC_051400.1:43399464-43399883 GCF_015228065.2 Penaeus monodon
ATCCAGCGACTGATACATCACACCCGGCGGACCAAAACACGGGGCAGCAATGTTATGCAGAGCGCGGGTGGATAATATGACCCGGTTTAACGAGTTCCTCCACATCCCAGGGACCGATTCTGAACGGAGACAAACAGATCCGTAACTATAAAGTTAATGAATATGGCCCACAGCACAGACGCGCTCCAAACAAATTATTCGTCAAAAGAGCTGCATCGAGGGAGGTGCCTTGTTACCAGATGATCATATTTTTTTCCTATTCATACTTATTTTAAAGTAAATGGTCCACTTATTGGTTTCCATCACTTTTACTTTAAACTATCATTCAGTATTACATTATACCCCTTAAGACAAATTACTTATAAATGTAAATACAGCAATGGCGTATTTCAGAGTCAAGAGGCGATGAAGGCAGTGCT
>NC_051400.1:43399991-43400334 GCF_015228065.2 Penaeus monodon
GCGCCGACGACAGGTAAATGTTCTTCCGTGAGAGAATAAATGCTCTCCTTCCGTGGAAAAAGCGCAGGTGAGGACATGGGCGGTAAATGAATGACGATGAAGACAGGGCTGTTGAGGACGACATTGCCGCAGGGCGCACTTTATTGAGCGACCTTAATGGATTGTGCATGAGCCTTGCATGACCTTTATGGGCTTTAGAGGAAGAAAAAGCAAAGACTTCAGGACGATATATAAATAAGGGCTTTTGCGTTCGGCCCCGGAGAAGTCGGCCAATAAATACCGAACGGGCGAAATAATAGAGCTATAAATAACTCAAAGGGATTCGGTTGTTTCCAATATTACC
>NC_051400.1:43400456-43400790 GCF_015228065.2 Penaeus monodon
AGAGAGAACAAAGAGAGAAAAACTGAAAGAAAATGAAACACCGTAAAGACTTGAACGCGAGGGTCCATGTTTCATCCCACCCGCCTACGACTCGGGGTTAGAGGGGGGAAAAGCCTGAGGTTTCGTGAGCCTATATACCAAATCAGATTTTCTTGGGTCCCGTGGCATAGGCCTAACAACCTGCACGAACGAGGAGGCGGAAGAACGCCCACGATAACGTGATTTCTTAGGGAGGCTGTTTGGCTAAGGCGTTCCCTTTTAATTAGCCTAATTACCAGTAGGAATGATTTCATTACTGTGCAGTGAGACTTGACGAAAGTCAAAAGTCGCATTG
>NC_051400.1:43401107-43401412 GCF_015228065.2 Penaeus monodon
CCCTTCCATGTATGTAAACCCAACCCCAACACATCCGTTTGTCTTTCTCTTTTTGTGTTAACAGTTCAGCAATCAAACACAACAGCAGAACCACCAGCTCTCCTTATCCCTCCACAAAGAAGAGTAAACAACATTCCGTAGACCGTTTATCACTTTATCTTAATGTTCCTGTCGGCGTTCCTTCCAAAATGCGTCGGTCACAATCTAGGTCAGGATAGCACAGGGGGCTACGGTATATTTCTCTATTTAATCAAGCCGTGGATTTCCGCACTCGTCTCTCGTCTTCTCTGCCTTTCCCATTTCAT
>NC_051400.1:43401563-43402170 GCF_015228065.2 Penaeus monodon
CCACTTTCATTTCTCGGTCATCCCCTGCCCCTCTCATTTCTTTCTCCGCCCTCCCCATTTCATTTATCGGTCCTCCACTCTCCCTTTCCTTTCCTCCCTCGCCCTTTTCCTTTCATTTCTCTGCCCTCCACTTCGCCACTATCTTCCTTCTCCGCCCTTCCTATTTCATTTCATGGGTCCTCCCCTTTGCCATCTTTTATCTTCTACCGTACCCTTTTCCTTATTTTTCTTCTTTTTCTTTTAAAATTTCCTCTCGATGGCTCCCTTTTTAGGACGTTTTATGTACTCCATTATCCCTCATTCACAGGGGTAAGGGAGGGAGCCTGAAAGGCATTCTTGAGGAATAGAGGGAGGGACTCGCAAAGTCCATCTATTTTGCTGGAGTTATGGTCGCTTAAATTTCATTAATATCGCCTCAGTGACGGACGTTTATGTTCCATCTATGTTACTCTGAGGAAGGGATCACCTAATTCGTCTTAATTAAGTGATAGGCGTTCATGCTCTATATATTTTTGCCAGTACCGCCCATCGTAATGTGATAAAGGGTGTGTGGCAGCTGGAAAGGCAGGACCTATTTACAGTCTAGTTAACACAATTAAATATGTAT
>NC_051400.1:43402825-43403092 GCF_015228065.2 Penaeus monodon
GAAACACGTGGTGCACCGACTTTAGCTCTCAAAGATTTTTCCATACGCTTATCTCGAATTTTCCTTCCGCGGAATTCTTTCTATCCTGACGCTGATGGATGGGTTAGGACGGGGTTTTTCCCTCGTGTGATCACTACTCCTTCAGGAACATGGACCCCTCCACCCGACCCCCTCGTCCTGGATTAAACTCCGTCCATCCCCCCCTCCCCCCGGCCGGGATTCCTGCCTTCATTTGGGCCGAGCAGGACACCTGCCTCCCCTTCCCTC
>NC_051400.1:43403811-43404048 GCF_015228065.2 Penaeus monodon
GGTAAAGTCGGTTCTACAAGCCCTGAGGCACTTTCCTGGCCTCGAGTGTAGCAGCTAACTAGAGTCATTTTTCACTTGTTCCAAATAGAAGTTAGGAGTTTTCTCGCCCTACTTCCTTGTGAGTGCCAAGTTCTTTTGGGAATAGCTGAACGAGATGGCACTGCTCTGTCTGTTTATTCTATTTTTCTGTTTCTATCAGATTTCTTTTATATTATGTTATCATTATTTCTGTCTATT
>NC_051400.1:43404120-43404635 GCF_015228065.2 Penaeus monodon
TCCAAACTCGCTCTACTTCCCTTCTCTTCCATTTACGCCTTTACCCACCTCCCTTCCCTTCTTCCAACCCGTCAACTTGCAAAGTATGCTCAACAAGCCCAGGTCATCTTATCCCATAAAACCAAAAGTACCAAGAAGGAAGTAAATGCTAAAGTAAAAAACGACACATTCTAAGTAGCTCTTATAAACGCAGACCTTTTTTTCCCGGACAATGTGCGTGAGATGGGGACCTTCACCACGGCATTTCCGAGTAGAAGCACTCTTGGCTACTTTGGTACAGGCGGGGTGTGGAGTAGCCATTTCCCATGTTGTTGAGACCTTTCGTCATCGGTTTATTGTTGACTAAGGTAATGTGAAAGAAATCTGTTTCCTCATTTTGATTTTTTCTTCTTTACTTGTTCTTGCGTCGCTTCTCCGCCTATCCTTATTCACTCAATCTCTATTATTTTCTTTCTTTTTATCTTATCTTCCCCTATTCTTTTATATATCTTTTTTTATCTCTTTCATTTTCTGCA
>NC_051400.1:43404858-43405013 GCF_015228065.2 Penaeus monodon
GTAACTCGTGTAATGCTTGTTAGGACATTAATCTCTCGTCTGAAGGCTTTCTTTACAAGAACTTTTTTTATGATTAAATATATATAGTGATTATAAAGACATCAAAGGCTTTATTTTCCATAAAGTCTTATTAGTACACTCTTGATTTCTTATTC
>NC_051400.1:43405448-43406048 GCF_015228065.2 Penaeus monodon
ACCAGAATCTCACCCAACAATTACCGCACGAAATCTAAGGACTCGCAGCGCCGACCTTCAACCACTCGCAACAAGAACCTAACACACAACGGCCCTGAGGCTCTATCTGCACTGACTGTGAAGTTGGGGGAGAGGAGCATGGGTGAGGAGAGGGAAGAGGAGGTAGCGAAAGGGAGGAGAAGGAAAGAGGAGATAAAGGAAAGGTAAAAGGAGGGAAGAAGAGGTAAGTGAAAGGGAAGAGGTGGAAATGGAGATAGAAGAAAGGAAGAAGAGGTAAGTGAAAGGGAAGAGGAGAGCATGGGTGGAGGAGAGGGAAGAGGAGGTAGCGAAAGGGAGGAGAAGGAAAGAGCAGATAAAGGAAAGGTAAAGGGAGGGAAGAAGAGGTAAAGAGGTGGCAAAGAAGCTTGAGGAAAAGGAAGAGGAGGTAACGAAAGGGAGAAGAAGAGAAGAGAAGGAAAGGAAAGGATGAGAAGTAGACAAAAGGTGAGAAACATGAGTGAAGGAAAATAAATACAAGAAATAGAAGAAACGAAAGAGAAGAGCAATAGAAGGGAAGACGAAGGGGAGATGCAATACGAGGTTCTGCAAAGGAGAAAAAGC
>NC_051400.1:43406291-43406450 GCF_015228065.2 Penaeus monodon
GTCAGGATGGCATGTCAAATTAGCCAGCGACGGCGGGGCAGCAGATCGGGCAAAGGCGAGCGCACGGCCTCCCTCGGGGTTAGAAGCTCACGGTCGCCGCCCCAGGAATGGCGATGAACCGGTAATGGCCGACGAACGTGACCGGACTTGCCCCGGATC
>NC_051400.1:43406829-43407207 GCF_015228065.2 Penaeus monodon
ACACCTGATCAACGCTCCCATCCGCAATATTGATCGGAACTTCCTGTTCAGATCCAACAGGCAAATCTCGAGAATCTCGGCGAATTCCCCTTCCTCCTGTATCTGCGACCGATACCCAGTGATAGGAATCTGGAATCTGCTCTTTCCTAGCGTCTTCCTGCAGATGTTGCAATGGCAAGATACTAATCTCCTGCGGTGTCTCTGTTGTTATTTATTTTTCTTTTCGTAAGTCACTGTTTTATATTTTAATCTTCCTTCCTCCGCCTCCTCTCTCTCTCTAAGAGCACTCTGGGTGTACACTGTATAAATTCTCTCTTAAATATGAACAGGCGCCCCCGCACATACTTCAGACACATACACACTCGGGGTGATCCGTGG
>NC_051400.1:43407313-43407470 GCF_015228065.2 Penaeus monodon
AACTAATTATCTATCTATCTATGAATTTGTATCTCTCTTTCATTTTCCCCACTATCTCCAACTCTCTCTATCTCTATCCTTCTTTCTCGTCATCTCCCTCTCTATTTATCTACCTCTCTTCCTCATTCCATCTCTGTCCCCTCATCTCCATCCCTCC
>NC_051400.1:43407670-43408167 GCF_015228065.2 Penaeus monodon
CATCTCCTCTTTCATAATTCTCTTCTCTCCTCCATCCTCTCTATCTCCTGAATCTCACTTCGATACTCTTGATATTTCTTTCAATCTCGCTCGTCATTAGTCCTATTCTTTCTCATCCTCTATCTTCTCTCTGTCTCTCACTCTTGTCAATCATGAGTCTTTTATCTCTTTCTTCTTCTCTCTTTCTTCTTTTTTTTCCTCCCTCCACACTCATATATGAAAGGAAGGATACTTTATCTCACCCCATCCATCGTATATTCTCGAGGAATCGATAGAGGAAATGAATTTGTTTTGTCAACTCGGCAGTAACCTATAGGCTTTATTTGGATTATCCCAGATGAACCTCTGGCCCTCCGTCCTTTCCCGATGGCGTTTTAGTGTTAAGTGATTGTCCGTGGGCGTGAAGGGGTGGAGTGTTTGTGTGTGGGGGAAGGAAGGTGTGGGAGGGAAGTGTGTGGGGGTGAGGGATAGCTGTGGGAGGGAGGGCGAGGGGGGTG
>NC_051400.1:43408741-43408860 GCF_015228065.2 Penaeus monodon
CACCTTATTTTATTTTCTCCTCTTACCTAGCGGAAACTCCCCCTCACTCCTCCTCGTCGCATCAAGTTTCTGATCCCAAACACCGTGTAGGAGGGAGGGGGGAGGGGGCCGTGGGACAC
>NC_051400.1:43408891-43409958 GCF_015228065.2 Penaeus monodon
AAGAAGGAAAGAGAATGCTGCAATTTCTTTTTCTCTGACAAATGTGAAATCCCGTCTGTGTACCTCAGGTCACGGCAGTTCACCATCTCCTACTCGGAATCATGATCCCATCCCTTCACCTTTATTTTGCACTAAGAGAATTTTTCATTTTCCATTTGTGTAAGTCATATGCGCAGTAAACCCCGAGAGCGAAATCTTTCCTCGAACCCTCACCCCAGAAAGCTATTTTATAGATCTTCAACGCGGGCGAGTTTTGGAGAGCTGCCGTTCGCAAAGGCCAATTTTCTCTTCATGCACAGCAAAGTAATATCTCAAGAGAGTCTGAAGTCAAAAAACTTCATCCCTCCACGCCGACACAGAATGGATGTCTCCGGACTTCTCAAAAAGCTCGCATCTCCGGGTGAGTAACTTGGCAAGAGGACAAGTGATGATCTGATGCCACTCTTTTCCTTGTCGTCAGATCACGTAGGCGACGCCACGCTGCTGCTTCAGTGGAAGTTGTTCCTGACGATGTTCAAGTTATGGCGCAGAATTCACCTTCGTGTTACTGGATACGTGCATTTTTTTTCTAGAGAGCTGTTTCTAAGCGTAAACTATTTTTTTTTTACCGTAGTGTTATAGCATTAAATTCTGAATGTATAAAATACGGGTCGGCGCAATGAAGGTTCCTGCAGCATCGCCGCCTCCGAACTGCGTTCTCATAGCCTCAAGCTGTTCCCAAGCAGAGAACAGAGGCCATCTGACCCTCATGATGTCACACATAGTGCCTCCAGGCCTCTACGATATGCTGAATATCATGTGCCACATGGCGAACTGAAGACTTGGTAAACACTCCTCGTGCTGTGATAAGCGTCCATAATTTTCATAGTTACGCCGTTATCATTGCGCCGTAGTGTGGCCTGGCTTCCATTTTCGAAGCAACCGCCTCATTACTATTTCGGGCTTCGGCTCCGCGGGCTTTCCAGGCGGTGGTTGGCATCACTCATCGTTGGCGCTCCTTATCTCAAGCCGAGGGCCGACGTGCGCCTCCTCCGGATGAGCCAGAACGCCCTGGGTCTCCCCCCCCC
>NC_051400.1:43410367-43410492 GCF_015228065.2 Penaeus monodon
CACACGAAGTACTTGAAAGAATAATATGAATCATCATCATTGGGGAGACTTAAACTAAACGTTGTTTGTGGTCCATTTAATACTAAACATACCAAACGTATATTTTATTTATTGGTAGTCAGTCA
>NC_051400.1:43411482-43412145 GCF_015228065.2 Penaeus monodon
TAATTAATTGATTCATCTTTTTTTCTATCCTCGGTCGTTACAAATCCCAATATCAGCCTTGGCGCAATAACGGCAGCGCCATCCATTCTTTCGTCCCTAATTTGTTTTGTTATTCCCGAGAATCACGTCGCATCACGCAATATATTGCTGGGGAAGAGCGGCACATCTGTTAATGCAGGACGGCGTTCCCAGTCGAAGTTTAATTTTACATGCGGTCTGAAGTGACTCTAAATATTGAGTGGTCTTTTCTCTTGCTTTATAGTACTGTCGTTATTAAGGTCATTTTGTAACAATAAAAATGATTGAAGGTAATAACTTGTTTTTGTTATTAAGCTTCATCATTCTCTTCATCTCCTTCATTACTTTTTGGTGAATATATATCTTATTATCACTCTCCGTATCATACTTTTCAGTATTTCATTCATCATTATTACTCTCTTTGTCGTACCTTTTGCTTTTTTTATCATCTCTTGATTGACACTTTTCCGGTTTATATCAAATCCCTTGAGTTCTCTATTTTTCATTTTTTTTCCTTGCGTTTATCCTTCTCTTTTCTCATCTGTTTCCAATTTACGTCTAAAAAATATAGTTGTCTCTCATCATAGCAGAGAAAGATACAGAAAAATAGATGTTATACTTTACTGTGTTAAAGCTCTTCATACG
>NC_051400.1:43412267-43412716 GCF_015228065.2 Penaeus monodon
CATACAGAACGCGGAAACGTGAATAAAAAAAAGAAACTGGCAAAGAATCCTAATCCTCGCAGCAAAGAGGAAAAACAAACGGACAAACAAAAAGACGCGACGCATCCATCACACAGACCCGAAGAAAAAGGGGAAAATGCGACTGAGAAAAATCTGACGTCCCTAATCCTCTGGGTGAATGTATGGTGCAAGGACGAAAGCCCTCCATGCAATCCATCCACAAGATGACACGACCCTCCCCTGCACCGGATCGACATGACCTGGGCGTGACCTGGGCGTGACCTCTGGTACGATGCCTCGGAGTAGGAAGACTTGATCACAGAGGAGAAGTGGGAATGGCTGACGTCAGCGGAATCTCCCTCGGAGCGCTATCAGAGCTTTGGGCTCAGTCAGATGTAATGAGATCAAATTGACATTTATATATATGCTCTTTCAACGTGACTTCCTTA
>NC_051400.1:43412988-43413470 GCF_015228065.2 Penaeus monodon
AAATACTAAAGCATTTATCACGGAAGGAGATAAAAGATAAAACACGGAAGACGTTGAGATTGCATAAATATTCCCATCCACTTGAATACGCTGCTTTAAGTGACAATCCTTATCATATTAAAGTCTAGGTAAGGAGGCTTAATCTTCTCTTCCATTCTCACTGTTCTTCTAATTCATTTATATTTTATCTCTTCCCATATTTCGTTTTTATTTTTTCGAAATTACATTTTGTCTTCAAGTTGGTGGACGTCCTTTTTTTCCCTTCTTTAGATTTTTCTTATATTTTGTCATGTATTTGATGTATCCTTTGCAGATTTATACCACATTGTATTTACATTTTTCATATTGATTTATTAATTTGTAACTCATCTTTAAAAATTCAATCATGGCAAAAAGTTATTTATTTCTACCTACTTAACTTCCTCTACTTTAAATCTGAATTTTCCCCGCACCCTAATATTTCCTCTCAGTATCATCATCAT
>NC_051400.1:43413686-43413795 GCF_015228065.2 Penaeus monodon
ACCGGCAGCCTTATGGGACTCTTTCCTTCTCGTGTACCATCACCATCTTCCTCCCTGATTATGGTGGCACTCTCAGCCCCCCCTCGCTTACCCACCGACCCTTCTCTAC
>NC_051400.1:43413860-43414571 GCF_015228065.2 Penaeus monodon
TCTAACAACCAGCCACCGTAAACCAACCATATATAATCAATTAGGGGGAATTAAGTGGAAAGGCGTCGTGGTAGGGGGGAGCGGAAGAGGCGGTCGGGGTGGAGCGGAGGGGGGGACGGAGGTGGATGAGAGGTGGATGCGAGGTGGATAGCTTGGGCGGAGGAGAGACGAGGATTAGAACGATGAATAAAAAAGGAAAAAATAATCGAATGAAGTATCTCAGCTAATGTGGATTATAATTACGACACCGAGGCTCCTGCTATAATCTCAGCCTTGGAGAATCCGAGCAGAAAGGTGAAATTCGCGTGAACACACCAAAAAAAGGCCTCGTGGAATGCTACGTTATTACATCCAGAGCATCATGGCTAATTGCAAGTGGTTCGTTGATAATGTTGCTCACGTGATCTCGCGGACAGCTGGACGCAATGTAACGAATACCTAAACCATGCCGTTTGTTGTCATTCTCTCCCTGGACTACGTCAACAATCATTTTGCAAGAGACGTGTTTATCCTTCTGCACTTCTGCGGGAGAAATTTGATATGTAAATTGTTGGAGAATAAAGGGAGCCGATTAAAGTCAAGTGAGATTCCAGGTCTTCGTAAAGTTCAAAGTTTAGCTCAAGGAAAGGGTTACAACCTTAATTTGTGAGAAGGGATTTCTCTTGAAAATTAAAGATATCTCAGCAACAAATGACAGAATAACAAATGCAG
>NC_051400.1:43415267-43415405 GCF_015228065.2 Penaeus monodon
CAGCCACACACAAAAAAAAAGCAATAACCAATAGTGTTATTAGCAGTAAACACCATCAAAGATTATGACACGACGCGGCAGGTAAAAACCTAAGGGAATAAGCGAGTCATTTGTGAGGAGGAGGACAAAAGGAGAGAA
>NC_051400.1:43415445-43415729 GCF_015228065.2 Penaeus monodon
TGAAGAAATATTGAGGAAAAGTTCACTAACTCCGGTTGGCTTTACACAACAGCAATTCCGTTGTTCCCTATAATAATGTAGGTGGTAAGGATATCGGTTCGATACGAGGCGTGTGAGACAAGGATATAAGTGTATGCGGGTTCTAGAGTGCGAGGAGAGAGGTTGAAGGAGTGTGGGAGAAAGAGGAGAGAGAAGAAAGGAGAAGAGGAAGGGGAAGGGAAAGAGGTTGAATGAGTGTAAGGGAGCTAATAACGAAAGGATTATGGGATACTATCAATATTACG
>NC_051400.1:43415780-43415869 GCF_015228065.2 Penaeus monodon
TTCTCTACACATACTCTTGGGTATATTACGCTGCTCTCTGTGATTATTGACTTGCGTAGGCGGATATGTGTTCCGGGATTTGCGATGGC
>NC_051400.1:43416234-43416483 GCF_015228065.2 Penaeus monodon
CGTTGTCAATATCTCTCGATATGTCGAAAGCAGATCTCGATTCATGTCATGTTTGCTTAGTATTTTCAACTGTGAGAGGGACTTAGGAAAGTGGGAGGAAGCACAGTGGGAGGGAAGCTGCGTTATGATATTAGGCATGGATTATGATGGGAAAAGAGGTGTGGGACTAACAGCAGAGAAGTTAGGGGGAGGATGAATGCTAGGAGGTGGAGAGGAAAAAGGAGAATAATATTAATTGAGGATGAGGGA
>NC_051400.1:43416949-43417352 GCF_015228065.2 Penaeus monodon
AAAATTAAAAGAGTATAAAAGCGAAGTATAACAAGTGAAGAACGAAACAGAGAAGATAAAAGAAAGAGCGAGGAGAGAGAAGAGGAAAAAGAATCTTTTTCTTACTGACAGAATGAAAGACATGAGGAAGAAGAAGCGAGGGCATTACAAATGAGGTTTGGCAACACACTCTTGTGATGTAGAATTGCAAGGTCCGTGACTAAGTTACCAGGTAGGCAATTATGCAATGTATGTTCTTTCGCTCAAAATTTAATAATGTAAAGTGGAGTGTTTGTGTGCGTACTCTTGATTCAAGAAATCGTGTTGAATCAGTGAACTTTAGAATTACCCTTGCAATCGAGTGCTGCAATGAGAGTGGCATTAATCCCACTTGAAACGCAATGGGAAAGCAACAGCCAGACTA
>NC_051400.1:43417601-43418089 GCF_015228065.2 Penaeus monodon
CGTACTCCCTGGAACGTAATAAAAATTCAGTATTTCAATCCGACTTTATGAAGATAGGATGAAGTAACATCCACCCCTGTAAGTATTAGCAATCTCTGTGGTGAAGTGAACCATCTTGTGGCTATTTTCATTTCCACTTTTAATTCCTTTTCGTCAGATTTGCGAAAGAGAGTAAATTCTTGTGCGCAAGCATACCCGTATATGATTATATGTTTGCGGGTACGTGTAGGTATATCAAGTACACGAAGCGGTAACTGGGTTTACTTTTGTCTGTGTGCATGTGTGTGTGTTGGAAAACGAGCGTATGTGTGCGTTTATAAGATGTGTAAGCGTATTTCCCAACTTTTTAGCTTCACGTCATCTCCAGATAATCTTCATAAACAAGATTCAAAGCAATAATACGTTGTTTTTTTGTAATATCACATTTCATCAGCAGTAAAAAAGTTGGAATGTGTTTCCTTGTTGCGGTTTCTAATCCGGGAATTAAA
>NC_051400.1:43418142-43418214 GCF_015228065.2 Penaeus monodon
GAAACGCGCGTATATGTAAAGTCATTTTTGATCACAAAATTGTCTCGCTTTCGTTATAGATGAACCAGAGCT
>NC_051400.1:43418254-43419187 GCF_015228065.2 Penaeus monodon
CTCTACGTTTGAGACATTTACGAATAAGATGAAGAAGACAAAAAACAAAACCACACGAAAGAGAAAACGAGAAAAAAAACACAAGACAAAAACAGACACAGGGCAAGAGGAAACCAGCGGGAGCTTCCGTGTCTCCCGAAGCCGTCATCGGCAGGCCGTACGAAAGTCAATAATGGCCTGCCTGGCTTGGCGCAGCGGTGCCGCTGTCAGGCGATATCACCTGACGTCCGCCAGGAAATTTGAGAATATTCCGATCACTTTGCTTGATTTCTGTCTGTCTGCACCCCCCCCCCCTAGCTCGAGCTCATCTCACGCCCCCTCCATCTCCCCCACCCCCCGCCACATTCATCCTCCCCCCCCCACTCCTCTTTCAGCTCCATTTCTCACCCAGTGCTCTCACCTTCATCTCCTCTCCCTCTTCTCCCTTCCTCTCCCGCTTCCCCCCCCCCCTTCTCAGCCCTCCAACCTCCATTTCATCTTCTTTCATCTAACCTGTCACTCCCTCCCTTTTCTCTTCATCCCCCCCCCCCCCTGCCCATTTAACTGTGCCCTTCTCCCTCAATCTTCGTACTCTACTTTACCTCCTTCACCTGTCCCCTTCATTTCCCTTAACTGCCTCCCTTCTCTCCTCTCCCTCTCCTCTCCCTCTCCTCAACTGCCACCTACCCATTCCCCTCCCTTCCTCTCCTCCTCTCCCCCTCTCCCTCTCCCCCAAGTGTCACCCACCCAATCCCCTCCCTCCCTCCCCTCTCCCTCCCCCTGCCTCTCCCCCCAAGTGCCACCCACCCACTCCCTTCCCCTCCCCTCCCCCCTCCCCTTCCTCCCCTCCCCCCACCCCCCACCCCCCAACCCACATACGACCCTGTCAAACACGGACGCGATTCTGGTCTTGCTCTGACATATGTCAAGGAATAATAACGTGGATAATATGAA
>NC_051400.1:43419793-43420101 GCF_015228065.2 Penaeus monodon
AATCCACCCCATTTCATGACATCCGATACCCCCTTATCGACAACATATTCCCACTATGTAATTTATCAGGAGATAAGTGAATATAACAAAGTCATGAAACATTCCTGAGCAAGTATATAAAATGCAACACGATGTATTGCCTCAAGCTGAAATCTTAATCCAATTTTTCGATATCTGAAACTAATATTGGTGATGAAAAAAAAATAAATGGCGCTTGCTAAGTTAATCCGAATGAGATTTATCAGAGATTGTAATAAACACGATAAAGGCAGGAAATAAACTGAAATTTTGAAAGATAATGTTTGTTT
>NC_051400.1:43421125-43421346 GCF_015228065.2 Penaeus monodon
TTTATTTTCTTTCTCGTTCTTGCATGATTATACCCTTTGATTCATATAGACTGCAGGTTATGTAAATAACGCCTGTGATATACGGTTATGGTAAACAGAAAAATATTGATGGCGCAGCGAAAGGAATAATGCGAGAGAGAATGCAAAAGGAGAAATAGGTAGAAGAAAGAAAAGACAATAATGAACAAAAGGTGCGAGAGAGACAGAGAAAGAGGGGTATG
>NC_051400.1:43421478-43421545 GCF_015228065.2 Penaeus monodon
ACAGAAAATGAGCTTCAGGGAACAGCAAAAGAATCAGCAACACAGAGAAGAAACAAGAAATAAGGGG
>NC_051400.1:43421610-43421898 GCF_015228065.2 Penaeus monodon
TTACGCACATGAAGCATACATAACCACCCCCCACCCCCGAACTAATACCCCCTCACCCCAAATCCTATCCCCAACCCCCCCACCGTCCTCATGGCCAGGAATTCTTCGCTGATGACGCCCTGCACGAACGCCCTGCATGTAACAAAGAGACTGGGAGGCGATCAATCGAACTCTACGTTGTAAAATCGACCGTTTCGTCTACAATGTATATGTATGTGTGTGTGTAAATGGGGTTAGAGTGAAAGGAAAAATAAGAGATCCGGGTTTGAAGAAGAGTTTGATAAAAAA
>NC_051400.1:43421937-43422919 GCF_015228065.2 Penaeus monodon
GGTGAGGATTGAATATCAAAAGTAGAAGTATATCCCTTTTCCCTCGCTGCTGTTGTCATTCTGAACTGTTAATGATAGTCCAGAGTTTAATCATCGTGATGGACTTGTTTCTCGTGTCCCGTCGTTGGGCTATTTCGGCTTCGTCAAGAAAGAAAAAAAGGCGACATAAAAAATCTAATTTATATCCTGTACTCTACATTTTTCTTCAAATTACTTGTAAGTTTCAAGTTAAGAGGAATATAAAAGCGTAGATTCCTGCACTCCTTTTATTTCGTGCCATGCCCAGCTGTCGGTAAAGAACTTCCGTCCAGTAAGTGAACGTAGCAAAATATTTGTGTGTTTTTTTGCAATGTTGCAAGGGATATGAAAACAACAGACACAGAGAATGACGGGTGCGTTCAGTCTGATATTGAAGTGACAGTCATGAAATACATCTTGTTGTACAATAGAGGAGAGAGATAAATGATGGTGAAAGGTGTCGATAGGGAATAGTGCTGTTATCTCAGACAAACGGTTTTGTGTCCCCGAGCTCTGTCGACGGTGCATCCCAGCGTACGTGTGCGTCATTCTTTTATCGAACCGTGGAGGTGACGATATAATATGCTGATATTGCCTTCAGCGTCCCCAGATGGTGATACTGAGATTGTTTATGGCGCCCCGTGTAACATTCATTTCCCAACATTGTACGTACAAGTCGTTCCAAATAATGGTGAAAAAAAGGTTGCATGCCAGGAGTGCGAGGCGGTGCGAACAAGTTGAATATACTGTCAGCAGGAAAACCCAGTCACTCGAAATAGAACTAGCATCGATTAACTTTCCCCAAGACGCCAAAACTTCGATTACGCTGTCATTACCAGGGGGACCAAGATCACGGGTCATGTGATCCCCCGTCTCCCCCGTCCCCCACTGAAGCAGAAGGGGAGAGTAATAGTCAAGGCATAGGTCAGTGCCGCTTATTGGCTGGATCTGCTGACGCATGTTT
>NC_051400.1:43423293-43423390 GCF_015228065.2 Penaeus monodon
ACTTTAGTCGTTGCGGACGGTTTTAAATGACCGACCTTTGTCCTTCGTTGCGAGGTTTGTGTGAGATTAGCGACGGGATGCCCCCGAACCCAGAGAA
>NC_051400.1:43423731-43423920 GCF_015228065.2 Penaeus monodon
GGATTTTATGATAAATTCCTACACATCCATTCAGTTCGTAAATACTGCGATTAAGTTATGAATATTGAAAATCCACGTCCTCATATCTTTAGAATCGCATAAATAAATCAAGAGATTTTTCCATCCTCAAAAATGTCATTTAAGCTCAAAATATGACGTTGCTTACACTCCCTCACGTCTCTTCGGTTT
>NC_051400.1:43424174-43424448 GCF_015228065.2 Penaeus monodon
AACATATCTTAGTTAAGAAAAATCTTCACCTGTTTTGTACATTCTTTGTCGCGGTACACGCAGAGTCCAGACAGGTTTAAATCTCATGAATTACATAACAGCGAAAGGGAAAGTAAACAGCTCTCTCTCCCACATAATCCGCGGGACAAAGCCGTTGATAATGATGCAATGGCAAAATTGCACACACTGCAACACGGGCGATAATACCGCCTGTATTCGGAAATTCGTTACACTATTTAGGGTTTACTTGATCAAATGCGTGTGGGCGTCGGAT
>NC_051400.1:43424897-43425104 GCF_015228065.2 Penaeus monodon
TTGCTCTGAGCACAAGACAACCCACAATCACACACACAGATACACATCCCTCTGGCCTGACTCGGTGGGACTAATCCAACCTGACACCCCCTGCGCCTCTATTTTCCATGCCTGTAATTCATTTCCTCAGAAAAGTGTGGTCGCTCGCACACCCATGTGACGCACGCAAGAATCGACCCAAGGATGAGGTGAATCAAGGCTCCTGCT
>NC_051400.1:43425328-43425582 GCF_015228065.2 Penaeus monodon
TCTGAGTGTGAAAGAACACGTAATGCGCACATACACATGGTACAGATCCATGCTTTACCGTGCACACAAACCCATGCATCTATATCTCTTAATGTGTTTGCCAATCTCCATACATATATGCAATCTGTTCTAACAAATCCCATGCTCTGGTGCCACCCTCCCTAACTGTGGCTCTGTACGTCGTTACTAACCAAGATCCACCATTGTTCAAATCAGGCTATGTGGTCGGTGTGTCGAGCAGCTATTTCGAATTC
>NC_051400.1:43425604-43425821 GCF_015228065.2 Penaeus monodon
CGACCAACAGATTGTAATTTTCAAAATGTTTTCAAACTAAAAGGACGTGTGGACGAAAAGCAAACCGTGTCAAGAGGCGGATGAACTCCCGTCCCTTCATTGCCCGTCCCCAAGGAGGAACGAGCAATGAAGGGGTCTTTGCCCCATTCCGACACTCAGCACGGCGCAGCCAGGGCATCGCGGCTCGTAGTCGGTTTGGGTTTTGTATAGTTATGAG
>NC_051400.1:43426630-43426915 GCF_015228065.2 Penaeus monodon
CCCAATAAATATTGAACAGTTACAGCGTACAACACCACATGATTTGTAAATGCAGGAAAAAATGTATTAGATACAGGAATGAAAATACATGTCTATGAAAAAGTTTGAAAATTAGCTCTGGGTTCGGGAGACGCAGGCACTAGTTGGGTACGAAAGCTAAACGGAAGTCTATTGATTTTATCATTTTACAGACCTCAACGTTATCCTTCTTTTTTAGTAATATCTACATAAACTTTGTCACAATAATGTGATTTGCTCAATGGTAAAAATATTACGAAAGAGGAC
>NC_051400.1:43426942-43427091 GCF_015228065.2 Penaeus monodon
CTTGTAAATCCCTTCCTTCCCTGTTGAGAGAAAGACGAAAAAGTGGTCAAGTGTGACATGGCTGGAGGGGGAGGGGAAGAGGGGGAGGGAAGGAGGGAGGGTAAGCGCGATGGAGGGCCGAGGAATGAGTGAAGTCTTGGGAGGGAGAG
>NC_051400.1:43427360-43427596 GCF_015228065.2 Penaeus monodon
AGTAAGCGCGATGGAAGGCCGAGGAAGAAATCAAGACTAGGGAGGGGAGGGGAGGAGAGGGGAGGGGCGGAGAGGGGAGAGGACCGGTACATATCCCGGGGGGGGTACCACGAGGACCAACCAAGTGATAGATGTTAATACTTCCGCCATTGTTCGTCCGCTCCCGTACCTTTCCTTCCCCTGCCGTCTCATTATTCGCAGGAGGAGAGTGATCCTGTGTATGCATGCGTGTGGGC
>NC_051400.1:43427681-43427866 GCF_015228065.2 Penaeus monodon
ATATTAATAAATCTTTCAATAAAAATAAAACATGTTCTATTTGGTTAAAAATACATACAAAATACCGACAAAAAATGGTTATTCATATACTTTTCATAGCCATACAAAAAAAATCTATATACTCTGGTTGAAGGCAAATTAAATTACACAGAGATTCAATGTCATATATTCCTGTCCCTGTGATA
>NC_051400.1:43428254-43428444 GCF_015228065.2 Penaeus monodon
TTGTAAATAGTATACGTATTTGAGTTTGTCATGTGACCATATGTGTGTGAAGTTTTTGTATGCTCCTGAGCACGACATAAGTTGCATCATCTGGTCTTGCAATAAATCACCCAAGTGCTTGTTTATTCAAAAGCTTTCATTGTTGCAAAGTGTCAGGGGGCGACGACAAATAGAATACAGACGCACGTAT
>NC_051400.1:43429272-43430961 GCF_015228065.2 Penaeus monodon
ACTTCAAGTTGACTGGCAAAACACAAATCTGGTTTGCGAGTTTTTTTTACCAAACTTCGGGTTACTTAATACAGTTGCAGGCGTAAGTGAAGCTCGCAATAAAGCCGACGACATCGTTTTCCAGTTATCATTGCACTACGTCGGTTCCGTCCTGTTCTCCGGCAGCAGCCTACACCAATATCAGGGATCAAGTTTCCCGGTCGGGCAGGCGGGACCGGGCGCGGGGCGGGTCGGGTTTCGTGGTGTGGGAAGCATAACTCGTCTTAGATGGATAGAGTTATTGCCTGATATCCGATGACGGCCTCAGCTGCAGAGTCCTGATACTTTACGGGTTCCTAATGCGAGTATTTTTTTTACCGTGATTACAGATTTTCCATTTAATCACCGCTCGACCAGGTGTAATAAATTCGGGACTCAGCGTGACGCCCTCTGTAGCGCCGTCACTGCAGGGCTGCATCGTTTTTCTCTGCGACATACAACAACGTAATTTGAGGTTAATGGTAGTGATTAACTGCTTGTGGAAGACAACCCTGCTTTATGGAGTATTTTTGGGGGGAAATGTGATCTGGTAATAACAGTTTAATTCGCGAGTCTTTATCTCTCTGCTGTTGCACAAACTCTAATTATGCAATCTCGTATGTGATACGGTGACGCATGTGAAAACTTGAATGGTGTTTCCTGTGGAGCTTAGCAGTGAAGTTCAACAGAACAAAGAAGATGATTTATCTACAATCACTCTAGAAATGAATATTAATATACCTTACCAGTTCTAAAACTGAAAAGGATAGTTCAAATATTTATTCTGCATTCCGTGTTACGCGTTGGAAGTCAAAAGCTATTCAGCGCCTAAGATTAAGACGTCGGCCACAAAGGCCCTGACATCGTGGATCCGCAGCCCTTTTGATATTCAGCAAAAAGCCCAAAATGCCCACACATTCGGTCTGAATCCAAAAGTCGCCGCACAAAGGATATATACAGAAGGGACGTCGTGGCTATCAACCCTACTTTCCATACCAAGAGCAGGGCCTCCTCGACACAATACCCGCTCATGAAGACTTATTGGCAGCCTAGACTGTGTTCCTCGCGCTCATGTGACCAGGATATCGTTCGCCTTTTCTGTGTCCCTCTCCAGGCTTTTGCTTTTGTTTCTTGACCTTCTTCGTGAGCGTTATGGGGCCCATAGAACTTGACGAATCGACGGCCTTTCAGATAATGATTCCCTCTCTACTCACCCATGTTCTCGGCATATTCTCCTCGACACAGAAGAATCTACTCCATTCAGCAAATGACTGGAATGTAAAAACAGCCGTTCAGATCGTCTATTCTCGATCCTGTCATTTGTTTCATACATCCCGTCATGTCACTTATACCGGATCCCTTTGTCCGCTCTATTGCTTTAGCGCCCCTTCGGATAACCTGTAGACCTTTGTTCCCGCCGTTTGTGGTTCTCCGGCTGTTATTCTCACTTCCGCTTCCCAGAATATACCTTTCCTCCTTTCCCCTTCACCCTCCTTCTCTCCGTCGCTGAGAGTGCCACCGCCGCATCCTTTACCGAGTGCCACCCCTGCCAGCTGGTTATCCCTCTAGCCTCCAGTGAAGGATGCTCGACCATCCCTTTGCACATCCTCCCTATTCAGCGCACGCCGAGTATCCTTTGATATTCACAATCAGCCACTAAGTGCTGCTTCC
>NC_051400.1:43431150-43431549 GCF_015228065.2 Penaeus monodon
ACCCATGTATCTGTACGTATGTGTTCAGGATGAAGTTCGTGTACAGTTTTATCTAAAGGTGACATGCTTATGAAGTATGTCTCTGCTTAATTTCTTTCATCAGAAACTATACACGAAAGACCAATACCATTGAGGTAAAATAGTTGATGAAAACGTTTGTGAGGTTTCCAATATATTTCCCTCTGCGATCTTATACAGTATAAGGAGAGCTGGTAATAAGCTTCTCCCCTTAGCAGAAAGAGTAAAGTTAACCCACGCTTATTGCAGTCTAATGTTTGCATTGTTATTACCTATAATTTGCAATGCTTTCCCTTGAAAACAAATTCACATAATGTCAATAAGGATGTATCGACGTAGAAAAGAACATATTACATAATTTAGCAAGGGGAGGGAAGCACC
>NC_051400.1:43431800-43432051 GCF_015228065.2 Penaeus monodon
TGCACCAGAGATAACATCAAAGGAAATATACCAGTCATGCGAAAGGGAAGCCTTTGCAAACGTTCAAAAAGGGATCGAATAAAGAGAGGAAGAAGGGCGTGGCTAAATGAAGACGTGCGGAGGGCGAAGAAGAAAGGGGAGGCACAGAGAAGACGATAATAAATCTAGCCTCGAAGACAAGGGTGATGAACGTGCATTCTTTCCTTTCTTTATTTTTTGGTTCTGCGCATATTTTAGGACCAAGAAGGTGA
>NC_051400.1:43432335-43432865 GCF_015228065.2 Penaeus monodon
GTACCTGGAAGCATTTCCTCGACTTCTTTCTGCATATTCGCATTCCTAGGAAGCTGCCAAAGGTGGATACTTCCTGTGTATTCGAAATTATTCTATTCATTTCTTCGCCTTCGGCTTGAAACCCGATATTTTCCCTCTATTCTTCTCATATTTCTTTTCTTTAATATTTCTCTCAATCTTTTTCCTTCTTCTTTGTGTATTTTGGGTTCTTTTCTTTAATATTTCTCTCAATCTTTTTCCCTCTTCTTGCCTTCTTTTCTTTGTGTGTTTTGGGTTCTTTTCTTTAAAATTTCTCTCAGTCTTTTTCCCTCTTCTGGTCTTCCCTTCTTTGTGTGTTTTTGTGTTCTTAATGTATTCTTCATTTACCCCTTTTTTCTTCTTCTTCTTGGTGTTTGTTTTTTCTCTACGTTTTTCCTTTTTCCAACTCGATTTTTCTCTTTTCGTATCTCTCTCCATTCTCAAAATGATTGAAGTTGATCTAATTTTCCTCATTTGTCCCACATTGTTTTTGCAACCATTATTTTACTTTC
>NC_051400.1:43433185-43434112 GCF_015228065.2 Penaeus monodon
CTCATAAACCACACCCACATATAACACAGCACATAAAAATGTTAAACCCGCCGGTTTTAATTCCAAGAAGCTTCATAGGTTACAGAATATTCATCTTCCACGTGACACTCCACCTTGAAAAAGGAAAGTTTTCGCCATCAGGTGGTGATGAGCCAAATTCGACGAAAACTTTTGCTGCATTTATTTCGATCTTGACAAAAAGGTAAACATCCGAGAGGAAGACGTTTTTCAGTGTAGCTGGAGTTTTTAAGTATAGTTGGAGTTGGATGATTGATAGTCTTGATAGCTTGTCGAACTTTTTGTTTATTTTTAAAAACTTGACTTAAATCCCTTTGAACGTCTTTTTTTTTCATTTTATATAACCGGAACTACAACCAAATGTAATATTCTTGAAATCTATCATATACAAGCAAAGTGGTAATGAAGGCAACGAAGTTTTGTTTTTCTTGTAAACTTTTCTTACAGAAAGGATAAAGAGCAAGAAAAAAAATACGGTACAAAAAATCATATACTAACATTATCAAGCAGTATTTGCATAATTACCTCATAAGAATGGCGAAAATAGTAGGTTCCCTGTCATAAAACGGAGAACAAAAAGCATGTGTATGTTTGCAGCATTACAGATAGCTTGCCTAAATCCCCCTCTATCTCCTTAAAGTAATCCACGAGAAAAATTTGTCTGTTTTGCTAGAGTTTGGAGAATAACTGGAGAGAAAAAGATAACAGTTCTGTGATTTAGAAACTCCAGTAGAGACGAATACATGAGAAGGAAGAAGACAGGAGTGGAAAATTTCGCCTCGAATTCCTAAATGGAGGAATGTTACTGACGTTAGTGTCGGTCTCTCTCTCCGCGTGTATCTGTATAGGAAGAATTTTGACAGCAAATATATAATGAGAAATCTAAGACTGAATGTTCGTAGTTGTGCG
>NC_051400.1:43434273-43434686 GCF_015228065.2 Penaeus monodon
CTAGCCAGATACAAAGAGCGAAGAAAGCGGAGGGGAATGGGAGGGGGGTGGCAGCCCATGCATAAACAAGGCTCATGCTCGGGATTTATGCGTATTCTTCGAGGATTAAGGCGCAAGACAGTATCGTATGTAAATAAGGATAAAAGTGACGTGCCTTCAAATCATTTCCTAGTTTTGGAAAATCCAGCACGGGATTTTTTTCTCTCCCTGTTTTAAGATTATTAATAATGATTATGAAGTGTGAAGACTTTGGTGCAATTTCTTTCCTTAATATGAATCTACATATTATGATGGCGTTTCTTTTTCCAAAATAATCTGGGTTCAGCTCACCTTCTAGAATGGAGTTAAAGGTGTGTTGTCTGAAAGAGAGTGGAGGAGAGAGATGAAAGGATTGTATGCTTGAGTGAAAATGG
>NC_051400.1:43435386-43435621 GCF_015228065.2 Penaeus monodon
ATATAGTAAGTTCCCTAAGAAAACATCGATTCAAAGTTAACATGCCAAGCATTGAAAATTCACAGCACCTTCGCCTTTTGCATTATGTATGACTATAAAATGATGGAGGAAAGTTCATGACCGAACACGCAAGGACGCAAAAAATGCTGCAAGCATCTTATTACAAGAAAATATTTGTCGGGTAATGGACCCTGGGCTCTATCTGCGAGAGCATCGCGAGGGGCATCTGTGGCGG
>NC_051400.1:43435928-43436228 GCF_015228065.2 Penaeus monodon
TGTCTATCTGACTGTCTCTTTACCTCAATCTCCCTATACCTGTATCGATCTATAAAGGTATAGAGATACAAGATATAGACAGAAACACAGATATACAGCCATGCCTAAATGCCGGTCCTTTTGTTTATTTAGGAAACGGGGAAAGAAACGCCATTTCCTTTCCCTTTCTCCCAGAATAGATGATGACTCTTCTATCGGTCCATTGTGCGACCACAGTAGACTTGTAGGCCTAAGGATTGCTGGTCATTGTCCCATAGGGATTATTCCAAGGAGGATTTGTTTGCCGAAGAAATTGCAACC
>NC_051400.1:43436267-43436336 GCF_015228065.2 Penaeus monodon
TTACTGTGGTACAACTTCTGATATTTTTGTTTGAAATGTTCAATTGAAACTGTTCTTTTGGAACTGCTC
>NC_051400.1:43437041-43437182 GCF_015228065.2 Penaeus monodon
AAGGTATTAAAGCAAACATTACATTCGGAAAAGCGAACACTTCACTGTGATTTAACATTACAATTACCATTTCTATCATCATGAAAATAAATGATGGATAAAATCTTGCAATGCAATTTGCTACAAATTCACATGTCCGAC
>NC_051400.1:43437493-43437870 GCF_015228065.2 Penaeus monodon
TATGCGCGCGCGCACCTGCTTGCGCACCGAAACAATGAAGGAAGGAAAAATAAGGTTGAAAACTTCCGAAACATATTTTCCACTTAAAAACTTTCCCGCCCGCTTGTCCCTAACTTGGCATTCATTCTAAACTGCGCGACGGCCAACAACTGCGCAGTCTTTTCCAAGTACACGATTATGTTTTTAACTCTCACTCAAGGGCACGCCGCGTCTCCATTTTAATGCGGTCGAATCGTGACCCTCATTCAACGCTCTTGAGGCATTTGCATATATCATAAACCTTAAAATGTTGATTGGCAGCGCCTACTTTGTTTTTCCCCGTCGGCCGCGCCAAGTTCAGCTCTTTCCATGTGTGGCTGCCTGTCTGTCTTTTTGCT
>NC_051400.1:43437973-43438135 GCF_015228065.2 Penaeus monodon
TTTGTACTTCGGTGCTTAAAATGTATAGTGCAAACTTCAAATTCGAAAGAGAGATCGAAGTAGCATGATAAATAAAAAAAGGAAAATATGTATGAACAACGCCGAAATAAAATAGATATAAAACAAGAATCAGGAAAGGATATTAATGATGTAATAAGGAGG
>NC_051400.1:43438209-43438486 GCF_015228065.2 Penaeus monodon
CAAAAGCAGCAGCGAGAGAAAGGGGAAATTGTACCGTAAAAAGTTTTCTCGAGAAAAGAAATAACATAGCTGGTTTCTCTAAGGGAGTGCTAAATGTTATCTTTTGAATATATAACAATCACCACATTTGGATGCAGAGAGTAAAGAATGTTATCTTAATCTTGGGCAGCCATCGGTATTTTTTTTGTGTTATAGTGTAGGTGAAATTAGGATTTGTTTAATTATGATATTATGTTGAACAGGGAACATTTCCTTCATAATATAACTTATCATAGAT
>NC_051400.1:43438557-43438865 GCF_015228065.2 Penaeus monodon
TCTGAAAGGAAAAAAAAAAGCTTCTGCCCGGGAACGAGTGACGCAATTCGCCCGCAGACGTGGTCGCTTCATAGTGGTATAAAAACTCTAGCCACTCGTCGAGAAAAAATTAGTCCTTTCACTTTGCTTACTGGGCTCCAACGTCCCTTTGCAAAGTATCAGAGAAGCAGAGTAACCTTAGTGTTAAAAGCACGTTCATTATGAAGACGGATGGTGCAATTCTGACCTTTCCTTGAGGGGAAATACTGCATTTATGTACATTCATATATACACATGAGTGTTTGTGTGTATGCTTGTGTTTGTTTGCT
>NC_051400.1:43438987-43439487 GCF_015228065.2 Penaeus monodon
TCTATCTTTTCTTTTCATATCGTTTTTTGCTAGTTAAGATACTGAAAAAGGCCTTATATTCCAATGATCCAAATATCCACCAGCGAGCAATACCTACAGCTAGTTGCAATTAAACATAAAGCATATTATAAAAATGCCAGAAAAAAAAACTTGCTACTGAATATTGCAGATATATGACGACAAAGTAGCTTACATTATCAAGAACGAGGTTGCATATAACGAGCTAAAGAAACGGGTGCTACTCGTTAGTCCACCGTCAGAAGCTGGATAATCATCAAACGCACTTGTCTTCACACTCGTTACATGAAACCACTTACGCAGACCTGTCTCTATTACTAATTCAATGTCCTATGCTAATTCATCTGCACCGATGTCACCAAATAAACTCCGCGCAAGATAGTCCCCTTATATCATTTCATTTCTCTCTGGATTTCCTGAACTAGTAAACCTACAAAAAATATCCGAGATGGATGACGTCATAGCAATCAAGTCACCCAATA
>NC_051400.1:43439524-43440676 GCF_015228065.2 Penaeus monodon
GAGACAACTACTTCATCAGAAAAGCATTCACATCAACGAACGGCGTCCTTGGAGTCAGTGAGCTTGCAACCGGCCAAGTTCAGCCAAAGGATCCCCGATCACTGTCGATAGATGATAAAATAGATCGTTGGGCTTCGTCATGTACCCGAGATGTAGTCATTTTCAATTCACTCCGTCATTCCGTGCAACCGCTGAGGCATTAGACCAAAACTGAATTACCGGTAGATTCCCACGTCATATCACTTTATTAGCATCATTTATTTACACCTTAACAGTCTAGCCGACGATGAAGTTAGGATGAATGATGATTCAGTTTTGAAGAAAAAGGTAGACAGGGGAGGCAAGGGGGAGAAAGAGCCATTTATATTCATGACTCTCTCCATTATACAACAATGCATTTAGATTCTTCTCCTGGAGTTCTCAAAGAGTGCAATTCAATAACACGAAGTCACTCAGAGAGGAATTGTACCCTCTGTGGAAGCCTCCCATTCTCCTGTTTTCTCCGCATTGTTAATATCAAACTAACAGACCTAATGCATTATGATGGTAAATTATACCTACATGAATAAGATATATTCTACTTGCTTACAGAGGTATATCGCCTTGTTATCGATATTTTTTTACGTAACATTCATCGAATGTATGATTTGATATCTATTGTGGCAATCTATCTTTCATTTTTCCGTGTGATATATCTGTAACTTAGACAATACATACTGTATGATGTCTTTATTTCCAAACCAATATGTGAATAATCGTAAAGTCAGTATTATATGATCTTAATTATTTAACTTTTTACATCTTATATATATCAATTTATTCATTTACGTTGTTCATGATAATGATTAGGTTGCAGCGCCTGGTTTCCAGAATAAATTATGATATTTCATTTCTACCAGAAATACCAAACAGCACCTAATATACATTTTTGCCAATAATCTAACCTATGCCACGAAATCCTACACCCTGACAAAGCAGAATGGCATCACGATCTTAGGGAAGCGTTGCAGTTTCCATTCCAAAAATCTATTAATGTGGCTACACGTATTATTCTATTGTACACCTAAGTATCACAAAATACACCAGGGTTCCACAGGGTACGGTCCTGTCTTCTCGTTTATTATCGTATTGGTGATTTTCATCATTAATTGA
>NC_051400.1:43440707-43440899 GCF_015228065.2 Penaeus monodon
AGAACATCCATTAGGTCTCGGTAAGTAGAGTGTTAGATGGTACTGAAGTCTGTCCATGGGGCCACCAGTAGACTTTTCTGCAACTGAAAGCATTGACTTCAGTACCAAGTAAACTTAACTCTACGAAGTGCCTCGTGCTCAACTAAAGTCTAACATTTCTGAAGTTTCTTGATCGATACTTGATCTCTCTTC
>NC_051400.1:43441241-43441600 GCF_015228065.2 Penaeus monodon
CTTATCATGAATGACACAATGCGTGTTTTGTTCAGTTCCATTCACCATCATTCATTCTTCTTCCATCCCTTGCATCTCATGAAGATTTCCAGATGAAGTAATAACCTGGAATGAAATTAAATGCAGTGCCCCCCCCTCCCCCCCCCTTTCCATTTCCCCTTTGTAGAAAATTTCATTACGTCATCAAGAGGGAAGAAAAGACAACTCAATACAGCAAAAAGGCTAGTAACGGTGAAAGTGGATTGCCTCTTGTGTCTCGTCCATTGCTAGTGTTATGCTCTGGGGAATCTCGCTCTGCTGCGTTTGTATTGACTCAGGGACCCATATGTACCCATTAGGGCTCTGGTGCCCACGTAAAC
>NC_051400.1:43442426-43442659 GCF_015228065.2 Penaeus monodon
GTATTATTACAATTGTCTTAAAAACGAAGGCTATTAATTTCGAACAAAAACTGATAATAACTCTTGTTTCGTCCTGATAAATTAGTTCTATGTAAACGATTCCCAAAGGAAGTATTGTTGGAGTAAAAAGCCTGAATATGAAGCATTTCAGCGTGTAGCGAATATCCCTGGGGACAGCCTGTCGAAGGGAGAGGGAGGGAGCGGGCGAAGGGCAAGAAGAGGAGCATCGTGGC
>NC_051400.1:43443340-43443453 GCF_015228065.2 Penaeus monodon
AAGACAAAACATGCAAAAGGGGGTCCAAAGCCCCTGGACCTTTTAGGAAAGTGTGTCGCCATGTCGTCCTTCTAGAGAATTTATGAATCTCAGAGGAATATTCTTTCTTGCCT
>NC_051400.1:43443554-43443811 GCF_015228065.2 Penaeus monodon
TTCCGTCTCTTTTTTACATAAAATCTTTCTCCAGATTCTCCGCTGCGACGCCCTGGAAAGATTTTGTGTTATCTGAAGAAAAATAATGTTGAAATGGAGGGTTCAAAATGCCGGCCTGTGTGAGAGCTAGTGGTAATGCTGGCTGCGGGCAGTGTAAGTGAACAGTGTAAAATCTGCAAGTAAATTTGCATATTGATATCGCCGCGCGTCCGTGTGTGAATATGTTTGTGCGGTGTGGAATGAGGCGTATGTGGAAA
>NC_051400.1:43444022-43444235 GCF_015228065.2 Penaeus monodon
ACTCACAGCCAAACAGACAGGAAGACACAAACACATACAGAGTGAGAGGTAAATGAATGGCTATAAAAGGTACAGATTAACATCATCAAAATGATTTGCATAATCGTTTCCATTATCTTTCTATTACTCTAGGTAATGATACTAACGATAGCAATGACTGATCGTGGTCAATGTCATTATCATTACTGTCAGCATTTTCACCGACAGCGGCCC
>NC_051400.1:43445069-43445577 GCF_015228065.2 Penaeus monodon
ATCGTCCAGGCAGCACGAGGACGATATGAAAGAACGAGTGGGTGGGACACGTCAAGAATGGGGAGAGGGAGAGAGGTGATTAACGGGGAGGAGCGAATAAACAGAGGCCAGTACGTGGGAGATGAAAGAAAATGAGGACGTAGGTAAAAACAAAGAATAAAGGAGGGAAGAGATATTAAGGGATATGCAGGACGAATTTGAGGAAGAAAAAAAAAACACGGGGGAAGCAAAAACGAATGATGAAGGGATGTAAATAAAGGAATAGAAAATTGTCTGTGTATTGTGGGTGAGCGAAAGAATTCATATTTCGTATCTGTAACACTGCCTTTGCATCACAGTGTTACCCTGAAAATATGTGTTCATATTTATTCTTGGTATATTTTTCTTGCCCTGTCAGGAAGTTAAAGTTTTGCTGGAAATATACTCCCCAAATCTAAAAGACTTAAACTAACGTTATTCAACGCGTAGGGAAAATTTATGTACATAAAATAGTGATAGTAACAGTAAG
>NC_051400.1:43445750-43446384 GCF_015228065.2 Penaeus monodon
AAGCAGCAGCAGCAAAAGTAAACTGACCTGAGCGATCAACATGAAATAAAGTTAACAATATTTAAAAAAAAATTAAGGAATACAAGGAAAACAACACAGACGAGTTTGTCCCATCAATCTCACGAAGTACAACAGAAGGAAGAAGTCACAAAGCAAAAGAACCCCGAACTGGTAAACAACCTTGCCAATTAAGACCGAGGACTTCTGTCCTAACCAACTGTAATTCGCTCACGTTATAGCCCTCCGCTGCTGCTGACCAGGGGAAGGTCTACAAAGCCAAGGTTCATGTACTCATGTCAGTCACACAAGAGGAGAGGTGCTGTTTGCATTCGCCTCCATAATACGAAAAGTAAAAGTCAAAATACTCCCAAGAAATTCGTAGAGAGGGGCCAACTCTATTGCCTCTGAAAGGCGAAGGATTGACCTATCAAATCACATCAAATTAATTAACCTTAGTGCTCTAGGATTCCGGGCACGTCGGAAGAGATCCTATGACGTCCGGTGTGGTTTCGTGTCTGAAAAATCTGGGGCGAACCCCGGAAGAATCCCAAATATACATCACGAAAGGTTCACTGTTTTTTTTTTTTTATAACTTCAGGAGGATTGGGTCCTCAGGCCAAATTTTCTTACGCAG
>NC_051400.1:43446530-43447626 GCF_015228065.2 Penaeus monodon
AACTATTAATTTATATGCCGCGTCGCCTGTCGCTCTCGCACTTCCGATCTTCTCTTTTGTTCCTAAGAAAGCTCATCCATCGAGCCATAAGATCATTTCTCTCCGTGAATGGCCTACGAACCGGCAGTCAGTGAGAGTCGCGGAAGAACGTGACTCAGCGTTAACTGTAGTCATGGTTTATATAGTATCAACAACACTTGCAAACCCAGAATTTTTTACAGTATCCTGCGAGGCATCGAAGTATTGAATTAACATTGTGCTCCACTTTTTCTTTTTCAAGATCTTTCTAATTTGCTTTTGCTAACCAACATTTTAAAATCATAACTAATCACCGAACTCCCTAAAGGGCAGTAAATTCACAACCGTCCTAAGCTGGCAAGTGCTTTATTGTTCGGGAAAAATCTTGCTTTATTATCGTCCATCTGGCAATCAGAGGACAATATGATCATCGCCGATAAGTCTCTAATAATACCCAGCGTAACTACTGAAGCGGATATTTCTGCCATTGGAGAGTTATGTTGACATAACAGAGGAAAACAGAGGAAAATTGCAATATATTTGACGTCCAAGTCTCGTTCATCGGAGGAAGAGATGAAAAAGACCCCGACTCCTGCGGTTCACATCCAAGCAATACAAAAAAGACAATTATCTTCTGACAATAAACTGTGCTTACGAAGTAATGTGGATATGTTTGCAACAAACACCCCCGTCTGTTAATTTCCCAACTTGATGACATATATGCAGCATTAATTGGAATCATACTGAGTTTGCAGTTATAATGTCTTTATATCTTTCCGAAACGAATACCAGAATTTCGTTTACAAAAGCATAAAATCGGGTTAAGATTTCTGTCAGTCCGGCTGCGGAAATAGATTCGATGGACCTTGAAGATACTGGGTTTTTTAGGTGTGACGCCAAAATTATGCAAGAATAGAAACAGAATGTGATTCTGAGAGAAAAGTATGGAATTCTCTTCGAAAAGCAGAAGAGAAAGATGAAAACTATTCACAGGTCTGATCAACAATGGTTTTATCATTAGATAAACACACATTTCTGAGATGTACATACCACCTATGTAAGTACGTACATTTTTTGT
>NC_051400.1:43448186-43448698 GCF_015228065.2 Penaeus monodon
CAATTGAAAGTGATAGTTGTTTCGTTTGATGACAGGACAGCTAATAAGCCAAGATCAAGGCGTTACTCAATCCTTTTGATACATCAAAAGGAGACCCTGACTATAAATACCAAATGCATAGACTCAGAACTAAGCGGTGTTGCGAAATACAGTATAGAGTAGGACGTGGGTTTATTCAGAGTTGACTTTGCGGCAGACAGACAAACATAAAGGCTGTGTATGAAAGGGTTCGGAGTTTTCTGGGCAGAGGACACAGGAAACGCTAAAGATTTTTTTTTCCTACAACACACGGAAGTCTTCTCAAAATGACTCGTAAGGAGACTGGTGCAGGAAGTTCAGAAGGAGTACAGAGAACGGGGAATTGGACACAAAAAAAGGGGTGACTTAAAAGGAGGGTGGACTGGAGAAAGATTTTTAAAAGGAGGCTGGACTGGGGGAAGGAGGAATTCGAGAATGTCCTTCGCCAGTGGGAATGCGAGATGTCCTTCGCCAGTGCAAACTCCTTCAACCTT
>NC_051400.1:43448773-43449053 GCF_015228065.2 Penaeus monodon
ACCACCTTCAAAATCCCCTTGTCAGCTCCCTACAGCGCATCAGAGCGGCAAGGAAATGTTACAAAGTTTATTTCAAAAGTTCTCTGCTTGTCTCCAAGCAGCTGGACGGACCATATGTGTCTAAAATTTTATTCACCGTTATTGTCAGTTCCCAAAAGTTATTCCATTTTTTGCCTGTGGTGAAGTTATCGTCATAATGGCGGTCTTAGTGTTCACGCGAGTATGTGTGGGTGTTGGGATGCATTTTAGGAAAAGGGCAGTAGGAAATGTAGGGATAAGG
>NC_051400.1:43449516-43449628 GCF_015228065.2 Penaeus monodon
GTATCCGAAAAGCAAACACTTTTCTCCCCCGCGGCAGGAAACCAACACACGTCGGGCAAAAGATCAACAAACGGAAAGGACAATCGACCGTAACATAAGTCCCCCTTAAAAC
>NC_051400.1:43449965-43450239 GCF_015228065.2 Penaeus monodon
TTGGCGAGGAGGAGGCACTCGAGAGCTTACACAAAAGATTAGCTGTCAAGAGGCATGTGACTTATTTCTGTTTTTGTTTGATCTTGGATTAATTGGGAATAAAAGATTTTATCGTTTTTGTTCTTCGCTCATAGACGGGATTTTTCTTTCTTTCTTTTTTTGTGAGGAGGGGTGGGGGGATTGGAAAAGCTTTTGTTTTGGAGATTACTTCTAACGGGTCTATAGTTTATTTATTGTACGTATAATTGTTGTAGCTATTGTTCGATTTCAGTGG
>NC_051400.1:43450926-43450997 GCF_015228065.2 Penaeus monodon
ATATTGTTCCGGAATCAGCATGTGAAAGGTGAAGAATACAAAAACAATGTTTCTCATTGCAAAATCTGCAT
>NC_051400.1:43451233-43451373 GCF_015228065.2 Penaeus monodon
ATCCCTTACATATATGTCTCCGTGAATGTCTGCGTATATGTGTCAGAATTAGTGTCAGAGTATGTCTTGGTGTGGGAGTGGATACGTCCTTGTGTTTGTGTGTGTGTCAATC
Organism: Penaeus monodon; assembly: GCF_015228065.2. Classification (NCBI taxonomy): domain Eukaryota; kingdom Metazoa; phylum Arthropoda; class Malacostraca; order Decapoda; family Penaeidae; genus Penaeus; species Penaeus monodon. The sequence goes on from NC_051400.1 coordinate 43,451,346, forward strand.
CTACACACATAAAGCGTAACACTAGGGG
>NC_051400.1:43452079-43452306 GCF_015228065.2 Penaeus monodon
CGGCTTGTAGCGAAGGAGGAGAATGTAATACGCTTCCAATATAGAAAACCTCTCTAAAGAATTTGGCTCACTTGCAGATTATGAAGAGGTTAGGAAAATGGAGGAGAAGCAGAAGGAAAAATTAAAGGAAACTGAGAATATGAAAATAAAGGCAACAAAGGAGAAAAGGGGAAAAGGGAGAAAGAGAGTAAAAGAAAAAAGTAGAGAAAGCTGAAGGCAAAGTGATT
>NC_051400.1:43452477-43452838 GCF_015228065.2 Penaeus monodon
GGCAGGTGGATAGGCAGGTAGATATATAGATATCGCAATCAACATTAAAACCACGGCCAAGTCAAGAGATGTCTATAATAAATACACTAAAAATAAACACAATCCTCCATCTAAAAATCCTCAGCCATCCAGGAAATACATTCCTCTTGACATCCCACATTTCCTGGACTTCGTAGGATTAGAGGCGAGACATGCAGTCTTGGCCATATTTAATCCTTAGATCATTACAGGTCGGAAGGTTAGGCGTCCGTCCGCCTGCCCTTTAATGGCCGCCAAGAACCGTGAGAGAGACGGGAGAGCCAGAATCACAGTTCCCATTACCATATAATGACGAAATCTTCACCGCGAGATGGGGCTAGAC
>NC_051400.1:43453274-43454066 GCF_015228065.2 Penaeus monodon
ACGGGAGAGAATGGTGTGGATCCAAAGGGGGAATAAAACAGAAGGAGAACGTAAAAAGAAATAAAATAAAATGTTGACCTTCCTTTTCCATATTTCATCATTATTGTGATCCCAAACTAAACTAAACTTCCCCTTTCTTCAAAACCCCGGTAAAAGTTCCGATTAGCGAGATTAAAAATGTCATTCACTTGAAGCGACGCCGTGGAGAGGCTCTAATGCCACGAGTGGACAGACGGCATTAAAGGCGGTGTCAATAGCAGCAAAATTCCTTCGGCTTGCTATTTAAAGCAGGATCGGCCCACGCACGAGCCTATCAGCGCCAGAGGCCCTAAACCGAGGACGACTTTAACTCCAAGCGGGACCTTTTGCTTCTAATGGATCAACGCATTGGGTATGACAGGTCGATCTCTCAAATTAATGGGAGAAACTCCGTCTTGAGGCAAAAATTCAGGGGATGTCGAGAGAAATCATGGGAGGGAAAATGCCTGGTCGTTGAGCCAAACACCGGTCGCCGCCTTCATCACTCTCGTCTCTGGCAATACTGTTTATGGCCCACTTGCGTTCATGACTCCCCACTTGATAGCCCTCGTCTGGTATCACTAGCTCTTAGGGTGTAAACCTTAAGTGCTGTTACCTTTGTCTTTATACACAGACTCCCAAACAGCCTTTGTCGCGCCGGTCTGAAATCGGTTTATTACCTATATTTGTCTCATTATCCGGTGTACCTTCATGTATCTGCGTTGGCGTGTGCGTGCGAGACTGCAGCTGTGGACGCCGCTTCGTAAGAGAAGG
>NC_051400.1:43454233-43454727 GCF_015228065.2 Penaeus monodon
GGTACAAAAAGGTCCCATAATTTGAACTTACCGCAGTCCATCACACCTCATCCCTCGACAAAGATGTGCGTCATCACTCACCTGGAATATAAAATGAAGAGAATCAATATATTGGTCTATTCCTTTATTGCCTGAACAACAGAATTTGGATGACTAACCCCGGCCATTCATTGTTATACAGTCTTTTACGCTGAAAGGCGATCGGTGATTGGAGAGCCAGGTGGCAATAACAGGTGGATAATATTCCGATAGCTATTACAAAGCTGGTTATATAATGGATGTGTTCGAAGGTCCCAGTCGTGACATTTGAAGCTTCATCGATCTATGAGTCACTGGGTTAGACCGGTGGTGGAAAAGGTATCTCAGCACAGATGAATCATGACGTACTGTGTGTGTCAGAGTGTATATATAAAACTGAATCATTTGCAAGGCAGTATCTACCTATCGTTATGCATTGATGGATGTGCGTGTGCGTTCATCCATCCATGTATCAA
>NC_051400.1:43454917-43455062 GCF_015228065.2 Penaeus monodon
ACAAAATCTCCTCTAATCCTTCTTATCCCTACGCCTTCCTTATCACTCCGACTATGTTCAGTCTCATTATATATGTGATGTCCTCAGATGCTGCGTTTGGCCTTCCTAGGGTCTCTTCCTTACACCAGTGATTCTTAACCTTTTT
>NC_051400.1:43455299-43455364 GCF_015228065.2 Penaeus monodon
CAGGTTAAGAACCACTGCCGTTCACTCTAACCCTTGTTCCGTGTCGCGTAGCCAACAGTGAAAGA
>NC_051400.1:43455845-43456270 GCF_015228065.2 Penaeus monodon
AGGACGCTAGGAAGGCCATACGAGCAGAGCCTCTGGCCTGACCGTCTTCATGAGGGACGGGGCGGCCGGACAAGTAATGCTCCATGACCTTGTTTTATGAGGGTCTCCGGTCTCAGGTCAAACTAATCCCAACTCGCTGCGTTTCACACCCTGGGATCAGGTCATAATCTCACTCCCTCACTCGCACTCTCTCTCAGCGACGAGTATTATACACTGAAGGACGAGTAGCGTTGACTGTGCGTGGTAGCTAGATTATTTATTTTCCAGAGGTTTACTTATGATTTTTAACTTTGTGGGAATATCGTAACAATCATAGCAACTCTAACATATTTTCACAATTATTTTTTGATGCTCGTGAATACAGAGTTCAGCGATTATTAATTTGTGGGAACGTGGTTAACCACCATAGCATTTTTTTTTTTACA
>NC_051400.1:43456324-43456729 GCF_015228065.2 Penaeus monodon
TTTATTGCCCGTGAGTAAAATGTTGTTGAGAATGAAAACTGCGATTCTTAAGTAATGTGGTAATTGAGATTTTTTTTTCGAGGGACTTATTTATAATATCTAATTTTGTGGGGGGATGTGGTGACAAATATAGCAACTCTGAACATTTTTTCACAATGATTTTTTAATGCCCGTGAATTGTGAGTCGAGAGATTATTAATTTGTGGAAAAATGATAATCATCATAGCAAGTCTATTCATTTTTTCACAATGATGTTTGACGCTCGTAAGAATGATAATTGATGCTTAAAGCAATGTGGAAATGCTAGTATGTATGCATTGGTGACTACTGTATTTAGTGGTGATGGAAAAGTAATAATAATCAATAAAATCATGATGTTGTGCTGGTTGTAGAGACATGGTGGTG
>NC_051400.1:43456785-43457484 GCF_015228065.2 Penaeus monodon
ACAATTTCGCTATTTCAATACTCGCAATAATTCACATTTACCATATTGGTCATTATAAATAAATCATATATTTTATGATCATTATAAGTGTCATCAAAATACCATCATCATTGTTATCGTATTATCCTCATTATCGTTGTTGCTTTTATTGTTAGAAGTACTGCTAGCAATATTCATTGCAACTACATTTTAGGACTGGTAACTTCTACTGGACAATTTGGAATTATTATTTCTAGTAAATATAAAGTGATAAACTCCAAGATTATTCATTGCGTGACGTAATTATCTAAACTTAAACTTGTAACTGAATAACTTTCGTGTTCCTTTTTCATTCATAATAACATTCGTCTTTATGATATCAGGCACTACAGTCATACTATGTTGTATATTATTATAATCAGAAAAGTGACTATGACTAACTTTTACTCGCATGATTAACCTTCGAATTTTCCAAATCAAATAATACAGTACAGGTAATGTCATTTGAGTAGAAGTAGGAAGACCCTGAAGGTAATTTTCCCAGCAAGAGAATTTTCATGTTATCTTCCACAAAATGGGAATCTTCAAAGACAAATTTTCCCTGGAGCACAGTCCCCGTCCCCTACAAATGAGAATGTCATATCAAATTATAAAATCTTTTCTTTAGCCCGCACTCTGTTTTCGTTTTTCGATATCATTCATTTCCCTTTCGTTTCACAA
>NC_051400.1:43457857-43458478 GCF_015228065.2 Penaeus monodon
TCCTCCTGTGCCTCATTCCCTTTCTCCGTCTCACTTCCCCTCGCCTTTAAAAAGCGAGCAGCCAGCGGGGAAAAAATGAAGTCGAGTAGGAGTTCCAGACGAAGACTTTGCGTTCGTCCCAAACCAGCGAATGGTTCCTTACGCAGCCAAAACACACACGCACAAAATGGTAAAGTTTGCCCGCCTTCCGCCCAAAAGTGATAAAACCTCGCAGTTCAACAATAACACGAAATAGATTTCTTTGTCTTTCGTGCCAAAGGAACAAAATACTTGGTCAGCAACACTGCAGTGCGTCATGGTCCCAAGGGAAAGGGTAGGGGGTTAGGGCTGGGTATAAACACTTGCTCCTCGTCTTGACGGATAAATTGTTGCAATTGAGCGCTGATCGATGCAATAGACTGTAATCGAGGGACAAACACGACTGTATTTCTCCCGAAAAACAATTGTGATATATATAAAAGCCGGTGAAACGAACGACTGATCGTACGTAATTGAGTCGTTTTCATTTCATATCCCCCTTTCTCCCTGAACGTAAATAGTGGACGCGGGTCATCGAATTGCAATTTATATTTTTGGCTTCAGGTACGTGTTTATGTAAGCCTAACTTTACTTGTCAATCTC
>NC_051400.1:43458544-43458967 GCF_015228065.2 Penaeus monodon
GGATGACGTTCCCTCTCCGAACCGCCTGGTTTATGTCTTTTTCATTTAGTTTTGAGAGTCAATTTGAGCTTTATAACGGTGTAAAGTCTCCACTTTATATTCACTGACACGAGCCTTCTGACAAATGAATTCTTTCTTGCTCCTAATATCAAGGATTTCGGCTTTTAAATTCGCCGTTAGAAAAAAAGAGAAAAAAAAAATGCCATACTCGAAGCGGTATCACGAGCCAAAGTAGTGTCTTGGAGTGACAGACTGCGCCGTGGAGTGTCACTGAAAGCCGGCTGTGTCCAGATAAAGGCGAGAGGAGCATGTAAAAGAGGCGTGGGTAGGTCAGGACGCTTCAGAGATCAAGGAGACTCGAGCAGGGTGGAGGTCATTGCTGTGGAAAGATGAAATGGAAGGACCGTGGGGGCGACTGCTTAC
>NC_051400.1:43459552-43461496 GCF_015228065.2 Penaeus monodon
GTGGAATATTCTTCACTTCCTGTTTTTCAATATCTTCTTTATTACTTTCCATCTCCGAGTGATGTTATCTTCACCCTCATTTCCTTTGTGTTTGATGCGATATATCTTCTGTCTGTCTACTTGGGTGTGATTTTTTCCCTTCTTATTGAAAGGCAACGAGTCATCATACAATTTTTTTTTCTATTCTAACGTTACAGTGGCTTCCGTTCCATAGCCTTTTATCAGTTGAGTTCACTGTCGGGTACCCCTCTGTACATTAATCTTCCACCTCCTCTCTCTCTCCTTCCTTCCTCTCCTCTTCCTTCTTTCATTATCTATCTCCCTTCCTCTTCTCTTATTCTCCCCTCTGTCTCCATCATTCCTCTCCTTCTCTCTTCTTTCATTATCTATCTCTCTTCCTCTCCTCTTATTCTCTCTTCTGTTTCCATCCTTTCTCTCTTCCTGTTCTTTCATTAGCTGTCTCCCTCCCTCTCTTTTTATTCTCCCCTCTGTCTCCATCATTCCTCTCCTTCTCTGTTCTTTCATTAGCTGTCTCCCTCCCTCTCTTTTTATTCTCCCCTCTGTCTCCATCATTCCTCTCCTTCTCTGTTCTTTCATTAGCTGTCTCCCTCCCTCTTCTCTTATTCTCCCCTTTGTTTCTCCCTCCTTCCTCTTCTTTCATTATCTATCTCCCTCCCTCTCCTCTTATTCTCCCTTTGTTTTTCCCTCCTTTCTCTCTTCCTCTTCTTTCATTATCTATCTCATTCCATTCTACCTCCTTCCCTCTCCTCTTATTCTTCCATCTCTCTCTCCTTCCTCCCCCCCAGTTAGTTTCCCATTCTTCTTCTTTTCATTTTTCCTCTCCCTCTCTTCCCTCTCCCCCATCCTCAAATTCTCCTTCGCTCTCTCTCCACATTTTCCCCTACTCTCTTATTTCTTTCTTTGTCCTTTTCTCTTCTCTTCTCCCTCTATTTTCATTTTTATCACATATTCCCCAATTCTCCTTCCCTTCTTTCACTCTCCATTTTCTCCTTCTTCTTCCTCTTTTCCCTCTCTCTTCTCTCGTTCTCTCTTTCTTTCTTATCTTTCTATTATTCCTCCTTCCCTCTCCTTATTCTCTCCCTTTCCTTCCCCACACCTCCTTCCTTTCTCTCTTCCTCTCATTTTTTTCTCTCTCTCTTTCTTCCTATTCTCCTATTTCTCTTCCAGGCTCCTTCTTCCCTTTCTTCTTATTCTCCCATCTCCATTTCTCCCTCTTTTCCTTCCTTTCTTCCTCATTCTCTCCCTTTCCTTCATTTCCTTCCCTTCCATTCTTCTTCCTTATCGCCTTTTCCTTCCCGTTATTCCTCCTTGTCTCCATTTTCCTCATTTACTTTCCTCCCTCCATCCCACTTTTCTCTCTTTCCTCCCTTTCCTTCTTTTCCCTTCTTCCTTCCCTCCTATTCATCTCCCTTTCCTTCATTTCCCTTCTTCCTTCCGTTCCCTTCCTCTTTCCCTCTCATCCCTTCCTTCCTTTCCTTCATTTCCCTTCTTCCTCCTATTCATCTCCCTCCCTCCCCCCCTCCCACTCTTCATTCCGTCTCTGTTGCCTTCCATCACAAGTCTATAGCCGACTAAGCTGCTTCATCCCTTCATTAAAACTCGGAGAAATTTTTTGGCAGTTCCTTCGCTGGGGTTTTATGTGTAGACGGGGAGAACACGTTTCCCTGGAATGAGGTGCCAGGGAGAATTGTGAGGAGGCACTCCTCATGTCGTCGCGAAGGTGCTGAGTTTTCCGCTGCCGAGTGTTTAGCATATTTTTCTCCGTTTTTTCGTTTCTCTTTTTACTTGGATATATATATGCCTATGACTTCCTGTAATCGCTCTCATCAAAGCCATCTTTGCTTTATGAACGGGGTCATAACTTCAGTCTGATTAAAAGGATAAACTTTAACGAGACTGTCGGAACCGAAATTCAGGAAGCGA
>NC_051400.1:43461917-43462165 GCF_015228065.2 Penaeus monodon
CTCAGGAATGATTAAATCGTAGAAGCACAAAACCGTATATTGGAAATTCACGGCAATTAACTTTCAATTAAGTTTCTACAACTATTACCTTGGCAAATGAAAACAAAGGCTTTGTTGAATGAGTCGATAGGAACAAATACAGCATGGCAGGCAAGAGTTGAACAACCTTTGCCAAGAATTGTATCACATGAATCTCCCAATATTCAGCTCAGATTTCTTTATTTACAATAAATACACACACGCGCGGC
>NC_051400.1:43462777-43463631 GCF_015228065.2 Penaeus monodon
ACATCTTATTAACACTAATACTAATAAAAAATGAATATTACACGTCAAGACCGGAGACACAAAAAATAAGCAAGAAGATAAAGAAGAAAAAAAAAATCTATTACATGCAAACACCAAGGCGACAAAAATTCGACAAATATCCCACAAGCGATCCGGCGAGGGGAGATGAGGGCAGAGGAGAAGATCTTGCCTCGTGATAAGGGAGAGAAGACGGAAACAGGGTGCAAGAATGAGCCCCTTGTTTCTGATCCTCGCTGATAACAGAGATATATACAGAGAGACATACAGATTCGGTGGTGTATTTGATGGCCGTTAGCTGTGGTGGTCGTAATTGGTCGTTTGAGAAAAGGGGGAGGGTCGTTGAGAGAGCCCTTTCTTGGCTATTGTATCGAGGTTATGAGGGTAACCTCCGATAGATAGATATTTTTTTTTTCTAATGAAAGTAAATATTTGGAAAATATCAAGTGATTTTATTTTAGGTTTATTATTAATAAACTGTTCTTACATGCTCATTAAGCTTGATAATAAAATAAAAATATATAAAAAGTATTAAAACGAAGGGAAAAATTATAGTCAAGCAAATACTGAATGTAACTGTCGATATCCATCAGGGAAAATATGTTTATTTACACATTTAATCTAATACAGCCAGAAAAGGGTCAGTCAAGCAGAATGGATCCATGAAACAAGCTCCTCCAGATTAATGATGAAAATTTCAAAAATGAAATCCGGAAGTGAAATTCTCAAGCGCATATCTTCAGCGTTTGGAAAAGAATGAAAGAAAAAAAATGTGTACCAAAAATGCAGCAGTAAGATTAACTGTCATAATGAGTTTCAATGATAATACTTTTGTC
>NC_051400.1:43464254-43464453 GCF_015228065.2 Penaeus monodon
CCGTCTTGCCACAAAACCGCTGAATATACCAACAATGCGATGAAAAAAAAAATATATAAACATATATGATCTGTGTAATAGGCGGGCCGTGAAGAGGACGGATCTTGAACAAAAGAGAAAAATAACCCGAAATCCATAAATCTGTCAGTTTTATTAAGGGTCTCCATCAACGAAGTGACAGAGGGGGAGAGTAAACAAT
>NC_051400.1:43464665-43465077 GCF_015228065.2 Penaeus monodon
GTTTTCGTGTCAAACAACGAGACGAATAATAATGATGCAGCGGATACGACTGTCGTCTTGGGCCGAAGCGAAGGCACGTCTTTGCCTGGTGGCACTAATGCGCGCCTGCTTTTGTGTGTAAATATGTTTATGCTTGAGCTCGGTTGCTTGTTTGCGTTGCTGGTAATTTGTTTGTTCGTCTGTCTGCGTGCGTTCTTGCTTGTGTGAATGTAATTGTTAACTTGCTTTGTTTGTGTGTGTATGTGAACATGTTTGTGTGTGTGAAATGCTCCTTGGTATTTATTTATTTATTTGATTTGTTTGTTTTAAGCGTGTGTGTGGGTGTTCATTTGTCTTTATTTGTATGTGTATTTCTTCGTTTGCCTCTTGTATGTGGAGTGTTCTTTTCTCTGTCTGTTTGTCTGTCTGTCTG
>NC_051400.1:43465181-43465706 GCF_015228065.2 Penaeus monodon
AAGCACTTATCCACTCATTCACTCCGTGAAGGAAAGAAGTAAAAAGGAGTGATATTGCAACGTAACCGAACCCCCTCCTACTTCTTTGTTTCATTTTTTCACTTAGCAAATCATTAATAATTGTTTACATGTTAATAAGAATGAATGAAGCAGCAGCACTCCATTCACTTAGGCAATTAGGGGGCTGAGTGGGGGAGGGTCATGAGGCTTGGTCATGAGTGATGAGGCACCATTGTTCTTTTATAAATACAAATGAGTTGGGTACACTTACTCATACAGACGACGTACCGGGAACCAGGCCAGCGACGCTTAAATAAACGACCGGCCGGATAAATGGGGCGATTCGGCCATTTCCCTTGCGCCGCACCCTATTTTCAACACTATTCCGAACACATATTCACTCTCGCGCGCCGATGCATGATTTATCGGCCGAAAGAGGGAGCAACTTACAAACAGGAGGGAGGGGAAAGTATCAAATGCCATCTCATTCTAAAATAATTAAATGGATTTTTTTGTGTGTTTTAT
>NC_051400.1:43465838-43466254 GCF_015228065.2 Penaeus monodon
GCAACGAAAAGCGGAAGAGGGCAACAGAGTGAGCCAGACAGACAGACTGAGAGAGAGTTGGAAAATACATTTTAAAAAAATCTAAAACCGAAGTAAGTAACCTAATACCGAGTTAGACAAAAATGGGAAAAAAATAGTTCTTAGTCTTAGAAATCTACAAACTTAAAGTTATAGCACCCAAAAGTGTAAACATGGCCAATAGCACTAGCTAGAAAAAAAAAGAAAAAAGTATAATAGCTGTGGTTCCGTTCCCTAAAAGTTTGTTTTGAATTTTCGCACTGACTCTAAATGGCTTAACGTTTTTTTTTGGAATCGCTCTTTTTGCGCCTTAAATAGAGAGATAAAAGCGTTTATCGCTGTAGAACTAGCGGTAGATAAAGACAAGGAAAGTCAATCCATAAGTCCAACCCCCCCCC
>NC_051400.1:43466289-43466619 GCF_015228065.2 Penaeus monodon
CTGATTTATAAAAACAATCGAAAAATCTAGGCTTAATTATCAATACTATGAGCCATTCCTTCTCTCCGTTTGCCCTTCTGACCTGAGAGAGACATGGAGCAGAAGAATAGCTGAAATAATGAGGCATTACATCAGTGAATGGAGACCCTCATCAGAGGCGGACACGGCGCCCGGCGAGAGTGGGCGGACAGCCAGCGGCGTTGGGAACTTGTGAAAATCCCAGTGAAATATCTGTAATTTCAGGCGGAAACGGGGAGCGAGGAGGAGAGAGGGGTGAAGGGAGGCTGAGTAGAAGGGAGGGAGAGAGGGAGGGAGAAAAATGACGTTGGG
>NC_051400.1:43467314-43467620 GCF_015228065.2 Penaeus monodon
TAATGTATGAGCCTGAGCACAGAAGGCAGAGAGGGGAAATTTTGTATTAAGTGAATAAGAGGCAATAGAGAGTGATTGGGACATGGCAAGGAAGACAAAGAGATATGAACAGGGAAGGGTGAGGAGGTGGGGAAAGCGGTAAAGGGGAAGGAAGGAATCGGAGAATGTATGAGAACAAGGGAAGGAGGAAGAGAATAATCAAAGACAGCAATATCCGATTGTGAATAGAAGGAAAATGAGGAAATATGAAAAATAGGTGTAACGAAAAAAGGGATCAGATACGGAAATTATGAATCGACTTACGTA
>NC_051400.1:43467657-43468008 GCF_015228065.2 Penaeus monodon
ATAACCTTGTGTTAAAGCATGTTTCCAATGATACCACTAACGGTTCTCACGAAATTACATTTATAGCTTAATGCCCAATTTCATTTCGTCCCGATCCGTCGCTCCGTATCTTCGAAGCCGCGAGATTTTCTCAGGCCTCATATTCCCCGAAGCGATCTGCAATATTTAGCCGATCATCTGAAGTCGTCTGTTGCATCGGCAAAATAATCCACGACATTTCTTTCGAATTTCGAAAAGGCCGCGATGTTAAGCTTCCTAGCAACCGGTCTTTGCTCCCTAGCTTCGCCCCCCCCTCCCCCCCGATCTACCAGCGCTCCTGTGTTCCATTTCCCTCGGGGTCTCCCACAATGG
>NC_051400.1:43468179-43468465 GCF_015228065.2 Penaeus monodon
GTGTTCCGTGTTCTTATCTTCTCTTTTCATTCCGTTTTTATATTATTCTTCCTTCTATCCTCGTAGCACTTGGTTGTTTTATCTATTTTTATCCTAATTATTTTTTCTCTCTTTTGTTGATTATCATTATTTTCGGATTTCTCTTTGAAGCCCTCCTTCCTTTTTCACTTTTTCTTAGTCTTCTTTTTTTCCTCTTCTTTCTCCTTTCCTTCGTCATTTATTCCCCCTCCCTTTCTTACCCTTCCTCTTCTTGTCCCTTTTCCTCCCTATTTCAACCCCATCATTC
>NC_051400.1:43468490-43468779 GCF_015228065.2 Penaeus monodon
ATCATCTTTATTCTCTCTCTCCCCCACAGCCTCTGTCCTCTGCCCCTCCTCCTTCCCTCCACCTCCCTCCCCTCTATCCTTACCTTCCCCCTCTCCTCCCATTTCTCGTCCTCCTCATTTTCCACTTCCTTCTTTCATCTCTTTTTCTTCCTCTTTGTCTCCTCCTTCCATCCTATTACTGGTCTCATTTCATTCAAAGGCGTTATTTCTCGTTTTGTTTTCTCTCCTTTTCCTTATGAGCCAAGTCTTCCCTCATACTTACCCTTATACCTACTTCTACTACTACTAA
>NC_051400.1:43469681-43469806 GCF_015228065.2 Penaeus monodon
ATCTTTATGATATTGTTTGTCATGTAGTTATTTGTTGCGACTGCTGTTACTCTTGTTGTTTCTGCTGTTAGTAATGCTGTTACTGCTGCTACGACCGCTGTAGTACTGCTAAGGCTACTGCCACC
>NC_051400.1:43470511-43470688 GCF_015228065.2 Penaeus monodon
CCGATCGCCCGCCAACCGATTTGGGCCATTTTTACGACCCCGGCGCATCCTCGGGGCATCACGGGCTTTATTCCTTCCCCAGAGGAAATATACGATGATCTTATCCATCCGCGGCTCTTTTGCCCGCGAGATGCAGCCTCTCCACGGTGTCGGGATGTGGGCGGGCGCGGGAGAGGC
>NC_051400.1:43471139-43471281 GCF_015228065.2 Penaeus monodon
CTTTGTTATCATTTTTACCACTTAGCGGAGAGTCGAGAACTGAATTTAATATATACACTATTTGTTAAATAAGGGGGTTTTGTTGTACGTTAAGTGCATATTCTAAGCTCCTGAAAAACCTATTTAGTACTCTCTCAATTCC
>NC_051400.1:43471531-43471960 GCF_015228065.2 Penaeus monodon
CGTAAACAAGTGATACACTAGGAATACGGCAATGGTAGGGGGTAGGCAAACAATAGCTAATAATTAAACAAGAAAAGAAACTACAGAAAGCCTATCGTAAAATCAAAGCTCAACGAAGCCATTGACACTGAAAAAAAAACTAGAAAATAAAAGAGAAAGAGTAAAAAAAAATTAAAGAAAAAATGCACAAGAACGAAATAATTGCAGCCAGGGAACATTTTACTTAAGAACCCCCGAAGTTGGGAGAGTCTGAAAAGCACAGTAAACGCCCGGCCGCAACTTCGGTTCCCCCCCCCCACCCCTACCCCCCAACCTAGGCTTAAGAGATTTCAATTTGTCTGACATTTTCGGCGAAATCGCTTTTCGCTAGTCTCCGTAAATGCGTCCATTTCTGATTCATATCTGCCCACGTTCATGTCTCTGTTTACA
>NC_051400.1:43472016-43472160 GCF_015228065.2 Penaeus monodon
TAAGCGTGTCGTTGTATCCATGTTGTTAGTATGTTTGCTTTTCTATCTTGCTTTGCATTTTTTACTTATTCAGTTCTTTTGCCTTCATAGTTTTTGCTTGTTCTTTAAAGCTCGTTACTAAACCATGTTTTTTTTTTGTGTGTG
>NC_051400.1:43472229-43472759 GCF_015228065.2 Penaeus monodon
CACATACATAATTGTCTCACTTTTTCTTCTTTTTACATGTCTCGTACTTACAGTTTTGTTTGTTACTTTGTTAGCCACTTTCTTGAATTTCCGAGGTCGTTTGTATCCTTTTTGTTCATTTTCTTTTCTTTATTTGTACAACTTCTTCCACTCTATGTGTTTTCTCAGACCGCTTTGTTAATTTCTCGGCCCATTTGCTTCTCTCTTTACTCCTGTCATCAATTTCATTCTTATTGCCTCCTTATTTTCTTTCTCCCAACACATTTATGTTTTCTTTCCCTTCTGTTCTCTCCTCCTCTCGTTCTCCCTTTCTCCCCTTCGTCGGCGTCTCCTTCGTGACCTGGTGTGCCGGAACGGTCTCGCCCTCACGGAACCGGAATCACGCTGCAAGACGCCCTTTCCCGAGAAGTTGCACAACGCCCTAGATTGCGAAGTGTCGCGGACAAGCTACAAGGAGCACATGTGGTAATATATTCACGTTTATGCAAAAAGATTGCAATTCTTAGAGATGACACGCCCATGTACGCGCG
>NC_051400.1:43472860-43473225 GCF_015228065.2 Penaeus monodon
AAGAATGTTGCAGATATAAATTCATACAAGTAAAAATGCAATTTCATGTCCTTTACAAGAAGTTTTTTTTTCACCTATGTAAATATACGACCCACTCACTTTCATAAGTAAGAATATAAAGACGACAAACTAATACCTTTCTAATATAGAAAACTTAAGTCAACACTAGCCTACCCATAGCATACCCATTAAGCAAGGGATGGGATCGACACGTCCCTCACTTCAGTCAGGAAAACTTTTCTTTGGATTGACTTGTCTGTGTGTGTTGGGAAAAAGGGACTCGTGGGAGGAATGTGAATTAGAAGGAGAAAGGGGGGGGCGGAAGAAGGTAAGGAGATGAGGCAGGAGAGAGGGAAGGAGCAACG
>NC_051400.1:43473780-43473884 GCF_015228065.2 Penaeus monodon
TCTGGCCTGTGTACTAGAAATCCGCCCTTTTTGCTTGCCGCTGGATCCTCAAGCAGCCGCAATCACTACCACCAGCCTACAATGACTGCACACTCAGGCCTCTT
>NC_051400.1:43474088-43474728 GCF_015228065.2 Penaeus monodon
TTATTCCAGACGCATGACAAATCGCCGTCACCCGTTCTGAGCGTCGTTGTGTTTTGTCTTCGGCCGAGCATGTGCGGAAGAGGAGGAGGGGGAAGGGGGGGAGGGGTTGCTATGGAAACAAAGGTGATCTTTCCACCGAGAAGTGTGAACGTGGTCGATACTGGTAGAGGTAATATCATTAAATATAATTATAATCTATTCTCTCTACATATAGTTTGCTGAAATATATTGTATCGTTAGTATATTTGTCTTTCGTATTATTATTTTTAATAGTTTCATAGTTTTTTAATGTTTTTGATATAATCATATTATTGTCGCTATCATTAACATCAATATCACCTCTATACTCGTATCATTCTCGATGTTAAATAGCATCTCCCTCCCTGTACATCAGTATCTATATGAACATACGCGTAGCATTTATCTAACTCTTTATCTTCATTCCCTTCCTCTTCCCATTCACATCCGGGACCGCACTCCACACCTGTCTCCTTCCCTCCCTTTGTATCCATTCTCACTTGGTCTCGCTGGAAGCACCTCCTTCCTGCGACTATTTCCCGCTTCACTCACCTGGAAACACGTGCCGCTCGTCTTGCGCATGGTACTAATTACCTACTGTTCTCTCAACCGTAGATATACC
>NC_051400.1:43474779-43474966 GCF_015228065.2 Penaeus monodon
CGTTTAAAGTTCGTACCTGCCGTTCAGTTCTGTCGGAAGCTACGCCTTTTCAAAGTTCGTGTGGAGTTTCGGTTTTTGTCATGTAAGTTGCAGTATCATCTTTGCCGTTATGGTCTGGGCTTAACGGTGTCCGAGATCTATCACGTAATTTCGTTAGTATAATCCCCACGATCATAACGAGCGGATG
>NC_051400.1:43475188-43475259 GCF_015228065.2 Penaeus monodon
CAGAAAACAACTCTCAAACACACACCCACGGAAGAACGGTTCACCACGCGCGTGCAGTCACCTGTATCTTA
>NC_051400.1:43475301-43475477 GCF_015228065.2 Penaeus monodon
AGCCATTCCACGTAGGTATGACCGAACGGAGCATGTCAGCGGCTGGCGTTTCTTACATGGTCACTCAGCCATCTTTTAAGATTTTTTTTCGGCCTTGGTAATCTATTTCCCAAGGCGTAGATCCATGTGGAACACGCTTTTTATATATTATACGGATTGTATAAGGGAGAATTGAA
>NC_051400.1:43475933-43476269 GCF_015228065.2 Penaeus monodon
TTCTAAATGCATACCTAGGTTCTTATACAGGCACTTCTTAAGAAATCTGTGTGTACCGTAATACATGCATTGAAAACATGATGAAAAGACGAGCCAGATGAAGAAAGAGGACCCAGTAGGTGGCAAAAGATAATAACATGTTCCGCGCATTTTATGGTTTCCCGATATACCAAGGGCATTTTTTCGCTCTCCACTTATTCATGACTGGCTGTGTAAGACATCTTGTAATGGCCACCACACCTCAAAATGCGAATAAAAACTCACGGCGTGGCTAGGAAAGCCGGCACGTCACGTAGTGGTGGTCACTTCTCCTCCCCTCCCCTCCCTCATTGCCAA
>NC_051400.1:43476329-43476812 GCF_015228065.2 Penaeus monodon
GCACACACACACTGGTCGTAGCTCCCTCCAGTAGTGAACACAGCCTGCGTGGGTCGTCACGCTCTGTTATGTGCGCTTCTCGCTAAAAACATATCTTGGGTCGTCATTATCCCAGATTACGACTATGCCCAGGAATGCTCGCCTGACCATAACCATCTTATGTGTCCCGACACCCAGAAAGAGACAGATACACAGCTGGATTATGTCGTAAGATCTGGGTATCAGAGTGAAGTCGTTTCGCCCCCGAACGACATGCTTGTAAGAACCGAGGTCGTAGCACGGTAAAGGACGGCGGAGGTTCCCCTTCTGCAGCGATTGGCATTATCGCTAAATAGTGTCATTAATTTGATTAATCACATCCCGATTCCCTTTAATTTTGTAGTCACCGATTAGAGGAACATCACATCATACTGTCGAGGTTCTTGCTATTGCTAATTCTTTTTTGTCTGCATGCAACCAAACGGATAATTTATATATGTTCCA
>NC_051400.1:43477222-43477295 GCF_015228065.2 Penaeus monodon
ATTGCCGAGCTTAAATTAATCACATTCACGGGAAGGGAGGAGATAAGCGGCAGAGAAAAATGGAAACAGAAAT
>NC_051400.1:43477575-43477938 GCF_015228065.2 Penaeus monodon
TTAAATTGATAAGACTGCCAAGTAATACCATCCATCATTATTCTTTTAAAGCATTTCCAATCAAAAATTTGAAAATTGTCTGAACCCAAGTCAGTTTTACGACGAAAGGTCAAGGGTCATTCATTACACACGGAGCAAAAGACAAAAGAAGTGCAAACCTATAAGAAGATTAATATTTTTTTGGCTAACGAAGAGCGTAGGTAATTAACCGCAATTTCTTGCCCCCTTTTCAATGATTATTCAAAGTAAGGGAGAGATAAAAAAGAGAGAGAAACGGAGGCCTTACATACAATTAGGTGAATAAATATAACCCAATGTCTTGTTTCTTGATTCGTTTATTTGTATTCCAATGCGTATGTTTGG
>NC_051400.1:43477989-43478278 GCF_015228065.2 Penaeus monodon
TTATATATATGTGTGTCCACAGGATCCCTTAGAAAATACACAAGCAGTGACGGAGAGAGAATGAAAAATAGAGAAAGAGAAACCTTGAAAACAAACGTGTGAAAACCAACAAGGCCCGAGCCCCTGCACGAGGAGAGAGCCAGGGCAAAAATCCAGCTCCACAAGGGTTGCGTGTCCGTTCCATGAATCCGATCCTCTCCCTCCGTAATGACCAGACAATAGCCACTCTCGGCGAGGCAGGGAACACCCACACTCGACCATCGCCTTCTGGATGTCTATGGCTTCCGAC
>NC_051400.1:43478435-43478527 GCF_015228065.2 Penaeus monodon
CCCTTTGGCCGTCCTTACCAACCCACCATCCCATTGTCTACTACTTCATAACCCCGCTTTATCTTCGGTGCCACCTCCCTCTCTCGTATATA
>NC_051400.1:43478579-43479429 GCF_015228065.2 Penaeus monodon
AAAACCAAGTGTCCATATTTCCAAGCTTGTCCAGCAGGGTTCCTCCTAGCTGCTCCAAGGTCTACGCTCTTTTCGTAGAATTCTTTGTGACTGCATCTCTTATGGATTCCGATTCTTCCACAAGTCGGATCCGATTCTTTGCACTCGGAGACGGCTCTCTGACGCGTCCGAATTCTTCTCTTATTAATGTTGTCTATTAAGTTTTCATAATCTTTTCTCTTCACGGCCGGCTAATCCTTGTTGGGTTGGTAGGGTAAAACTCGAAGGATTCGTTACCTTCTTCATGATAATGATTATGAATCGTGATTCTAATGGCATGACCGTTTTAGTAACATTTTTACTATTCGCTCTTAACACAATCAGTATAATTCAGATTACCATCGCTGCTTCTTTTACTACTTTTATTTTCTTATTTTTCGTATCCGCATTCGTTACGTACACAACCGTTCGTGTCCGGAACGAGGGGAATCCCGACAATTTTCACGTGATTACAAGGCGTTCGAACCTCATACGTCACGTTCAGCGGCGACGACACCCACGAACCCATCTCTGACGCCTACGACCCCCCCCCCCTCCTGCCGGCACAACTCCCGAGAAGTTTATCCTTAAATATTGATTCATCTCCTTTCTCACTCTGAAGTTCGAGAGAGGTCGGATATACGCAAGAACCTTAGGGATGTAATCTCACGGCTTTGAAGGTTATTGTGTTTGTCAAATGTTATGGAAAGAAATTTATGAAACGAAAGAATGTACATTCAAAAAGCGGCAAGAACGAACACGTAAATATTCTAAATGCACGAACTTTTCTCATGCATAATACTTTCGACATGAACTCACTACCAAACAAAAT
>NC_051400.1:43479470-43479816 GCF_015228065.2 Penaeus monodon
ACGTTTTTGTTAGAACTCTCGCCTAAAAAACAAAGTTGCTTATACTACGGCTTAAGTATGTTGTGTGAAAAGTAAGATAAAAAAGTTAAGGCAAATATAAAATAACATTATATGGACATTCCCTAAAGAACAAGTTTCACTAAAACTACAAGTACAGTGTCTATGAGATGGAATCAGACCTGTAATGTAAAATGACATGGGTAGGAATAATGCCATTTAATTTATAGGAATTTGTTTATGGTGTAAGCTATAGTCATATATACATCTGTTAATGAGACTTTCTGTATATGTACAATTGGATGTATTTGTACAATTATTCATACATGCACGGACGCGCACGCGCGCG
>NC_051400.1:43479962-43480413 GCF_015228065.2 Penaeus monodon
GTCGGGCTATAACACATCGATGATACAATAATTAATTTCCAAAACCGTTGTACTCTGCACTCCATGCTTAAGGGTGCAGCCAGCGAGCGGGTGGCGAGGGGAAACTTTCGTAATCAAGCCACGGCGGAGAGACCCAGCCCCGTGACTGATATTGGCCCTGCACAGAAGCCTCGAAGCAACTCGATGTGAAACCGATACACATTCGAAACTATCTTTTCTGCGGCGGGCCCACGATGGTGGTCGTCCTCCGCTCCTGAATTTCGGACTCGGCAGAAGTAAAAATATTAGCTTTCTTCCTCTCGATTTAGCAGAGAGAATGAAAATCAAGGGACTCTCTCAAGAGATAAAAGTCCTTTGAAAATCCAGCGTTGACTTAAAAATGTTTGATGCTATGATCTTCCCAGTAATACATTTTTTTGAGGGAAATATAAAGGAACACTGAAATTATTCT
>NC_051400.1:43480505-43481621 GCF_015228065.2 Penaeus monodon
GAACAGCAGCCATAGATGTTATTTATCTTGTGTAACACGAAAACCATGAAATGAATTTTGGAAAGAAAGGCTTTCACCCAAAAATCCATAATTCATCTGAAGGAATAAAACATGCAGTTCCTCGCCTTCCTCTCTCACACTCCGCAGCTCGCCAAGCTAGAGTTTAAGATTAATGCTCAGACTCTATAATCGTGTATTCTTGCCCGCTGGCGGTGGCCGACTGGAAAATAAAATTAATAAAAAAAAGGAAAATATTGAGGGGAAAAAAATGGTTTTGCTCTTCCTTTCATCACTCAGAAATTATCTAGAAGCTTCTCCTCGTCGACTGCTGATGCTCAAGAAGTTTTGAGAGTTGACGAGCCTCGTGGTCACCCCCTTCTTCCCCGATGAAGTTCTTTCTTACAAAGGAAAAAGAAGAAAAGATTTTTGCCGTCTTCATTCGAACTCCTTTGAAATAAGAGGAGCTACAAACTCAGATTGCGCAAACACAAACGGACACATACACTTCAGAATAAGAAACAAACGAACAAAGAGACTAAAACAAATGCATATATACACAGATATACTACATGTGCATTAACGTGCGTGAGGTCGATGCCTTCGTAGTTCTACCTCTTCGTATTTTTCCTTAGTGAGAACAGGAGGTTTTGATACTGCGCATTTTCTTCTTGCAATACCCACCCGTCGGGGGGATATTTGCATACAGTCGTCTCAGCGCGGTGCTTGGGGGGACGACTCAATTAACATAAAAAAGCAACGCAAGCAATTCTAGCTTCATTCGCCTGCTTTTTAATTTAATCTTAATGGATAGTGAACACAAGAGATGCATACGTAGAATAATCATACACTGTGATGTTTCTTTGTTTTTATTGAGGTAATTGGGTTAGTCAATAGCACTTGTACTTTTCATTTCCTTTCATGAGAGTAGAATGTGCATTTGTGTTGTACTATAGTATCTCTCTAATCTAATAATATAAGTAAAATGATACAAATGCTTATCCAATTGGGTCACTGTAAATATGACGAATTGACAAAATTAGAAATACTGAATCGCAAATCCATGCAATAAAAACTTCTCCATAAAAAAGATGCAAAACTTAATCCTCAGCCGAAATC
>NC_051400.1:43481870-43482457 GCF_015228065.2 Penaeus monodon
TCAACCCCAGCTCCTCCGATAAATCCCCGAGACATAATCCCGTTGCGGAACCCCGGAATTTAGTTGTTAGCGTAATTAAGTAGATCAATCTTACAATGGAGAAATTGTCCGATAATCAGCCGGGGGACAACGCGATTCCGGCCGCCGCTCTCCCCCGAGGGACAGCAAGGGCTTCGGGAACCCTCGGGGATAATGGCGGACGACACTTATGCCTCGGTTCCTGTCGCCATGGGGAACGCGGCACTCCCTCGGGGAAACGGGTGGAACGACGGGCGCCGGCGGACGAAGACAGACACATCGGGAGAATGGAACGAACGGAATCGGACGAAAAGAGACGCATCGGGAGAATGGAACGAACGGAATCGGACGAAAAGAGACGCATCGGGAGAATGGAACGAACGGAATCGGACGAAAAGAGACGCATCGACAGAATGAAACGAACGGAAAGGACAAAGAGAGACACGCCGGAACAACAGAGCGAACGGAATCGAACGAAGAGTGACACCTCATAGCAATAGAACCAACGGAATCAGACGAAGAAAGAGATAAACCAGAAAATGAAAAACGGAGCGGGACATAGGTAGAAT
>NC_051400.1:43482638-43482955 GCF_015228065.2 Penaeus monodon
CTAGAAAACCGAAAATAATAACCAGAAGAACCTATTAAAGAGAAAGAAAATCGAAGTTAACAGAGACAGATCGATAGATAACGGACGACAATGAACGTGCAAAGAAAGAAAGGAAAGAGTTAGTTAAATGATTATGATGCATATAAGACGATAACGAATGTGCCGAGACGTCCGCAAACACGAGATGATCAATAAATGGATAAATAAATCAGTTGTTAATGAGATGTAAAATCGATTGAGCTTCTGCGGAAGAATAAGGAACAGAGAAGGAGAAAGGGAATACGAGTGGGAGGAAATAGATGGGAAGGGGAGATATG
>NC_051400.1:43483269-43484182 GCF_015228065.2 Penaeus monodon
TTCAGAAATCGTGTTGATATCTCTGGCATAAAAAATACAAATCAAGCAATCCTAGGCCTGAAGAGAGAAGCGAGGGTGAAAGACTTTCATAAAGCGAGCAGCGGGTATATCCACTTTACACCCTCTTCACCCACACTCCCTCACATTTCACATTTCAAGTCCTAAACAAGGCCCATTTTCCTCTCCTCTCTATCACCGATATCCTTTCATTAATACAATCATAATCTCTCGTATCTCCTCTTTCTTATATTATTTTCTAATTGATTCCATCTCCTTTCACACTCATTAACACCCATTAGCCTCGGATGAACCCCATCACAGGCAAAGGGATTAATAACAAAAGCTTACCCAGGTCAAATAACAAAAGCTTACCCAGGTCAAATAACAAAAGCTTACCCAGGTCAAATAACAAAAGCTTACCCAGGTCAAACCACAAAAGCTTACCCAGGTCAAATCACAAAAGCTTACCAGGTCAAACCACAAAAGCTTACCCAGGTCAAATACAAAAGCTTACCCAGGTTAAATAACAAAAGCTTACCCAGGTCAAACCACAAAAGCTTACCCAGGTCAAACTACAAAAGCTTACCCAGGTTAAATAACAAAAGCTTACCCAGGTCAAACCACAAAAGCTTACCACAGCATGGTTTTCCGGTCTCGTGTTCCTCGCAGCTTGCACCACTAATGCCTTTCCCTTACTCCATTATGCGAGGGCATCGCCTCTTACACGCCGAAGAAGACAGTGCATTCTTAAAAGGATTTTTTATTCAGTCTGTGAGTGATACATCATAATTTATATACTTTAAATTCAACACGCTTATTCATATGCTAATACCACTATATGCACGTATGTACGTGCCGGAACAACCCACACACAAAAGTAAACATAAAAACAAGCATGTCACTGCAAAAATGT
>NC_051400.1:43484787-43485490 GCF_015228065.2 Penaeus monodon
GGAGAAGCATGAGGAGGCGGAGTCAGGGCCACGGCTGTTGTAGGGGGGGGGGACTCAGCGGCGAGACCGGACAAATTGCGCCTCACTCCGGCGGAGAGCGAGGCAGTACCGCAAGATTTTACGATCTCAAATATTCCCTTGTTACTACTCCAGCGCCCAGCCGTCTCTTCGTGCGCCGAGAGGAAACGCTGCGCTTTTGTTGTCAGGAGACTCGGAATGGGTCATTTCTCTTCCGGCGCACTGATTACGACAAATTCCTATTTATTTATTTGCAAACAGGCATGGCGACATTTCGTACTGGGCTGCGTCTGTCTTTCCAGATAGCGAAAGATTCCGTTTGTAATATTGTGCAGATTACCCATTTGGAATGACAGATAAGTATTATTTTACAAGCATAACTTCCTTAATAAGTTTCGCTAGATTATACATAGGCTGCCAATGCTGCTCGGGTTTTTAGGTTTATTTGTTTAGACAAGTCACAGATTTTGCGAATGAATATCGATGACCATATTGAACAGATTTCCAGGTGATGTAAATTTTAGAAGCCTCACGTGCTCCTTCATACCGGTCTTCCAGGGTTCCAGTTCTAACGTGTTTACTGTCAAACTGAGCATCGCTTGTTACTGGTGTTCGGACGTGGTAATATCCCCGTTGTAATTAAAACGGCGTAGCTAACCTGGCTAGCGCAATATCTGATAGTTCG
>NC_051400.1:43485561-43486003 GCF_015228065.2 Penaeus monodon
ATTCCCCCCTTGATAATTTCCACTTCACGACGCCAGGCTCATTGTCTTGCCCTTGTGTTCCGGGGCGTCGCAGCATATTTAAGCCCTGCTCCCAAAACATAAATTACCCGGTGTTTTCTGCCGCGCTTGCCTCCCCATTCGGCTGCCTCCTTTCTCAACGGCTGCTTACTTACACGCCTCCTTCCACCCACTGGAATACAAATCATCACACGAAACCCGCAGGAAATATGCTCGTGCAGAATTCCAACTAACCTGAACGAGTCTCCAGCTGTGTGTGGTCGGCTGCGAGGATGTGATAAGGGACACACGCGCCGTCGAGGTCTCAATAAGACGCAGTAACGCGCCACACGCTAGCATACAGGCTAACATCGAACGTCTTCCTGTTATAGGATTTTCAGGTTTTCGTTTTGCTTTCCGTTTCAACATTGCATCTACTTTGCAG
>NC_051400.1:43486188-43486610 GCF_015228065.2 Penaeus monodon
CGCACACAGCCTATATAGTAACTACTCACAGTCACATCACACACGTCGGCAAGGTCCCGTAAAGGCATTCTCTTTACTCAGAACATGGTGCCCCGGGACTACAATAAAACAGGGTTATAAATACATCATACCCATACTTTCATTTTCTTGTCTTCAGTAAATCACGTCTTTGTTGACATTAGGTAAAATTTATCCAATCTGAAAACCATATCCGTAAACAACTGTAGTTTAAACTTGATCCAGTGTAGGAATGTGGCAAACAAACTTTGTATGTCCAAAGTCTTATAATCCAGTTAATAAATTAAATCTAACAATATTCACACAAAGTTGTCAATCGCATAGTGCTTCTTGGGACGTCGGAATACAATGAAAGTTGTTCAAAAACTGTTCAGAGGCACCGGTTATTTTAAGCACTATTGCCA
>NC_051400.1:43487227-43487365 GCF_015228065.2 Penaeus monodon
ACGAGGGAGAATGTGAGAGTACGATAAAAATATTTTTTTTATCAATGTAGTTATTATTCATTTCAATACTTGCTTTAATATTTTAGATTCATATATTCATAAACTTCATATTGCTAAGCCAAATCTAACTAACTGTCC
>NC_051400.1:43487550-43487897 GCF_015228065.2 Penaeus monodon
CACCGCCGTCATTATATCAATTTTTTATCATTCCTTTTAAATCATCATATGCATAATTGGCTATAACAACGGCGATCAGCATTTTAAATGCACAACAACTGTTTCCTGTGCAATGGCATTCTGTACAGAAATAAATAAGTAGTAATCGCTCAGTTGCCGAAGCCAGGCAATTGTCTCAAGACAAAAAATACCGCCTGCTATGGTTTTAATGTTATTTGTTGCTGTAGCAACATGAATAATGCTAAAACAAAAATATAATTTTTGGTGATGTTACTGGTAATATCAATTGCAACAGTAGTCTTATAATGATTGTGATATTATCATATTGAAACAACACTGGAGTAACA
>NC_051400.1:43488025-43488446 GCF_015228065.2 Penaeus monodon
CCGAGTACCTCAGTAAACAACTGTATATCATTTCAATAAGACCACGATATAGCAAGTCAACATGCCTCCTCAAGAAAAGCGAGTTTAAGAACCTCATAGAATTTTCTTTCCACCTTTTTTATGAGACAAAAAAAATATGTCCTCCATTCTAAGAATTCGAATGTAGTGCTAAGAATGGAAGCCGATATGACTACATGATATGTCTGGATATTTATGAGATCCCCTCAAAAATGAAAGTCAAGTAAATAAAAGCGGTGAATATATGCGAACGTAGAAAAAAAGGGGAAAAAAAATCATGCGTTCATCAAATATGCTAACGCAAATAGATTAGCATAGCGGCCAATTCCCTGGCGAGGACGACTTCCCCCCTCGATCAAATTCACGCTCAAATTTGTAAGTGTAATGGTGCTCTTAATACTCA
>NC_051400.1:43488516-43488660 GCF_015228065.2 Penaeus monodon
TAGAGTGAGTCTGAAACCGATACAGATTTCTCAACGTAAACCTCCACCTCCTCGCAAACAGGGTTCTGACTGAGCTTCCGTCACAGTTGTGGGAAACCGAAGACAGATTCCTTATTACTGCATATGTGACGGTGTCTCTTGGAC
>NC_051400.1:43489107-43489346 GCF_015228065.2 Penaeus monodon
TAACCGGATCTGCCGCCGAATAAAATACCGTGAAGTAGAACTGCTTTGTACAGCGTGCAATAAATTACCACAAACGTAAGTATTCTAGCTGTTAATTACATCAGGCGTTTAAGTTCGGTCTTTTAATTTCGGCGAGCCTAAACTTGCGGCTTGTTAATTACCATAAGAAATAGGCCGTAGTAGTCACAAAATACCAGTCGACATTTATGGATTTGTTGTTGGATTTCAGAGCTTAAATT
>NC_051400.1:43489540-43489707 GCF_015228065.2 Penaeus monodon
AGTCGTACAAGTCCTTCTTATGATGTTTAGAGGGATAAGTATACAAGTCAGATGTAGGAAATACCCCCCCCCCCTCCCACAAAAAAATTAAAACACATAATAAACATGTATAAACTTTTTATATTTTTCACATAAAATAACATTGTAGTTATGCCCGTGTCCCGTTT
>NC_051400.1:43491819-43491989 GCF_015228065.2 Penaeus monodon
TTCAAACATTTACATTTAAATAACTGACTAATCATGTATATATGAAAAACCATAACTCATATATTCCTTTCGGTAAATGGGTGTAACTTTAACGCAATTCTCTTTTCAGTGCCATACGCGCATATAAACAGTTCAGTAGAAAATGTAGGGATATAAAAGTGTGTATGTGC
>NC_051400.1:43492096-43492181 GCF_015228065.2 Penaeus monodon
CGCATAATTCTTTTAGTACGATGCTCAGCTGTGTTAGTTATTCCATCCATTGCCTAAATCTTGAAAAATTTCAAAATCAATCAGT
>NC_051400.1:43492210-43493248 GCF_015228065.2 Penaeus monodon
TCCTTAAAACGAACCTCTTCACACAGTCCAGATACGCTCAATTTACTGAAAAGTGGGAAAAAATCTTGCTTACCTTTTCCCGGATTTTGATTTAGAAGACTGATCTTGCAGCGTGAAATGCAACGCTAATCAGTGTTCACGTTATCTTCACAGTGACAAAAGCAAGCTATTTAATCCGTTGAATTTTCTTGTTTTTCATCTCTTGCCGCATAAAATACTTTACATTTCTCAAGTATCTCAATAAACACTTGCGGGTTCCAACCACAGCTCACTTTTCTTTATCTAGAGAAAAGTATTCCTTACTAGTCGTGATTTTCTTTAAATGGAAATCTTCAATTAGTTCACATTTACATATTCACACGTTTTTTTCTCCTCTTTTCAATAAAGTTGCATGCAAAATATCCTCTTTTTGGGTTTGATTCGTCAGATTCACAAAACTGTTACCGATTAGCCCTCAGAGGGAGAGAAGAACATAATAAAATCCAGATCATCAAATCTCTTCTAGAGCTCAAAAGATGGGGAAAAAAGGGGGACAACACGACCGTAACCAGACACGAAAGGGCGCGGGCGATCACACGAACGTCCTGACTTCCACGGCGCGGAGGAACTACTGAACGAACAGACACGAAGCAGACACGCCCAACGCAACTCCTCGGCCGCTGCGAAGGGTTGCCCGGACGCCACTTTTTCCAGCCAAGGAAAATGTCACGGCCGTAAATGATTCTCGGTCTTGGGAGATGTATTTTTCTTTTTCTTTTTGTTATTAACATGGAGGGTGTACTTTGGGTATGATAGGTTATTAAGGTGATGAAGAACACACCTGGATTAGCAAAAAACGTATACGAACATTGAGATATTCCTCGCTATCTACACGATACATTTTCTTCGCACTTCTCTGCCTACAGTAGGTGTATCAGTGATGTTTATTGTAAGTGCTGTTTTGTATGCTTCGTTTATAACTATAAGATACATAATTCTAATCGTGAATCAATAGTCCTCAAGTAATTATATATCTACATGAAGTAGAGACAGAAGAGG
>NC_051400.1:43494114-43494429 GCF_015228065.2 Penaeus monodon
GAAAACAACTACATCATTGATAATTTCATGGATGTTCAGTGGATGTTGTTTACTTCTTCAGTATCAACTGCTTAATGTATTTAGTAAGAGGCGCATCAAATATAAATAATACTTTTTACCTTACCTATCGCTATAAGGACAAATATACGTAGACACTTGTACTTGCTTAGGCTGGACAAATGCCCCTGGCTAAGAGTTATGATTTAACGAGGTCAACCAGAGTTCAATCGCATATGCTCTAACATCCTCATTAGTCTGCAAAGGGGAAGTTTAGTTCACCACGCATATGTGACTTTAAGTTTGGCTTACGATTAG
>NC_051400.1:43495785-43496798 GCF_015228065.2 Penaeus monodon
TTTGGAACGTGCATGTCATATTCTGAGTTTTCGTTTTTATTTCAAATCATATTTTATTGTCTCTTCTGGCACGCATTCAAATTTGGTGTTTTATCAAGTAATTAAAATTCAAAAAGGCACCTCATATGTTGAGAATTCTAATTATTTAATACTTTTTGCTTGACATTTACATTTCTAACATTAATCTCTAGAAATATTCTCCTGAAAGAACACATTTGTCATTCATCATTTTGTCAAGCTTTGATTTCTGACGTTCAGGATAGTTTTAATTGATGGAATTCAGATGACAATCGCGAAAAAACAATTCTGCTCAGATTTCTATGTTTGACTGAAAAATTCTGGCACGTTTTACCTTTCTAAATCTCTTTATTCACTGTGAGCATGACTCATTTTTTGTTAACGTGGTGTTTATGATAACCGTGAAATGATGTTGTTATTTACTTGAAAAATAACAGTTTAATTTCGTAAATTATTTGATAAAGGTTGATAGTGACTACTTAAAACACAACCCGTGGTCTAATTTCCATGAGCATGTTTACCTCGATAACTATTTGTAACTGTCACATTGTTAAGATGTGATTGTGGATTTATTGCAGATGTACATTAAAGGAATTGCTGTAGTGCATTAGCGTGTCATCTTTTTTTTCCCCTTCAAACTTACACCTTTCACTTGCATTTTTATTATTAAGATTTTTGATAAGAGAAAATGCAAAATACATAAATGTACGAACAGAGTTTCCAAATATTCGAATGCTTAGTTCATCCATGGGATAACGGACCGAAATTGAGAACACTATTGGGATAAACGAATCGATACATTTATGCAAAATAAAATGCGTTTAAATACATTTCATTTTCAAGTGCAAGGCAACAAGGCACAGACGACCTTATTTCACGTCTTGTTCAACTACCTTCACCGACTGTTTAATTTTGATGACCCAGGTAACCAAGCAGTGTAAGGTGTATACTCCCATGGAATTTTATAACTGTTTACTTAATTCAGTCACTTAGTA
>NC_051400.1:43497129-43497322 GCF_015228065.2 Penaeus monodon
TCACTTAGTAATGTCGTATAAAAGTCGCTTCTTAAAAACGGTGTGAGGAGCAAGGAAGAAGCATAACACAAACTCTCTGAAATCCTAAATCATATTCCACGGAAGGTGTGACTACCCTCTCCTACTTTCTTCCTCATGTCCTACAATTGTTATTGTTGTGACCAGATGGCAGTCCTCCTGATGGCCTGTTTCG
>NC_051400.1:43497704-43498088 GCF_015228065.2 Penaeus monodon
TATTACTAATTTTTTTTCTTTTCATGACCATGGTCATTATCATTACCATCAGTATTATCATACTTTTGTTATCATCAATGTTATATCCCTTTTTGTACTATATCCTATTCTTATATAAACACCTTTGATTTTTATCTCTTTGTATATCATGTTTTCTGTTTTTTATCATATTTGTACACTCGTGAGATTATTGTAAAAAAAAACCGTGTTATTTCATAACTCTGGGGACGTTTAAATCCTTGGTTGTTTCCATAAGGGTTCTTTTGTAATGACTTTAAATAAACAGACAACTTTATTGTGCTTTTCAAGCATTATGTGTTTGGCTTCCAGACACTTGTTGATGTCTGTTCTGATTTTATCTCTCTTGAGGTCTGAGACTGAATG
>NC_051400.1:43498666-43498787 GCF_015228065.2 Penaeus monodon
TACGAATCAACTGAACTCCACCTGCCGCTGGACTAGGTTTAATACACAACCCTTTCTCTTGCTCATATTGAAATTTATATTTCATCTTCATCCTTTTTCTGTATTTTTACGTGTTTATGTA
>NC_051400.1:43498872-43499590 GCF_015228065.2 Penaeus monodon
ACACAACTAAATTCAGAAAAAAAACATAACAAAACTGGATTTTCTTTCTACGTAAATCTATAACAGATTTGTGCATATATCTTATATATACACATACTATCTAAAGCCTGTACTGAAAAAAGTAAATAAGAAATAGTTTTTGTCCCTGTAATGTCCAATAAACTAAAAACAGTAACACACAAAATCACTGATAACGTATGAATCACTTGCAGAACAAATGAAGAAATAAGAAAAAGTCAAAGACTAAGTAAGCGACCAGGCGCGAGGCAATCAGTTGCAGAGGAGCCAGGCACAATGGCAAGCAACAAGGACTGCATCTCAGGAACGCAAGGTTACCTAGACCCACAGACAGCCCGGGGTCATTGGGTTAATACTAGCTGCTCGCATCAGCCAAGTCGCGGATGGATCCTTGCATCTTGGTTGAGCAAAGAGGAGTGGAAGATTTTGGGATTTAATAGGAAAGTGGGTCGTATGTGGTATCATATGATGAGTTTCAGCGTAAACTGATATTAATGTATGGAGTCGTTTTGTCAGTATCTAAAGTATCGTCGCAGAATAATAATTGTCTCAGTAAAAATCACGATCTGTTTCTTAATCCTCTTTTAAGCAAACTTCTACAAAGTTCTCTATCTCTCTTTTTCATTCGTCACTCTCGCTTTCAATCTCTTTCATTAATTCATCTATTGACTTTGTGTCTCTCTCATGTATTCATTCTGCC
>NC_051400.1:43499626-43500672 GCF_015228065.2 Penaeus monodon
CCCATTCATTAATTCGCAATCGTTCTTTCCCTTATCTCTCTTTCCCCTTTAGTTTCTCTCTCATTTATTAATTAATTCCCTCGCCATCTTTCCCTCTTTCCGTCTATCCAGCCAAACCTTTGGCCTTATTAGCTTTCCCGTACATTGCTAGATCATATGAGATCTAAGAATGTATTCTAAACTTGCTCTTCTGTACCTCTTCTGCTCCATCTCTGTCGCCGTTGAAAAAATATCGTTCGAAAAGTTAAGCAGATGTGAGAAAATACCAGTCAGTTCAGCATTAGAAAGAACAGCATCTGCCACTCTCTCGCTGTGACGTCATCAAAGCTTCCCAGCATTTTTCTGGGATTCATTTTTGGTATTAAGTGGGCCGGGCGCCATTCAGGGAGGAACTACTTATCAGATTAGATTCATTTGCTGATGAGCATGGTTAAATGACGCAGGGCAATTGATTCTGGTAAAATATAAATAGTACTGGCCATCACCTTTAATACCTGTTGGTTTGTATAGGAGTGGTGTGTCATACCTACATGTTTGCTTAGTATAAATTTCGAATATTTTGAAGTTTTCCCTTCCATTTGGTGAGGAAGGGGTCACCTCGTTAACGATATGGAGGGGGGGGGTGCAAGGATCAGTTACTGAGGGGGTATGACGTAAGAGTTTCAGGGTAACTAAGAAAAAAGAAAAAGAAAAAAGAAGACGAGTATAGAGTGGACTACATGGCTGCACAAGAAACGGTTGAATAACGACCGCCAGTGGCAGGAATTACATAAGCGACATCACAGCTGCTGGGACAAAGCCTGACTGTTTTCAACGAGTTGCATTTTATCCGATGCAGACGTCTGATGGCCATCATGTACGGAATAAATAGGGAGAATGATAAAGGGGACATTGCATAAATAATCGAGAGAAAAAAGGGTTTCTTCTTTGTAAAATTGGTGCTCAAAGGTGAAGAAAAGGAGGAGAGGGAGCTATCCATCATGTGCATAGAAGAGCCATGCGAAAGCCAATTTTTTTAACATTCTTTGTTCGTACCAAAGTTCTGT
>NC_051400.1:43501094-43502703 GCF_015228065.2 Penaeus monodon
TTATGGTTAATTAATGAAGGTTGTAGTTGAGGTCTGGTTGAGAAGAAATTTCAGGAAGCATGATGGTAGTGGTGAAAAAACGGGCATTGATATCCTAACAATAAAGAAATATAACTTGATGAAGGAGCCGGGTTCAGATTGCAAAAAAAATACAATTTGCTTGAATTATGATGAATAGCAAATAAGAAAAAAAAAGCACATGTGATATTACAGTGATTTGAGAGAGAGAGGACACTTCATTGCTCCAATAGGGCGCCCTAACCAACACGAGAAACGATATAATATGAAGCTACGCACTTTCAAAAGGGGGGGGGGGGGGTTAAAGCGAAATGTACATAGGAGGCAGTGTTGCGAAAACAATGGGACTCTAGATTAATCCGAAATAATGGTGGCCTTCACCGCTGATAAACAAGGAGAGCAATGTGCAGTGTCTAGAGCAACAGGCTGTCAGATGCATTAACGCACCAGATGAAATACATACAATACAGAATTCAATAGAATGATTGACAAAGTGTTGTCTTTACACAAGACAAATAATTACCAGCGACATGTTTCGTTGTCCGACCCGTCTCGAGCAGTTAGTATGCTTTAATCTGAAGGATATGAAATATACTGACAAAAGAAACCATAATAAATGCAGAGGGAAGAAATTACATCCAATGAGCACTCTTTATGAAAACTATATACAGTAAAACCGTATTAACATATTAATGGGAGCACATTTTCTTTCTCTTTTTCACTCTATTCCTAATCCTTCAGGCTTCAACGCTAAAGATGATGCATGATCTTAGGAATAAATTTCCTGCACTGGTGAGTACTCCAGACTTTCTTTGTAAGAGCTCTTATGCTGATAAATAAGTACAATTAAATAGTTCAGAATATCTTCCTTACCTCCTTTATAAAAAGCAATCTCACATTTATCTACAGCTTATTATCCAAGGTCGAGGAACATGCAATTCACAAGTTTCTCGATGATTTTTTAGAGTTTATTTCGCACGCTAAATGCTGTTTGTTCCATCCCTTCTAAATGATTCCGTTTTCTCTTCCGCCGCTAATCTTTCACAAGATGTCCCAGTTCGGTGCAGATCCTATATAAGTCTGTAAAAACTATCACTCTAAGTTTTTCTTTCCCACGCCATTTGTCGACGCGTGGCTCCAGAGCAACTTGCGATAATTGCAGAGAATTTGCCAATTAGCGTTTCGGTTCACTTTATGTTATTGAATGTCGAAGTTGCTTATACACTCTCGTAGATATTTTAGCGAAAGGCTTTGATGAGAGAACATCATCAGGAACTTCATCACCACCTACTGTCCTTATTACTATCATTATCATAATTTCCTTACTAATTATTTACTTCTATTCCATTCTGCGAGCATCAGAACTCAGACCTTTAAACAGATGCTCAGTGCTTATACATTTTGCAATACGAATTGCCTCTGATTCACCGCCATATCCACATTAATGCTGCTCTGGTTATTCTAAATTAATCCGAGACATACAAGTGATTTTTCAAAAGAATATATAAAAAGCGACTGAAATATATGCAAAAAATAAGGGACATATGTGTCGTTGCGCTTGTATGAATTACATGTCTTTACCTCTTCTTTT
>NC_051400.1:43503111-43503364 GCF_015228065.2 Penaeus monodon
ACCCTGGCACAAGATACGGCCAAGGCAATTCGGGTCAGCCGCGTCCAAGGGAGTTCGAAGTGGCTGCGTACAGAAAGTTTGCGAAACAGTTGTCCACGGGGAGAACTGCTCCTAGAAATGGTCAGTTGCTGGTCGAGGTGGGATTCCTACTTCGTGTGTATGGAGCCTGTGGTATGTGCCTGTGGGGGTTTAGGGAGGCTTGTATCAGATAAGGACAGGGAGTGTTGTCGTAGAGCTAAATATTCCATTTGTT
>NC_051400.1:43503869-43504510 GCF_015228065.2 Penaeus monodon
TACGGAAAATGGTGAGACAGTCAATAAAGCCCATCAGCTTTGCTTGTAGAATGTAGGTAAAACAAAGTGGAGTCAAGGAATAGTGTGAAGATTGAGGTATATTTAGTTATAGTCTCATTTATTAAACTGTTTACCCTTGTTTACCCAAAATAGTTTGCCTCTTTCCTTAAAAAGAAAACGAAACTGGAGCTTCATTTATCTCGTATTTTGTATGCTTTGCAAAGAAATATCTTCCTCAAGAATACGACAGACTGCCATTCGTTCAAGAGTCCAGCAACCTTATTAGAGAAGCTTGTTACGTTCAATTGACTTCGTGGTTCTTTGACGAAGCTTAGCGAACCGGAATCCTCTTTCATCAGGCGTTCTGCAGAATTATGAATCTTGCAAGAGATACTTCAGTTTTTCTTATAATGATGCCAGTGATGCATATGACTGAAAAAGAAAAATCATCTAACGAAAGCACGAGATATATGGTGACATTAGCAAAGGTTGCAATTTTGTTTTATCTGTTTTTATATGCTAACATCTCTTGCAAAACCATGATGTGTAGCTTAATGTACTTATGTACATTCTATCGGATACCGTAAAATATAAGCAGCATGCCATGGAGTGACACATACACATACATATATACACTTACT
>NC_051400.1:43505178-43505394 GCF_015228065.2 Penaeus monodon
TAAGAATTTATTTTGTTGTTAACAAATATTACCTCTTACGCAATTACCTCATACAATTTACGATTACATTTTAATTACCATTTTATCCGCTGCATTGTCATATACCCGGAATCACTCCCGCCTTATCAATTATTCTAGGAACTTCTCCGTTACAAGACATTAATTCTTGTGAACTTGGTTTGACTAGTTTGGTCACTTTGGGCTGACGTAGGCATG
>NC_051400.1:43505656-43505907 GCF_015228065.2 Penaeus monodon
ATAACAAACGTTCGCATGTTACAGTAAATCAAACAAAAGTAAATGTAGATTCATACACATCCAGAAGTATAAATGCACATTCTCTCTCATGCACAACGCCGGGTGACTAATCGGTTACCGAGGAACGTGTACATTAGTCGTTTCGCTGATATATACTTTTAGATATATGTTGATATAATTAGAAACATTGATATAACCATATTTACAATCGTAAATATGGTTATTGTACTTACTGTATTTTCCGTATTGTA
>NC_051400.1:43506049-43507318 GCF_015228065.2 Penaeus monodon
TTCAAAATCCCCACCAAATTCATGGTTGTGCTCTAACTTTGGGGACATTTAACATTTCTTAATTTTTCTTTCTTTTTTTAAAGTCTTTACTGCCATGGCAGAAAATTACTATCCCACCTCCATTGTACCACCTTCACTATTTTTATCTCTGTGAATTCATTCAAACTGGACGGTCTATCCACCAAATACGAAGGATTGTACATTGGATATTGCAACCTTGTGTATGTAGATGTCCCCGCCTTGCATTAAGATTCCGAGTCAAAATCACAAGGAATAAGCTTAAGCACATAATCTATGCCATACAAACAACCTTCCACCACTGTAGCTGTGCGTCACAATCTTAAGCAACAGGAACTCGGTTTGTAATCGTTCTGCGTTCTTTTTCTTCTGCTGATGGTAGGCATTCTTCTCTATACTTAATCGACCAATAAGAGAAAAATATTGAGCTCGGGTCGCTTACTTCCCCATGTCATCAAAGTGGGTATCGATCACACCGTAGGGGTAGCGGACGAACACTTAGTTCTCAACTTCTAAATCCTATATGTGGCAGCAAAGGTTTCATAGACGTTGACAGCAGGACCACTAGTATATTTGTGCGCATGGCAGTAGAGGGATCTACTAGTAGTAGAGGCTGCTGCATGAATGTTAATAAAATCCTCTATTGGTCTTTTGGTTGAATTATCAGAGGAGCTGAGGTAAGAAGTATGTTAGCGGTAATACAAGCAATGTGTAAAGAATGTAGATACGAGGTTCTTAAATTTCAGAGCTCTAGAGGCCATGTTTATGAGTCTTAGATATTGCTCCTCGTACTTGTGGACAGTTGAAGCTGTGTGCTGTTCCTCCTATTTTGCATCAGTGGCCCTGTTTCAGAAAGGGTAGTAGAGAGTTGCAACGTTGAAAAATTCATTATTATTATTTTTTTAAAATCTACTTTTCTTTTTCTTTAACTGATGAAGGACTTTCACCATCTGCCCTTGTACTGCTAGTAATAGTTATAGTACCGCCTATTATCTGGTGAGCATCAGCTTAGCCAAGCTGATTTGCTACCAAAATCCTGGGTGTTTGAACGGAATTGAGATCGGTAACATTTCTGCGAATTATTCAGGATAGCAAGAACATCAGCCGAGATATTTGATGGATTTATGTTGTTCGACTACAAGAAATGCTTTCCTACTACTGATCCACATACTTAGAGTAGACCATTGTACAATGCTGCTGATTCACAGAATTTTCGTATGAATCAGTTCTAGATGCCAAAGCAACAACGGC
>NC_051400.1:43507344-43507916 GCF_015228065.2 Penaeus monodon
TGGTAGCAAGATCACCCGCCTTCTTTTCGTGGGATAACTTGGGATGGTTGAATATTTATTTGTAAAGCAAGAGCTCTCAGTAGCAACATTTTTTGTATTGTAAACGATACCAGATATTGCGATTATTATTGCTGTTGATATCCACAGAATCATATTTGCTTTTATGTCACAAATCATATATATTGATATTAATCCGATGCCTCCGATCAACATGCTTATCGTGGTAAAATATGACGAATTAATAAAAACGCGAAAGGAAAAGATGTATAGGGAAAGAGAAAAAAAATCTATAAATTTGCTCGAACGCATTCCTGTATTTAGTCAAAACAATGAGTAAGCAGAGAAGCGTGGATAGAAACATATACACTTGGAAATACTCGCAAACAGACAGTAAAGCAACGCAAGCATGGCAACATGCATATATGCCATTATATCTGAGTCGTAAAAACAAACTCTGTGTCATCTTTTTTATTTTATACAAAAGCACACAGAGTCGTAAACATGCGATTAAACATACACGCAGAAATTCTGCATGGTTTACAAAATAACTGCCCAGTGAATTCTTTCATGGC
>NC_051400.1:43508083-43508697 GCF_015228065.2 Penaeus monodon
GAATATATGTGTGTGTGTGTCTTTCTTATCGATATTTTTTTTTTTATTATTGATCATAACATTAGGAATTTATTCAGAGCCTGTTTTGATGTCCGCTTTCACTATAAAATTTTTTGTCGTTCACGCATCGTTTATAGAGTCCTATTTAGATCCAGCGGCAGCTAGACATCAGTAAACATTTTTATATGATGATAGTTCTTTTTCAAAAACAGGGTAAAAATATCGGAATGGAAAAAGAACCTCTGACTATTGGAAGATTACGAGGAATACAATATTTTCCTTCTTTGCATTCCTCGTAACCTCAACAATAACAACAGCAAAAGAGGAAAATGGAAAAAAAAAATCGCATTTAGCAAACTTCCGAGAAGCTTTTATAAAATTAGTCAACCAGAAAATTCACCAACGAAAACAGTAGCGGGTTGTTGGTGTCTTAGGGACTCCTATCCGAGCACTCGTAACCTAATTACCGGGTCATTTACCATCATGTCGTGTCATCTTTTCCTTTTTTTCCATTATTTATTATGTCCCATTTCTAGATGTTATTGGACATATACGGATAAGGGTTTGTTGAATGGTAGTTCTAGCTCACTCATTTTTATAATATTCACAATAAG
>NC_051400.1:43508876-43509317 GCF_015228065.2 Penaeus monodon
GGGCATCATTTTCCTATCTCCCTTATTTAAAAACAATATATATTTCACGGCGAATCTAACACCCTCTTATCAACAGGAAAATGGTAAAATGAACAAGAGAAACTCTGAGAGGGTTTATGTGACCTTCCTAATATAATTGCAATGATAATACCAGGGAACAAAGCTCAACAACTTTATCATTTCCCTTTCGTAAGATATGTATAGAGTTTATGAATAGATTAATTTTAGTTGCTTACTCGGAAAGCAACCCCTGAGAGATTTTTAACGCTCAGGCTAAACTATGCAACTTGGCACTCTCGAGTTCAAATCATGTATATTCCACATAAATGTTGCAAAACTGCTCCAAGTTATCCGAAGCATCGGGGAGAATCTGTAATTTCAGATGCGTTATACTGATATAGTTCATATTGAAATTCACTTCTGCCTGCACTTTCACATCGC
>NC_051400.1:43509404-43509704 GCF_015228065.2 Penaeus monodon
CGCGTGAATGAATCAACGAAATTCCTTACAATAAGCAGCTATTCCCAGGATGACATACGAAAAGAAATATTCCCAGCTTATATGTTCAGGACGTAGGAGAAAGGGAAGGAGAAGGAATTGACACGTAACATGACTTTAGTGCCAGAGGCCAAACTGCCATCTTGTGGAGAAATGCAGAGGCTTTTCCCATTTCTTCTGTATCGATACAAGGCTAGAATAATTCCCACTCTCCCCTGAAATCATAACAAATGCATAAACAAACTAACCATAATAATGATAATAATATTGATAAGAACACCT
>NC_051400.1:43509864-43510160 GCF_015228065.2 Penaeus monodon
ACACAGAAACAGAAATATAAGAAAACCATCTCCGATACTTGATTGTGAGTAGTAGAAACTCGAAAACTCTTTTTGCTGAACTGAAACCCAGCACCTTACTCAAAATTATTTTCGGAGGCATAACCCTGGCCCAAGCAATTTCGTGTTTGTGATAGCGAGAGGAACATTGGAGCAGCTCTCCCAATTTTCCAAAATATATTTCGGAATTTTGGAATTGATGATCATGGTACCAATGCTTATTGAGGATACATGCAGGACCTAAACTGCTGCTTACGGGGTTGACAAATAATTTAAGA
>NC_051400.1:43511809-43512040 GCF_015228065.2 Penaeus monodon
AAACAGATGATCATCATTTCTCCCATTAGTGTGTAGGTGTCCATTGCATTCAGTATAGTATTATGATAACAGGATATCCATTTCGATTCCATTACATAGTTAGATGAAACATTCCTGTTCTAAGTAAACACTAAGGAAATGATTGTGCAAAGGAGAGGTGTAGAATTAGAAACCAAAGACTCGTCAAATAGGTGACTCTCGGGAAATCATTGGATGTCAGAAAACCTTTCG
>NC_051400.1:43512058-43512420 GCF_015228065.2 Penaeus monodon
TTTTTTTTTTTCTTGACATCATTTATCATATCAACTATGTGTTCACTTTACGCTATTATAGAAATACAATTTCTAATAAATATAGTTATTATTATAAGAATATGAATATCAGCAGTAGTATAAAAAAATGTAGATTACAAGTTTTATGATCAAGATAATTCGCTAAGTTTCAACCGGAAACAGCCATAACATAGTTACCGTATTACAGTATATTTACAATAGATGTTCGTTTCTTGGAAGCTGTTCGTTAATACTTCATATCCAAGAAAAGGTTGTTGTGTTATACCAAAGGAATTCTTGAATAAATAAACATACATCAGAAAAGAAATATTTTATTCATTTATTTCGTCGAATAAACTGGA
>NC_051400.1:43513164-43513303 GCF_015228065.2 Penaeus monodon
ATTTAAACCGTTCTTTTTTCACTATTGAAGATCATCAATTACGTTGTATTAGCACACTTCATAACAACAGGTGGTACTTGACGGACACTAAATATAAAAAATTTGTTCATCATGTGTAATTAATTTTGATGTCAGCATG
>NC_051400.1:43513331-43513855 GCF_015228065.2 Penaeus monodon
ATCGGATAATATTCTTTTCATTCTGTAGATGCCAATATATCATATCATTTAACAGTTTTGTGGAAATTGTGTTATAATTGTCTCCACGTGTATGAGGCCACCGTTAAAAGATTTCCTTACAAAATTACTTTTATAATTATATCTTCATGAAAGGTTTTCAAAGAAGCAGTGTAATATTGGAGGAAATGCAAAAGTGGTTCAATAAATAACGTTAAGCAATTATCAGCATAATATTTTCTTCTTATCTTAAGAGTGAGTGTTTGTTCTTCATGGTTATAGGTGCAAACTTTATAAATCCTTAATAAAACAGATATACTCAGTCCTGTCCTAAAATAAAAAAATAAAACAAACTTTGCTTAGAAAAATATTTTACCAATTTCGTCTCCTTCTGTCTGTGTTTTTTTATATCTAACATGAGATATTTGTTGGATGTGTCTTGTTTATCTTGTTTAAAGATTTCATTACTAAAATATAGTTATTTTAGTTATCGAAGCATAAGATAATAGTGTAAATTACTTCCTTTT
>NC_051400.1:43516751-43517707 GCF_015228065.2 Penaeus monodon
TGTTAAAATTGTTAATATATCAACAGATAAAGCCACAGATATATCAATAGAGAAAACCACTATTTATTTTGAATATTCCTCATGCCTGTACATAGAAAGAAAGTTATACCATGGTTAATAAGCAAAATTAATCGTATTGGATTACACGCACGCAAGACGAAAGAGACGCTTGTTGACAATGTGGGATTCCCATGAGGTGATAAACACGGACAAAATACCCTATTGGGCTGAGGCACAAAGAATAACTGTTCAGATTACGATTACACGAACAGAGGGACCAGGAATGAGTTTGTTTGCTTTTCTTAAATGAAAATTGGAGAAAGTGACTTCAACGATGTCACCACTCAGACCATAACGGCTTAATGGCTTTTTAATATTCCTTTCATAAAAATATTCAACATACTATCGTGTAACTGAGGGTGATTGTAGTAAGCTACGTCTGTGGTCTAAGCTTCCATTATTTTGCTTTACTATTGTCATTAAACATAATACTCATTACCGAGAACATATTTTCACAAGACATTTTTTATATATTTCATGCCGTATGGATATGTTGTCAAATAAAAAATACACACTTTTGGTATATATATAGTCTAGTCTATTTAATTGAAAAGTTACATTTAATGATTCGATTCTAGCAAAAATATGTTCGCATGTAAGCCCACAATTTGCTGAGTTGTCCGACTGTATGACAAGAAAAAATATACAGATATGGATAAAGAAGCTGCGCTGAAACCTAGAGAAAGATTAAGCCTATCTGTAGTCCAAGAAGTTTGGTATTCTATCAAACTTTCCTATAAAAACCGAGCTATGAAAAAAAAATCAAGATTGCGGGAGCACTGCGGGACAGTGATGACATCATAGACAACGCTACTGTTTGACATCTTCCTCTTGAACTTAGAGGAGGTCATCCTACACACAGCCTTGTCATGTTTATCAAATATTTTTGTACTATA
>NC_051400.1:43517856-43517981 GCF_015228065.2 Penaeus monodon
AGCATTATATAATTTAACGTGTCAATGTCTTTACTAAATTTATATATGCAAGACATTATATCTTTACCACATCCCTTTCCCATGATGCAGTGAAACCAAGCAAGATCTTCCGAATCACAGCAAAC
>NC_051400.1:43518171-43518670 GCF_015228065.2 Penaeus monodon
GATAATAACAAACAAATTAACTAATATTGCAGAAAATGAACTGATGTTCAAATGACGAATGCGGAAGAGTCTTCGGCATTTCAATGCCGCACACAAATTTCTTTTCGAAACCGAAATGCATTAATGCGATAAGATGGAACTTAATTCAACTAGCTACGGCAGTGATGCAGGTTATTGCAATCTGTGAAAACTATTGCGCTGAAATAGATAGGATCCTTGAATATTAGCCCAATTGGCTGGCGATCCGTCAAAATAAATGTGAATGGAGAGCTTGAAATGTGTAAAGTTAACCTTTTCAGTGTTTTACTGGAGAATTTTAAGTCGAGCATATTTCCATCCTTTGGATAGTCTTAAAATACACACTTATTTGTAGCACAGTCTTTCCCCATCATCTTTATCTTCAGTGGGTAATGTTAGTGCAGAGGTAATTTATGCTGCTAGTCTATCTTTAGGCAAAGGCGCCGTGTAAAAATATCAAAAAGCGTTTGTTTTACTTCTG
>NC_051400.1:43518869-43518977 GCF_015228065.2 Penaeus monodon
CTTATGCATCTACTCGCAAACAACTCCCTCATGAGCGCCGGTTGCCTTCGCTATGCGATCCACTTCTCACTGCACAGGTAAGCCAATTAGCAGGTTTTTTCTCATAAT
>NC_051400.1:43519002-43519572 GCF_015228065.2 Penaeus monodon
CACTTATGACTAACAAGTATAGATTACTGAGCTAATAAATCTGAGGGACGCAGAAGACCCTCCGTGGTGAGCCGAGAAGCCTTAGACCAGGAAAAAGTGTGGGTCTTCTCGTCTGCGATCTTACCTTCTAAGACGCTCAGCGGAGATTCGAACTTCGCCCGGAATCGTTTCAATCACCTCGCACAGGAGAAAAGATTTATTTACACTACGAAGGAGAAGAAAGGTTTTATTCGCAAAACGGAGAGGTGGAAGGATTTATTCGCACATCACAGGGAGGGAAGAATTTATTCGCACAGGGGAGTGAAGGATTTATTCGCACAACGCAGAGGTGGAAGAATTTATTCGCACAGGGGAGTGAAGGATTTATTCGCACAAGGCAGAGGTGGAAGGATTTATTCGCACATCACAGTAGAGGGAAGACTTTATTCGCCCATCTCAGGAGCAGGAAGATCTATTCGCACATCTAGCATCACTCGATCACCGGGTGTGATGAAGAAGCAATCGGAGTAATTAGGAAGTGTGTGTGGAATTATAATAATAATTTAGGATTTGGAGTAACAAGCTCTTCTG
>NC_051400.1:43520663-43520799 GCF_015228065.2 Penaeus monodon
TTTCATGTTTAAGAGTATGTTAAGTTAGCTTGGGAAAATATAGAATTTTAAGGGAAAATAAGTATTAGATTGTTTTTTTTATGTTTAAATATATTGTATTAATTAGGAAAAAAGAAATTTAAAAGGGGAATTGTTT
>NC_051400.1:43520950-43521692 GCF_015228065.2 Penaeus monodon
AATATAGTTTAACTAACCTTCAAGTGTGCATTAGTTAGGTATTCTCTTGATTTTTTTTTTTTTTTTGGTTTGATTATGCTTAATTATATTCATTCAATATTCTATTGCGATCAGAACTATCTTGTTTTAAGTTTTTCACTATTTCTTGTTAAGCAATTTATTTACTCACTAACAATAACACTTATCCTCTATGGTTACAGTAATATTACGTGAGAAAAAAAAACTTTTCCTCTAACTTATAATCATTTTATAAACTAAAATTGCCTGTTGTAATTTTATAGTTAATAACAGTTCTCTGAAATTGAAATAATATTTTTAAATGCCTGTTTTGAGGGTATATTTGTAAGCTTTTGCTTGAAAAGGACCTAATTTTCACTGTGGTTAGTTACATTTTATTAAAAAAACATGTTATAAATTTTTCTTTGCATTACTACGATTATTTTTCGATAATAAATAATGTTTTTTATCTTAAAGGATTTTACCTCATTCTCACAGTTATTTCAACTAAGTGATGCATGTCTGATGAGTTAAAAAAAACTGTGAGAGTAATATGGCAAATACGGGTTATAAAGACAATATCAGATGCTGAGAACATGATTTTTAATTACTGTTAGAAAGGGGGTCTACAACACATTAATCAATAACATTTCGTCTAAATGAAGGAACTTTCAGATTATCGCTTCTTCTTTATAATTATGACTACTTGAATTAATGATTCTGAAGACTAACGAATTTACTTACA
>NC_051400.1:43521831-43522195 GCF_015228065.2 Penaeus monodon
CATCCAAGGCACTTTTTCATCATCACCCACTTCTCATATTATTGAAATCCAGAAGTCCATGGGAAATCCCACTCTAATCCGGTGTTGGCAGAGGAAGGGCAGGGGTGTGGGACGAGGGAGTGAGGAAGATAGACAGATACAGAAGAAGTACCTGAGCAGACACTCACGATATATCACCAAAATGAGATCCCACGAGGACATTTTCATTAAAGCTTCTGTCCTTCCTCCTTCTCTTTGCTTATTCTATTTATGGCTAAAGTCACCTTCCTTGTGTGTATTTCTAAAACACAATATTTGTTTCCCATATTGTGAATTTTTAAAATTTCCTTGTATTAAAATTAAAGAAAAAAAGA
The DNA here is from genome assembly GCF_015228065.2 of Penaeus monodon. Lineage (NCBI taxonomy): Eukaryota > Metazoa > Arthropoda > Malacostraca > Decapoda > Penaeidae > Penaeus > Penaeus monodon. The sequence continues at coordinate 43,522,185 of NC_051400.1, forward strand.
AACCCTTTTAG
>NC_051400.1:43523557-43523733 GCF_015228065.2 Penaeus monodon
TTCTCTTAGGTAATGTAGCAATGCAGTCTATAGAAATGTAAATCCCTTTCCAGAGGAGGAACCTAACCCGTTCTTCTCCTGAAACACCTAAAGAGAACAATTCAAACAACTGGACGAAGCGACCCTCTTATGCAGATATTTCCAAGAGGCTGACTTGCAAAAAGAAAAAGAAAGGG
>NC_051400.1:43525613-43525811 GCF_015228065.2 Penaeus monodon
ATTCGCTTCTCTTGGTTGTAAAAAAGGAAATCTATAGTTTTCCCCCTTTCCCGGGGCCCCCCCCGTTCTTCTCCTGAAACACCTAAGGCCCATTCAAAAAACTGGACAAAGCGACCCCCCTTATCAGATATTAAAGAGGCTACTTGCAAAAGAAAAAAAAAGGGGTTTGTTTATTATTAATATTTTAATATTCTATTT
>NC_051400.1:43526411-43527011 GCF_015228065.2 Penaeus monodon
TGTAACGAATACTGCTCTATTTTTGCGTAAAGAAGACAAAACTGCTGACTTAAGAATATATTATGCCAAATCCTACTATCTCAAGCCATTCTCCATTCATAGCTATAAGAAATAAAGATTCTTGTGCACATCCCATACAGATGGTAAACGCCTCTGCGGTCACATGTCCATTACTATAATAATAAACTCAATTAGTTCTATGAAGACACATCTATCCTTTCATGCATGCATTCTGTGGTGAATGTAAAGCATTAGCATTTCGCTTGAAGCATTGCAGACGCTCCCAGATAGTTTCGTCTGTTTTACTAGCCACAATAACAACTTTTTAAATCGCTCTTACTAATTCACAGTTCAGTTATTCCTACACTGTACTTCGGAAGTTCGATTTCATCATCCTTTACATCCACCAGCACACTCGCTTACTTAACCTCTCTCGCACCTGGACCCATGTCAGCGACCTCGATCAAAACCCATTATACATAAAAAGAAGCAATTTTCTTGATCAGTCTCCTTAGGGTAATCTGGTATAATTTAATTTCCCTTATCTGCAGGCAGCGAGTACGATTTGGAACCGGAGGAGATGACCTTAAGGGGTGCGCA
>NC_051400.1:43527172-43527895 GCF_015228065.2 Penaeus monodon
CAAAATTTGGGAGGATGGAAAGGGAATGACGGGGAAAGTTGGGAAGAGAGGAAGGGGATGAAGACAAAAGTGGGGAGGAGAGGGAAGGGGGAGAAAGATAGGATAAAATTGGGAAGGGGGAGGAAATGGGAAATACAAAAGTAGGGAGAGGTAGGGAGAGAGAGGGGAGGGTAAGATGAGGAGGAGAAGGAACGAGGGCAAAAGTGGGGAAGGGTGGAAGGGAGAGAGGGCAAAAGTAAGAAAGGGTATGAGAAGAAGGCAAAAATGGGGAGAAGTGAAAGGCGGAAGTGAAAGTAGGGGGAAGGGAAAGGAGGAGAGGAAAAAACAGAGGAGGGAGGATGGGGAAGGAGGAAAACATGAAGAGAGGGAAGGAGGTGAGGTGTCAATAGGAAAAGAAGTGGGGAAGAAGGGGTGAGGAAGGGGGAGAAGGCAAAAGTCGCAGAGGTGGGAAGGGGGGGGAGGGAGATGTTGGGGAAGGGGGAGGGGGACGCATCACCTGGCTCGCGACGTGAGGAGGAACCAATTAGGATTATCCACCGCGTTTCATCAAAATGCTTGATGAGTTTCCGTAAGATCCGGGGGTTCAATGTGACTTTCTTATTTTTTAATCATATCTTTTCTAATTGTTATAGATTACGCCAAGCAGTAGTATGAAAACTCGCGTCCAAGGGCTCCCGTTTGATTAAGCTTGGAATTTATTCAAAATATCGACGGACGGGCACA
>NC_051400.1:43528076-43528611 GCF_015228065.2 Penaeus monodon
GAGTGGGAAGGTTTGTGTACCACTATGATTTGATATACTTTAAAAATACATCCATATTTCTTCACTATACTGCAATATTTATACAGTAATAGTATCTGATTAGAAGCAGACAGTCAATGGAATAACAGTACTAACATATATCGTTGATCAAAACCTAATAATCATATTAAATAGATACCTTTTATTTATCAAGGGTTTTCGAGCTTAAGACCAATATATTCATCTCAAGGGATGACAAATGCTATGCAATACAGGGTTTCGCGTGACAGTACCCTGTTTTGATTTACTTTTCGCATTACAGAAATCCAATTTCGTTATAGATTTGCCAAGTAAATGAAAGCAGGCAATCACATATTATATGACAGCATTACCTTAATTAGTCGGCGAGTTCTTTGCCATTATACAATCAAGAATTAGGGTTTATGCAAGACAACATGCGAGGAATCCCTTCTTCTAGGTAGAAGAAAATAATCCTGCATAAAAGGTAGAGGAAATATTGCAACATGCATGTTTTCTTGATATGTATTATTCAATG
>NC_051400.1:43530288-43530910 GCF_015228065.2 Penaeus monodon
AAACTAAATGATAGGCATAATATTCTTGGTTACATTATGAAGATGAATATTAAGTATACTCGCAAACGTTACGACCGACCGCAGTAGAAGTAGTGCGAATATTATTTGCCAGGTTGCATTATCAATTTGCTTTATTTGCGCTGCCATAACAGAGCAAATAGCGCGTGCTTTCCATTTCGAGGAACCTTCACGCTCCAAGTATTTCATAAAAATACATCTCTCTATCTTCACCAACGGCAGAATTATGATAAAGACTTATTGAATTAGGCTGAAAATTCAACAATTTGCAAATTAAACAGACAAGCGACAGCACACACAGTCAGGCAGGAACAAACTTGTTACAAAAATTGAAAAGAAATGCGAATTTCCTTAACATAAAGTGGGACACTGTATGAAAATGTAAGCTAGTTATGAATCTAGATATATTAAAATAAATTTTGGATGTTTGCCAAATAACGAGCAGTTGATTATATATGCAGAGAGAAGTTTCCTAATTAGAAGTTTCTGTTGAATTTTTATTCAGTATGAAATTTGATACATAGCGTGCCTAGACCTAAATGTTATTCAGACATTTCAATATGGTACGAAAGCACTCAAACAGAATCCAAGAAAAAGACAGCTG
>NC_051400.1:43531264-43532031 GCF_015228065.2 Penaeus monodon
CGGTAACTATAAACCAACTAAAAGACGCAACGGTTCAGCCGGAAGTAGCGATCGCCTACCTTCCCCTTGCAGACGGCGCTGCTGTCGACGGCGCCCTACGAGCTGAGAGTCAGAGAGAATTCGAAAATCCTGTTAGCGGTGAGGATATGTTGTTGATCCGTCTTTTCCACTCGTAAATCCAATTGTGCATTCCCGTGCTTTGCTCTCCCCGCTGTTTCTCGTCTAGCCGGCTGCGTGGAGAGCGAGCAGGGAAGTTTACAGTAGATAGATGTGTTTGTCTTACTGGCTAGAGATCATTCCTTTATGTGGTTTTATGTTTAGATTTTTTTTAGATTAGGTGTGTGTGACCAGCTTGCGCACTTAGATTTTTCGATGTCAGTGTACATACCTCAACACTAAAATAATGATGGGAAAAAAAAACGTTCTAGAAGTGACCGCGTAGAACGCTCAAGATCTGCCGTTATAAAACTCGTCCCAGGGAGCCCCAGAGCCGCCCGTTCCGTCTGGATAAACGTGACGCGGCCTGCCTATTAGAGCTTCGCCGGGTCTCTTGTCCTGGTAATTTGCGACAGCCGACCGTTCAGCAAGTACGTCTGGAACTGAAAGCAATTAGCGTAGTAGCGTAGTTGAGGTGAGATATCTCGGCGATTAAGGTGAATCGCGATAATTAGCAGCTGGCAAAGCTAAGGACGACGCACGACTCTCATGTTCGCCGAACACGACCTATTTGCGAGTAGACTTCGAGTGATTATCGTATTTTAAAAAAA
>NC_051400.1:43532097-43532375 GCF_015228065.2 Penaeus monodon
GCATGTCACCGACCGCCAGGGTAGGTCGGACAAGACCGCCAGGGAGTTTATCTGGAAAATAATTACAGAAAACAAACAAAATTTTTTGGTGTTGAAAGATAATGTGATCAGCGTACGGTCACGGAAAATGAATCAAAGGGGAAAGTTGTGACTACATTATGAAGATAAAACAAAGGTATAAACATTCCCTAACGACAGAGGCACGAGAGCAGGTCCCCAACCTTTTTCATGCTGTGGCCCCCGACCAACAATCTTCATGGCCCCGTTCAGTGAGGTCT
>NC_051400.1:43532564-43532648 GCF_015228065.2 Penaeus monodon
GAGTGCATCATAAAGTTGCAATATAAGCTTAACTTGCAATCAAAGGCAAATCATCGACAAAAAGTAACGGGTGAAAGTGGGTGT
>NC_051400.1:43536312-43536499 GCF_015228065.2 Penaeus monodon
CATAAACAAAAACACCCTAGACCGAAATACCGAAAGATATTGTACACACACTCCTTACAGCGAGGACGAATAAACACATACATTATGCACGTGAAGCCTGTGGTTGCAAAACTTAAAATTACTAGACAAACGTTGACAACTGTTCCCGGATGCAAATACGGATCTACTATCATATTTCTTTGCATTT
>NC_051400.1:43536541-43536913 GCF_015228065.2 Penaeus monodon
CAAGGGTTTTTCTTCGACTTTGAGGATATGCTGATTAAGGATTCAGGAGTTGCGAGCGTTTATCCTCGGGGAAATTAAGATATTCAAGATTGTGGCCAAGAAGGATGGGGAAAAAAAGTGTATACCAATATCCATCTCATAATTCACGTGCGAGTTAAAACGATGATTCTTTTATCTTTCTTTTTCTTTCGACCTTGAACTCAGGCATGCAGGATGAACTTCGGGGGTCCTGGAGCGAGGAAAGAATTCGAGAAATATCTTCTGGAAATGCACTATTTTACACAAACGGCGTGTCTTCTTTCGTCCATAGCTGCTTCACAATGGCTCTGGCATTGTGTTTCGGAGGGAAGCGAGAGGCAGAAAGAAAGGAGA
>NC_051400.1:43537661-43538521 GCF_015228065.2 Penaeus monodon
ATAGTGACATGGCATGTGGACCTCCTGGAATACTTATTTTCCGTTTACAGAATTTGCGGTTTAACAGGAGGCGAACTTTGGCTGGGCACATATGACATTTTTGGAATCATTCATAGATTTCATTCTTTAGAATGGCTGTAAAAAAATTTAAGTAAAACAATAAGTAATATGTTTTGTTTCCTGACCAGCTTTTAAAGTCCATGAGTTTCGACGACACTGAAGAAGGCTAAGACGAAGTGTTGTCTGATGCTGAAAGCGCCATTTTGTGATGAACGAACTAAAGGCAGTGTCACAGAAGCCAAAAACTGCTTCCGGAATTGAAAAAGGTTCTTTGAACGTAAATTTGATCAGTAAGTTATTGATATTGAGTATAAGTAATATTATTGAGCAAATGTTCTCAGCATAACCTCCTCACACGCTTGCATACCATTCCAACAGTCCCATCTCTTAATAAATGACCTAGATTACTCAGAGGCAACTACACTTCTGAATTCAGAATTTATCATTCTGGCAAGGTCCTACACCCATTAAAAAGGAAGCGTTGATAGATTTTAGCCAAATTTTGGGACAACGAGAACTAAGGTGGTCCTGATAACTTTCTGAACAACCAAAAGTTGCAAAACGTGAGCTCATTTGTCTTTCAGTGTGTGATGATTGTGTGATGGTCGATTCCAAATTATGCAAGTTGAATTAAAGTTGTTGATGAGTAGATTGTGTGCCAGGACATTTTGTAAGTTGAAATGAGACTGTAAAGGCCCTTACGCTGCAGGTGCTTACTAAAAGTAATTCAGTAAAAAAATAATATTATTAAAAATATTGTTAGATATATTGTTTTCAATCTTTCGCTTTAGCTTGCCCTA
>NC_051400.1:43538664-43538979 GCF_015228065.2 Penaeus monodon
TTTTTTTGTGTATGTGTGTTTCTACCTTTTTTTTTACTAAATGGTGTCAAGTAAACTCCGTGAACGTCGATCGTGATTTCTTAAAATAAAGGTTTTGCACGCATTTTGTTTGACAAAATAAAGTTATCAAGTATAATTCATTTCCATTTGCACTGTATAAAAATAAATAAATGAAAAGCGGAGGAAGTATCTTTTATGGTACAGATTTTTCTATAAGTATGTTCCTTGTCTCATTGATGTTAAACCATTTTCCGTAATAATGCTTTAACCATCAAGTCTTACTTACTTGGATCAATCCCTAAGCAATATCGCTAA
>NC_051400.1:43539328-43539661 GCF_015228065.2 Penaeus monodon
CAGACAAGGAGAGAGCAGAAGAATTATCCTATTCCCATGCTACACTTCCCTTTCGAAATATCCTAGGCTGAACATATCTGCCTCGTTCATCAGATGCAAATATCCTAAAATCCTACATGAAAAATGCGGTTATGAAATCTTGCAAAATATTAAGCCTATTGTACACAGACATCTGGAATATTTAGTCGCTCGTGTGCATTATTCGTGCAAACTCAAAAGGCAACATCCTAATAAAGGAGTGTTGATTTGCACAAATGCTTCGATTAGCAAAAATATGATTTATATGAAGGCGTGAATTATCGGTAATCAAGCTCTAATTATTTGTTCGTCCAG
>NC_051400.1:43539717-43540054 GCF_015228065.2 Penaeus monodon
CGTTATAATAAAGGTTTCGAATCCTGTCTTATAAGCTGTACAGACACATACACGCAATCTACATATCGTTGAGCTGAGGTAACATTGAAAATCCTACATGAACATTTTTGAAGGGAAACAAAAATATACCGAAAAAGAATACATAGATAATTAGACAAATGAGAAGAGGGAAGAAGACAAACGAAAAGGGATTGTGAAGAGGGGAGGAATAAGGGAGAAAAGGAGGTTGAAAACAAGAAAGATAAATTTGTGAGAAAGGAGACAAAATGCGTATTGAATCACCATAACAAAGAAGCGTTTTCAGAGCATAACCACAATTAATGAATTTCTCTCCGTC
>NC_051400.1:43543065-43543214 GCF_015228065.2 Penaeus monodon
TAATCTACCGATCTATCAATGTATTTTCATATTTTCCACATTTTACCACAAATATATATGATTGTTTATATTTCTCTATCTATGTCCGTGTATAATTATGCCAGTATATCAATTCGTCTCGGCAATGATGACAATAATGATATTAACAG
>NC_051400.1:43543253-43543619 GCF_015228065.2 Penaeus monodon
GAAATACATTAAGAAAACATCTGAAATCCTTTACAGTTTAACAAGTTGAAATTAAGGCATGAGCGACAATAAAGCAATCACCTCTGCCGTGCCATATGGTGTTGCCATTTATCCGTGAATTGCTTACTACGGCCGTTATTCCGGCAACATTACTAACAGGTGAAATTAAAATCCTGAGAGACAGACAGAACAGACAGTGGAAGTTTGTTTGATATACACTCGTATCCATTTTAAGCGCATGTGTTTTCAATTAATCAAAATACTATATGCTCGCACAGGCTGCCGGGGTTGTGGGGTTGGGGAAGCTTCAGGAGGGGGTTCGTAGGGAGCACCCCCCCCCTTACATTAAACTGATTTTCTGTATGT
>NC_051400.1:43543813-43544325 GCF_015228065.2 Penaeus monodon
AATCATCCACCTATAAAGATTCGCAGATGCTGCCCCACCTTCCTAAGTCCCTGATGATTTGAAAGAGGAACGTAAGTGCTGACACATACACCTGTGACCTAAGACTTCAGCTAGGACTTCACCAGCCACGCCAAGATGAAGTTTCCACTACGCCCCAACTTCGACTTAAAATCATCATATAAAATCCCTAGATGTTGCAGTTAAGATGATCTCAGGAAGCTCCTTCATCCAAATTTCTAAGAACGATGATATTATGTCAACTGAAGCTCGCGTGGGTAGCCGATGATTATGGATTTCTAGGTAGACTCTTCTTGGCAAGGTCTCTCTCTCCTAGTCCCAGAAGAATCTACCTAGAAATTTCAGTTGACATAGAAAAGAACACTATTTAATTTTCTGCACAGGCGAGGTAGATAAAAATAATCCTCATTACACTCAATGGTGCTCTTCCTGAATATATAGATCAAGGATTTTCAACCTGCGGGCCACGGGGTGATTTCTGGGGGAGACAAATA
>NC_051400.1:43544461-43544541 GCF_015228065.2 Penaeus monodon
TATGAAAGTTACTGGATGGACCATGGGGATTATTATATATTGGTTTGTGACCATATAATGAAAAAGGTTGGGAACCACTG
>NC_051400.1:43545302-43546802 GCF_015228065.2 Penaeus monodon
GCCATTTGGAAAGGACATCCATCCTGCAGATATACTTTGCCAGGTCCCATCTTAGCGATCGGAGATAAACGTAGCATCAACTGCACTTCAGAGTCTGGCAGCGAATGTTAACCAGCTGGGAAGGATGCTGCAGCAGGCAAGGCGTCAGTTGCACAAGAAAAATAGGTAAAATATTTGAAGAAAACAAAAGGAAAGGATTTGGAGTCCGGGATAAAGAAAATTCGATTTTTTTAAAAATGGAACATTCAACTTTCAAAAGCAATATCGTTGCAAAGTAAATAACATCAGCAATATGAAATTATCGTTCGCAATATGTTTGTATTACATGTATCTTCTCTCTCTATTCTTTATCTATACCTAACTCTAGCCGTGAATTTAATTTAAATTTCAGACCAATTTCCTATACGGAAGAACAATGCCATCAAAATAAAGTTTACGGCATTTAGATAGTTAAAAACAACATTTCCTTTTTCTTCTGTATTCCTGTAGAAAGTAATGTACAGTGTAGTTCTGGGAACTTTTAATTCCATCCTTCTACAAAATATACCGTAAATCCACATTGTAAGTAAAAAGTTTTGTTTTATCTCCTATAACCGCCAACACAGAGGCTATTTCTTCAATGATATAGATTTTTTCTCAAATATGCAGCAGGTTTTCAACACTTCTCAGCTCTCAGTGATCGAAATAATTTAAATGTTTATAGGAGGAGGAGTATTCTTTGCAAAATACCTTCCCACACTCCAACGTGATCCTCCATACCGAAAAATCTTATCACTATACATGTGACCTTTGAAATGATAATCCGTCGCATCAGTTGCAGTAATGCAACCAAATATTGCAAAGATCACACGAAATACTCTGAATGCATTTTACTTGCGCATGCCTTTAATCCTGTTACTTTTAGTGCATGGGCACAGTACCTATACCTACGGCAGTCTGCTCTCGTATGAAAATGATATTACTGTCTGAGTAAAAACAAGGGTAGTGTTGTTGACTTCATTTCAGTCTCTGATATAAGAAATGAATGGAAGAGTAGTAACACTCATGATAAATAAATTACGTTAACCTCTAATAGATCAGATACACGTGTCATTTCGTGTGGGAAAAATCAACGAATAAGAAAAAGGTAAGTAACTAGTGGGTACTGAGAAATGGATTTGTACTGTCTTTCAAGCTCGAAAAAAGAAAGAATATATTGATCCTTTGTTGACAGCACATGATAATGCTTTATATATTATTTTAACCACACATTTTGTAAAATTATATTTACTTATAGACATAATTTTACAATTCTTATCTACCTAGTTCTGAATACAAGGATTTCTAAGTATGATAAATTTGCTCTAGATTTTCCACACTGAGATCTGAAACATGTTTATGGCTGTGCTCTTACGTTTAAAGATAAAACGGAGACGCACGAACTTGTTTTCGCGATGTGGAAAATGGTACAGAAGGGAGTACATTGTACTTGCATACATTAAGCGACTGATCTACTACCAC
>NC_051400.1:43547467-43547532 GCF_015228065.2 Penaeus monodon
TCTTCGCCTTCATACATCGCTAATACTAAGTTTTTCTTTATATTTTTCTTCATTTCTGTTTTCGT
>NC_051400.1:43547550-43548247 GCF_015228065.2 Penaeus monodon
CAGTATTTAACCATTTTCAGGAATAATATACCGAAAAAAAAACACATTCAATAAAATAGCAAGCAGAGTGTAAGGGTCAAAAAGGGGGCGGAGCTAATGACGTCCTACTATTTCCCTCTTGTGGGTTGGACAATAATACGTATAGAAGTTACCGAAAAGCATCTTCCTAGTATTTCTAGTATTGTCATTGTTATGATAAAGGAGAGTCGAGTTTTCAGTGATAAATCCATATTAAACTCCCGCATAAATAACAGATACCTTCCGTCTTTGGAACCATTTGATTTCCTTAGTATTATCTGGATTAAGAGGAAGTGCAACTACACTGAAATTATTTCGTCTTGTTGCGTTCCTAGTAATCACACAGAGAGCTGGCACTCTGATCCCCTTTGGAATAAAGTCTAGTTTCAGGAGACATGCTTACAAAGCCAGGTATATTACCTTATCTTTCAATGTAAAAGTTTTCAAAATTATGTATTTCCCAAAGAAGTAATAATACTGTAAACTGTGTTTCTGGGAGTTTACGTATTTTCAGTGCAAACTTTATGAATATGGATACAATTTCTGAAGAAAACGAATACATTTCTTTCATTGATAGAGAGACAGATATACGAATAAAAAGTGGTAGACGTATAGAATATAGATTAATACAGTTCAGAAGGTTTGGTTCATCTGTACAAAGCGAAGAGATAAAAGGATT
>NC_051400.1:43548275-43548381 GCF_015228065.2 Penaeus monodon
TGGTTCTCCACGCAAATGCTCAGTTTTTATTTTTGGAAGTATAGTTGACATTTTCCTAACTATTTTCGAAACTTTTTTTTTTACTGAAGGTAATTTGTAACGATGC
>NC_051400.1:43548447-43548625 GCF_015228065.2 Penaeus monodon
CTATGAAAATAAAAAGACAGAAAAGAAATTGTTTTTAGGATTCATACAGAATATATACAAAAGAAATTTGTATATGGAACAATATATAAAAAAAAAACAAACACCCGCCAAAAAAGCTCTTTTTTGAAGGGCCACCACAAACACAAAAATGTCTATAAAACATTGCTTGTACGCACGC
>NC_051400.1:43549050-43549134 GCF_015228065.2 Penaeus monodon
CACACACACACACAAGATGTTTGTATGATGGTGAGGGTAGGAGGGAATGAATGAATGAACCAGTAAGAGAGAGAGAGTGAGGGG
>NC_051400.1:43549285-43550150 GCF_015228065.2 Penaeus monodon
CGTCTGTGCGTGTATGCTAGTTGAACATCATCATATTCGCCACAAAATGATCCCATGGATAAAGAATAATAAGAGTAACATGATGACAGACTTTTATAATGAACACCATCTCACCATTAAAACACTGCATTAAGTATGAAAACATAAACTACAGAAGCCAAACAAACTTCATAAAACAGAGAAATATTATATAATAAGGACAAGCAAGACTAATTGCAGTACTTTGTTCAGCATATTAAGCAAATATGTCAAAAATTTGAACAAATCACCAGGTACTGATAACAAACCAGCAGAATTTATTTAAAGGGGTCATCTGAGTCTAAGAGCCAATAACAAAGCTTCAGGATGAAATTTTATTCTCTGCAATAAACCCTAATGGATTCCTGAAAATCATACTAAGTCCATTACCAAAAACAAAAACAACTTCTCATAACTACGCGTTTCGTTTCATTCACATCGTAAAAGCAAGTATCACTTAGATAAGTGATGGAGTACTAGAAATTCTACAGTTTGGATTTAATGAGGAAAATGATTTAATCAGTTTAGTTTCAGGAAATAAAACAATAGATTAGAATACAATACTTCTGCTTCTTAGACTATTAAAGCACTCTAGGTAGTTAGAAGTAATGGCTCGAATATGGCAAGGTATATTCCTTAAAAACAAAAAGGTTGCACCTCTTACCAGTACTAAATGCAGTGAGTGCAAAATGCAGGAGATTTAGAAACCGAGTCGAGCTTGTAAACGGTAGTGTAATTTGCAAGATATAAAGTAATGATAAAGAAATTAATACAAGAGTGAACATACACTAAAATATTGCAATTACCACGTTATCAAGATTTCAGAGTAAGAACACTTAGATAAGGT
>NC_051400.1:43550185-43551335 GCF_015228065.2 Penaeus monodon
CAGGAGGAATTAAACAACGTGCATACCTTTAGCACATGTGAAAGTCAAGATTCTGAAATGTATGGACCTACTATGATCTAACCTCCATCTGAAATAAAGATAATATTTTTACTTTTAGGATAGTGGAAAAAGAAAAAAAAATATATGTTGGTTAAGAGAAGCAATTAACAGCCTTTCACAAGCATATGCAGATTTAATAGGAAGAATGGAGTGAGTTTAGAAAAGGGATCTTTGAAATGAAATTATTGCCAACCTCCCTAACGGCGACCTTGAAATAAATTTATTAGACACAGTACCGGGACCTCTTCGGACCGTGTGTGTTGAGGGTCCATGGTGTGTTATCATGTGCGATAAACTGGTCTGTTTAGCCCCCGAAAACGAAAACAAATTTCCAGATGGAATGACTGATAAAACCGTTATGTTTCTTGTAAACGATGATTTTCCGGATCTCTGTATGAATTAAGAACGAATGCGTTGCCTCCGAGGGGGAATTAAAGACGAAATAAAAAAAAAAACAATATGTCTGATCGAGATATATTTTGACTTACGCTTCAGATTAAAATATTAGATCAATACGTTAAATATGCAAGACTTTTAAATATGTATGTATTGTTGGATGTCTGCTTGCACATAATAGAGAGTTATATATCATTTTATCAAAAAGGCTAATAGTAATCACGTCAATTTTAAACAACCTCAGTGCGCTTAGTTACCATGGAAAATGAAAGTTTATTTAGATATTCAGATATAAATTACACATCAAAATATGTTTACGGATGCAGTCCTCGCAAATCATCTTTCGAAAAGCTATCTCGTTAATATATCTTCTTCAAAGCTTTCGGTAAACTCATCCTTTTATAAAGGGATTGCCATCGACAGTGACTGTTGTATGGCAACGCATCGTAAAACAAACTCTTCTTTGGGATTGTTGCCATACACAGCTTTCGCTTAATGGAACCCCTGGAAGGAATAAAAAGAGAGGAGTGACATTTTTATTTTTATTTATTTTTTATATTGCGAAATTCTCGTGTAAAGAGCTAGATAAGACGGAACACAAAAAGCTTTTGTTGAATCATAGTACTGCGCCATAGAAAAGGGTTTTAATGGGAATTTCCTGTAAAATGCAGAATACACACACGCGCAACACAAG
>NC_051400.1:43551513-43552521 GCF_015228065.2 Penaeus monodon
ACGTACTCAAAATACGCACATGCTTATATATTTAAGGAATACTGTAATTACACACACGCCCGCTCAATGTAGTAATCAAAAGTTGGTGTTTCATTATAACAGTAATATAATTAAACCAAGAAAACTGTACGCGGTCTGATGAAACGTTAATCAGATACGATTTGGAAGTCTGTTTTTTTTCTTCTTTTCAAAAGATCTCGCTGCGTCTTTGTACCCTGAATCTGATAGGCAGCTTCCTCCCGAACGCAGATCAAAGGCAGACTTTCCAGACATCTGACTGCCATTACTACACAATGAGACGAAGTAGTTGCATTTTTTACAGACTTTTTTTCTTACGCGCATTATCTCAGGAAATTTTACGATTTCTTCTTGTAGGAGGTCCTCGCCTCTCAGCCCCCCACCCCCCGACGCACGTCCAAACATCATTAATAAATTATAAAAAAAAAAACTTTCTGAACCAAAAGGATTAACAGAAAAATGCGTGTTTTTTATTATATTTAACAAAGTTTTCAGTATAAAAGAGAAATGTGTACAACACTCCTTCGGGCCCCTGTTGAAGACGCTCTGGTATAGTCATATACAAAGGCTCCTTAGCACACTGAGCAAAGCATAGATATTAATAAATTGTATATTAACTACGGTATGCGTGAAAAATATCCTCTAAGGTAGCGCTTACCACGAGGTGAAGCATGAAATGAGAGCAAGTATGGCACACGTGAAAGCCACTTCTAAGTTATCTGTGCGAAAAAGCGGTGATGTTCATTCAAGCTGTCATTTATATCACTGTCCATTATATACGAAATCTCTAACCCTGGAGTCATAACGCATATAAAAATGAAAGAAAAAGAATGATGTTTATGGTTAATAAAATTTTATTGCGAACTTAGTTTCGCGTTTTTCGACCTCTGTAAAAAGTGTTTTATAGAATGAATTAATATCTAGAGTCAAAGCTTAGAGAGTTTTACGTAACGAAGCTTTCCAAGCAAATGGAAATGAGGAAATTCCACG
>NC_051400.1:43552543-43552656 GCF_015228065.2 Penaeus monodon
CACATGCGCTGAATTTTAAGCATACGCAAAATTCTATTCATTCTTACCCATTTACGTTTTCTCATATGTCACAGTCTTCTTTCTGGACCTCGCTGCACTCACTCACTCGTAAC
>NC_051400.1:43557230-43557926 GCF_015228065.2 Penaeus monodon
TCTCATACACTATACACTATACATTTGCAGGGAAGGGTCGCTCTTTCAGCCTCCTGCTCGCGTATAGTGAGTCCATCCCATTGATAAGCCACAATTCCATTCTTCGTAAGAGCCCCCCTCCCCTCCCCCGGTACCCCCAGCGCGAGAGGCCCGAATCTCTCGGGGTCCCAAAGGCTCTCGCGTTGATTACAGCTTGTAGACTCGGGCTGAAGGTTTAGGCTGAGCGGCGCAAAGTTTGGCAGGACACGGGTGGACGTGACGTCATTTCTGGTGCCAATATATGACATTCACGTAACCGGTACGAGAGCGGATGTGCATTGTCCATTCTTGGTAATTGGTCAGCGTTATATGCGTTCACAAACTGACAAATACCCACACGCGGATACAGAAACGCACGTATACTCGTTTAATACACTTCACCTCATCAAAATAAAATGAAATAAGGAAAATAACGCGTTAAATAAAACTGACCGGGACTTAAAAAAAGATCACGCTTACGAAAGCGACTGAATAAAGTTTTGTGTTTTCAACTTGAGAGAAAATGGAAGAAGAAAAAGTAACTTGTAGCATTTGCAGTTTATCTCGTTTTTCGTTGTCTTGTTATCATTCGTGATCTACAAGGTTTGACCATCGAATCTAAAGGAAAGGAGTATTTTATGCGTGCCGTAAAACTTTTACTGCTTTGATGTCTTGTAT
>NC_051400.1:43559290-43559971 GCF_015228065.2 Penaeus monodon
TGAAGAAATTGGGTTTCTCGTCTTTTCCTTCTTCCGCCATTTTTCCAGCAATAAGCGAAACTCAAAATTTTGCTTCGCATTGTTTCGAAATTCCTCCCGACGCTTCGGAAATGCGAGGAACGTTGGAGCGAGAAATCCCCTGCTTCTTCCCTCGGCCCGGCTTTCCACGGCCACTGTCTGTCCCGACGCCGGCCCCATGTCACACACAATATCGTCCTGCCCGGAATAATTGCTTCTATACCGACGATATTGCCAGTTCCATTTTACCATGATATCGGACTGATTAATGGAACGGTACTTGTTTCCAAATGGATATCAATACAAGCGCTGCAGGAATTATTTATGAATGTCTATTATGCGCCGGAGTGATCTTCATTCCGTTACTGACCGGCATTCAAATGTTTGTGTACCGTGTATTACTTTTCATATGTTAGTCTAATTGTTAATTTATTTTGTTTTTCTTTACTGAAGTTCAGTTTTGTCCTGTGTTGTAATTGAGGCAAAGAGTTGCACGGATATTTTATTTGCTTTTCGTTCTGTTTCCTTTTGTGCAATAGCGCACTGCAGCCAATCCCAGGCGATGCCAATGTTCTTTTACGGAAGGATTCGATACAAATACAACTACCACCGTCCTATTTGTGTCTTCCTCCTTTCCCTTTTCTTCGCACTGGAAATAATGAG
>NC_051400.1:43560033-43560299 GCF_015228065.2 Penaeus monodon
AAAGAGTAAATTTACCCCCAAAACAAACTGAACCGCATTTCAATCCATCTCTCTCATTGGGCAATACACTATGGATGCAGCTCGAAGATTTAACTCACGTGTGATCACTCTGGCGGGAGGCAATTAGAATGTAAATGAAGACCAAGTGAAGGCTCTAGTGTTATTTCCAATGGTTATTTTAAGTTGCCTTTTTATTGTCAAAATAATCAGGGTAGAAATGATACTGTTTGAATGTATCTCTCTCTGTAAAATGGCTTTCGGAATTC
>NC_051400.1:43562146-43562427 GCF_015228065.2 Penaeus monodon
CTTCAACAAGTTGTCGGTCTAGGGACTGCTGAAATATCTTATATATGAAGTTATCGCACTAAGATGAATAAGCTTATTACTTGCTTTTTCTTTCTCGTAAATCTCTCGCTGGATAATATTTGTTACTTATATACATTCATCAAATACGCACCTTCACATGCATGCCCACGTGCAGGCTTTCGTGCTGAACAAATTTTAGATAAGACAAAAGAGGAGCATAAGAGTGTATTCGTGCGTCTTCTTGCTATTTCTTTCGTTGTCTTATTTACGATGCGTATGTT
>NC_051400.1:43562630-43562808 GCF_015228065.2 Penaeus monodon
TGTTCGTCATCTAGACGAACATGACAACTTGTAAACTGCCTTGGGGATATTTGCATTAATGTAGAGCAAAAAATTAGTTGGAAACACATGCTCCAGAGCTAAATTAAACGCGGGTTCTCCCGATTTCACGGCGTTCTGTTAGACTGGAACAATGGATCAACTCACATGGGCTTATGAG
>NC_051400.1:43563162-43563657 GCF_015228065.2 Penaeus monodon
CCCCATTGTCTCATCAGTTAAAAACAAGGAAGAAAATACAACCGCACACAACCCGCGGGGGTTTACACACGTCATTCTGTGTTTTATGCCTTCGAGGCTTGGAAGTTCCTCTTTTATCCTCTACTCTTGTCGTTACTTTCCGAAAGAACTTGAACTTAGTTTGAGCCGAATGTATTCTATACATACAGTAAACTAAGTCTTGTTTAGATAGACTGAGTAAGATTTTTTTTTCTATATTCGCTTCTCCAGCTCCCATATACACAGTGTCTGTTTTTGTTAGTATGTCTCCCCCTCTCTTTCTTGTGGTTTGAGCCGAACGCGGGCTATATATAAGCTATGGCTGCTGTCTCACCTTTCATTTAAAAAAAAAATCTTTTGCGTGTTATAGATTTGCTGTCAAACTGAAGCTCGTTTCGTGAGGTTATTAAAAGAAAAAAAAAATCCCTCCTCCCTCTTCCATCCCTTGTTTGATTGTATTTATCTCTTTTCTCTTAT
>NC_051400.1:43563758-43563906 GCF_015228065.2 Penaeus monodon
GGTCAGTATCATTCGTTTTTCTCTCTTACTCTTTCGTTTATATGTTCTTTTTGTATAATCAATTGTCTGCATTTCTCTATTTCACTTAACCCCCCCCTCTCTCTCTTTTAATTGTCTGCATTTTCTATTTCATTTACCCCTCTCTCTT
>NC_051400.1:43564138-43565740 GCF_015228065.2 Penaeus monodon
CATACACATACACACACACATATAAACATGTAGTCCTAATATACTATAAATAACCTGTTATAATGATCATTTTACTTTTAAATATTCATCAGCATTTCTTTGGTATCCTAACATCTATTCTATTTTTGAAAACTATGTGCGAGATCACAGAAAAAAAATAAGCTTCACATCACAACATTTCAGAAATCAGCAGCTCGTAAAGGTTTCAGAAAATCTTTTACGTGATACAGATTTAGTAGATATATAAAAGTAAAAGCAAAATCGAAAATATCAGAGATAGTGATAGAGATATTTACTAAATCATACGAACTGTACATTTTGAAAGACATGATTTGAAGTGAGATCGCTGGGTACAACGAGTCCAGAGCTGAGGTAGAAAACACAGACAAGAAAAATAATTGGCTTTGTTAGAAAGCAAAAGTTATTGATCTATAGGGTGACAAAAATGACCGGCGAAGCGAAATGACGAACATGTTGAAAGCAGGTAGAGGAAAGTGGAGTGTGGTAAATACTACTTTTTTTTCTCTCTTCTTTTCAACTCTCACAATATGCAAAATAATAATGACCAATCCTCTAGGAATCAGTATACATTACGGTCGATAGATATTGTTGTGCAATCGGTGTGTAATGAGACTTTATTGATACAGAACAAATAGAAAGACGATAGTCCTTTACTGGTATTTGTACCATAAATGTCAGGGCTGCGTGAAGTATGAAATTAGCAATAGTAAAGCCATGGCAAATTTACTAACCTGTACACAGAGAGCAGACATACAAACACATGTACGTAAAAAAATAGAAGAGTGAGGAAGAGAAAGAAACGAAAAATCTGATTGACAGGAAGTTGAAGACAGACAGACAGACCGATGTTCACTGACTTCATTTTAAGTAATATTAAATAATTGCTGCTGCCATTTTTGTGAATTTTGGAATACTTTTTTGTATAGTTTTTGCAAATGTATCATTATTACTGTCACGACGATATTTCCAGCATCATTAAAACATCATACATCTCTTTTAACTCTCTTTAAAATTCTCGTATTCAGAAACAAACTCCCTGTATTGGCAAGATGAAAGTAAATTTATCTTTCTGCATATCTTGCCTTTCGTTTTCCTCGTCTTTATTGGATCATAATTACGATGCAAATCACCAAAAGAAACAAAATATAAACAGAATTATGACATTACATCTGCTATCAGTCTTTGATACTCGTATATACATAATCCTATGCCTCCCAACCCCTTGATATTGCTTGTATGTGTACACTTTTCTAGATGTGTACAATTTTCTAGATATGTACAACTTTTTAGATATATAAATTTTCTAGATATGTACAATCTTCTAATTATGTACAAATTTCTAGATATGTAAATTTTTCTAGATATGTACAGTCTTCTAGATATGTATAATTTTCTAGATATGTATAGTTTCTAGATATGTACAATTTCTAGATATATACACTTTTCTAGACATGTACAATTTTCTAGATCCGTTACGCCCATAAGTTATGGTTAGAACTATCGCCATAAGGAAAGCTGACGTCATGTACTAATAATGTTTTTATATTTTAAAGCCTTTGATGACCCGTGTAAAATATTTCA
>NC_051400.1:43565775-43566106 GCF_015228065.2 Penaeus monodon
AAAGAGAGAGAGAGAGTGCATTTTCTCTCTTTCTTTCCCTAGGCTACAGCCGTGCGTCTAGCAATAGTGCAATATGCTTGGTCTGTGATTTTAACTCGATATGTTATATTCATTTCCTAAATCTGAAATAAATATCAGAGGTTTATCTAAGCTGCTTCAAGGTTGTTTTCTGTGAGGATATCCATGATTTCTTCATATTGCAAAATTTGATACTGATAATGCTATCCTTTGTATTTTTTCACTGGAACGTATCATTCACATTGGAATAGTGTGAATTACGAAATCGGGATGCACGCTGGTGATAAACTGATTCGCCAGTTCTTTGCCTTTC
>NC_051400.1:43566288-43566392 GCF_015228065.2 Penaeus monodon
AGACTCCACAGTGTACCTTCAGTGAAGGAGAATTCACCAAGGATGAAGTGGGAAAGATGAAATTTTATAAAAAATAGGATTTTATAATTCTATACATATATTTT
>NC_051400.1:43566439-43567157 GCF_015228065.2 Penaeus monodon
GACACAGCAGTTTAATTCATCTTTATTGAGTGAAAGTTCACCAAAGATGAATAGGAAAAGCTGAAAAAAACTTTTAGTTATAACTATGATTTTACTTCAGTAGGGATATAACCTTTGATTTCTTTCAAATGGAGACGCTCTTCGTAGCCACAGAAACCGATAACCAAAGATTTGTTTGAAAAGGAACTCGTTTCGACTTTGTAGCATGTTTTGCCTACACTGAAATAAAACCGATTCCTTGCATTTATGAATGTAATGGTTATTAGTACAGGATCGTACTCCGATGATAGAGATATTTGAATGTTGGAATAGTTTTGAATGTTTAAAATTCGATGAATATGTTTATTTTCTGGTATATTAGATTTACTGGACTAGGCTATGTTACGCTATGTTACACTATATTTAGCTAAAAGTGAAATACTAATTCTTAAATTATTAGGAAATACCATTATCAATTCACTAATGATTGCCGCATTCAACGTTAAAGATATAGACCTGGACGTAGCCCTGCTTTTATTAAAACAACTGTACTATTCATGAAAAAAGACTCTTTTTATTGGTAAAAGAACCGAGAAATCCTCAGTAAAAGCATTAGTGTATAAAATCAAAATTTTTACTAACATTCTTATCCTATAAAATATGCAACTACGATTCCAAAAGAAACATGTTAGTCCTCATCTCCAGCCAAAGGTGATTCCTAAGAAGGATGTGAATGTAA
>NC_051400.1:43569332-43569459 GCF_015228065.2 Penaeus monodon
GCGTCAGGGTATGGAAAACCAAGTTAGCTAAGAAGGCTTTGCTATTTTACAATTAAAAATATCCTTTAAATACATTACATTTGAAGAAAAAGGAAAGGATAAGGAGTGAAATGAACTAAAATTTTAC
>NC_051400.1:43569613-43569809 GCF_015228065.2 Penaeus monodon
CACTCAAATGTTGCGTGCTAAAAGGAGAAATCATATAGAGACTTTATTTTCCTCCTCGATTTTCTATATTTTTTTAACTTAACTTTTTAACCTAATTATATTTTTCCACTTTATCTAACTCTTCGGAAAAAGAGGCAATTTTTTAATGAACAAGACCTAACTGTGAAAAAAAATCGAGTTAAACTGAAGAATTTGT
>NC_051400.1:43570048-43570193 GCF_015228065.2 Penaeus monodon
TTCAGGTAATTCATTAACATTTATAATTTTCTTTAAATGTACGTTATTTTTTTATATGATTTTTTCCCCCTAGGAATATGATGCTATTGATCAATAGAAGCAAGTCTGCGAGGCTTCCTTTGCTTCAAATTACTTCCTAATTTCA
>NC_051400.1:43570676-43571003 GCF_015228065.2 Penaeus monodon
TACGCTATTCTTTAATAATTCCAGGTTCGATATAAAACACCACTGATGAAAATCACTATTTACCAATGATTTTTTGTTTTCGTTTTGAATCCTGTAAATTCACTTTCCGTTCTTTGTAAAATCCGGAATTTTAATGCTGACTTTCTTTTTTTTTTCCTGTCAGTTCTGCATTTCAAGTTAAATGATAAAGTGCCAGAGCGTAAGACGGTTGAAAAATATACTACCGAGTGATATTTGTAAAAGAATATGTGTTGACTAAGGGACGCGTTTTTCATCCGTATCTTTTTTTTTGTTCGGTCTGGGTGAAATCAAATATCCTCAGCGCTG
>NC_051400.1:43571050-43571129 GCF_015228065.2 Penaeus monodon
CAGTTCAAGTCGTAATGTTCACATGCTCATAAATCACGACTAATATCACTCTGCTCATTATATAGCGGATACTACAAAC
>NC_051400.1:43573023-43573182 GCF_015228065.2 Penaeus monodon
CATTTGGTATGCAATAAAGGCAAATTAAAGGGTGTGAAATATCCTGAAATATTTTGGGGAAAAGTCACTCTTTTTCATTTATTTAACTTTCCTAACACGTTTCGTTTCTTTCGTATTTGCTAGTCATTAACTTCTGTTAAATTTACACGTAACATTCGA
>NC_051400.1:43573208-43573510 GCF_015228065.2 Penaeus monodon
AACCCACTCTTCTCGTTGTATTTGTAGCGTTTTATTTTGTACCTTGACTCTCTTTTGTGCACATGAGATCGACGTACATGGCGTACAAACTCTTTTCTTTCTGTCCTTACTTCTATTTCGTCTACGTACTTCACTCTTCCTCATCAGCATAAGCATACAGACCGACCTAAATCTACTTGTTTGTTCAAGATTCGTTGTCCTGAGAGACTTTTTTTCACTGGTCAGGCTTCCTGCCGGTGTAAATACGGAATTTTAAAGGAGATTAGGTGATACGCATTCATTTTGTTAAATGAATGCCGGGT
>NC_051400.1:43573704-43574667 GCF_015228065.2 Penaeus monodon
AGAAAGAAGAAAAAATATCTTTAACATTCTGTTTGTACTTGTACTTGTATTTGTACCATGTTATTTTCTTTTAAATGGTTCGGAACATATGTTCCTCACTGCCAGTAGTCTCTTGACTTGAAAGCTCCCGGTTTTAAAAGCATGTGTATCTTAGCTTCTGAACCAATGCTGCAAGGAATAAACGATTAGGTTAAGACAAAGTGATTAAGGTTTGAGGTTTTAGTGCCATTAAATAAAGGTATATTTAAACAAAAAAACTTGATTGTTCTCAGAAATTAATTCTACCTTGCTGACATGCGAGTATTCTGTAGTCTATATATTCTTTTTCCAATGACTTAGAAACTATTAAGTTGTGGGTAAGAATAACGTCAAATGTAACACCCATAACATTCACATGATATAATGAATGCACATTACATTTCTTGTTTGTATTCCACATGATTAATTTCGGTCATTATATAAAGTGTCAAAATATATCATATTTGCAAAAGGAATTTCTTAAAATCACGGGACCAAGTAACTGGTGAGAGACTTGAATACGACCCTTTTATGCGAGGATGAAAAGTTTCCACCTGGGCTTCACCCCCTCATCATCACTCCAGATAAAATGAACTCAAGAAGACTGAGAAAATGAAACATCAAAGTAGAAAACGTAAGCCAGGAACATTTAAGGATCCTGTGATGGTGAGCTTATCTCTAGGCTTGAGCGACGGCTTCAGGAGAAGAATGTAGAGGCTTCATTTCCCGAGGCAGAGGCGCTTATCGACTTGAGGCGTTAGGGAGGCGATGGCCGGGTCATAAGGACGTCTCAGGGTGATGGAACAAGCTCTCGCACGTGAAAGGGTAATCTGCGAGGAAGTCGAGGGAGATCTCCGGAAGAGGCGAGCCACGCACACCTTTATCTATTGGCGAATATGTTTTTGTGATTATGATGTAGAGGGGGGGGGGAGAATCTCTCTCTCT
>NC_051400.1:43574909-43575316 GCF_015228065.2 Penaeus monodon
CAAAAGATTTTCTCCAGTCACCCTTCTTTTTGGTATCATTCTCCATGGAAAAGTTTCGTTCTCATTCATAGCAAGTGAAAACACGAATTACAGCTCTCTACATGCTTGCATGACCTCTTTCTCTACGGGAATATTTTTCTCCGGGAGAGATCGTCATCCTTGGGAAAGATTTACTTCCATACGTGCATAGTTTGTAAAAATAGTAACGTGCAAGTCTTAGGGGTGTTATAGAACAGGGAAAGAATTACGTTCAGTTACATACACGGGGAATCAATGAAACTAGTAGGTTCTAGTGTAAAATTGCAAAGAATACTCAACTGCAAACCATTATAAAGTTAGTCTTTTAAAGGTTTCCAAATCACTGATATTAAATAGCTACTACTACCTACTGTTGAATGATTTAGTTA
>NC_051400.1:43575549-43576237 GCF_015228065.2 Penaeus monodon
TTTTAAATTTTGGATGAAAGGCAGATTGGCAGCTAGCTGTCGATGCTGGAAGCCCAGGAGAGTAGCGATGTGGAAGATTCAAGAGATGTAAAGGATATCAAATCCTCGAGCCACACAATTTATTTCCAGAACTTTACAATTACAGTTGCAGTGGTAACGAACGTGTGGAGAAAAGTAATGTATCATAAAATTATTTACTATATTTGTATATATTAATCTCAATATTAAGTTTACTAGTCTTACGAGTATATTATTAATTACTATGCAGTATTTAGAACAGTATCCTAGATCGTTATTTGCAAATTTATTAGTGCATTCAGTGTCTTTAGAAAAAGAAATTTATATGATTTACTACATATAATATTTACATCTTGATGCTGTTATCATAATAACGTTGGTTTAGATGCTGGGAAACTAGGAGGTGAATGTAAAGGAGATCCAGCAAGGAAGCAGAGCAGTAGACACTTCTTAGTAGTGGATAAACACTACTACAATGATTTTATGACAACAATGTCGTTACTATGATAACACCATCTGGCTATTCCTAGAAGCTTATATCTCACAACAAACCATATAGAAACACAGGCGTATTTAGAGAAGACTTGTTTTTCACCCTTCTTGGTAGTTGCTCGAGTTGAAACGTCTTATGGAATAATAATAGCACACGCACACATACACTAACACGTTA
>NC_051400.1:43579981-43580268 GCF_015228065.2 Penaeus monodon
ATTTCAAATTCCTTGCAGTTTTGCAATATTTGCTAACACGGAAGTGAGTCATTTCACAGCTTAGAGTTCTTTGGATGATGAATTGCTGCAAGTGAAAGGAGCATCATTCATCTTTTTCCCTCAAATATCCTAATGAAGACGCATCGCTGTCTACATGTAAATTCAAAATATAATGTAAAAACTGGTATGTTTTTTTTATCACTCTCTGTCGCCAAACATAGGAACTGGAAATTTGAATCACAAATTCACAAGTTTCATATTAATCCAGTGAGACGATTACGCGTACA
>NC_051400.1:43581030-43581278 GCF_015228065.2 Penaeus monodon
TGAAACGCTGGAAACAAGAATGTGATTAATGATAATACCATACTATTCCATACCTCGAAACACCTTTTACCTAAGCGCAGTGGTTTTCAAACTTGAAGTTGCGATGTCTCCCAAACTTGGGATAAATGTAGTCCTGTCCCCAAGTTCTGCTTTTTATTTAGATTAAACAAGGAAGTTTGGAATGCACAAGATAAGATGTTCGTTGTATCATTATTATGAGCAGCAGATGTAATTTGACAGCAGATGTA
>NC_051400.1:43581362-43582538 GCF_015228065.2 Penaeus monodon
CACCGAATTTCAGTGCTCGCATCATGCAGGTTGTTATTCTCACAATGCAGTACCAGTAACAGAAGTTTTGAAAAGAGGACTGCTTATTTCACAACTTCTCTCTATATATTTCCTAAGAACAGGCATGGCCCTGGTTCATTCTTGTCTGATTTCGGGTACGAGTCTGGCCGCTTTTGTTGACATCTCTAAAGTTCTGTAGTTTATCGGACAGCAAGCTTCGATAATGCTGAGAGGCAGATGGGTGATTTTTCCCCTCTCTCCCTCTTTAAAAATCAATTATTTTTCTTTTAAATTTTACCATCAGTGTAATGGTGATGAAGGTAAGTCTGTAAAGTAAAAATGGTAACACGATTATTACTCACATTACGTGTACTTTAAACGCTATACAACATGGATCTCAAAATGTTAATTGATACTGAAGCAGGAATAGGGGAAAACTGCCAATGCACAAGCTACAAATGTTCGTCGTGTTCTAGAAATAAAGATACGGAAGTGCTGTGGAAAACCAACGTAGCATATTCTGTGATATGATGATAGCAGAACCAGAATCACTTGAAGAAGATAAATAAGGGAGAAATAAGCAATGAAAGAATGGTTAAATTGAAAGACGGCTACGGAGAGACAGGAGGAGACATGCCCTGCGTGTTCTCATAATGAATATCTTTCGTGTTCTGTGAGATTCTACGATTTGATTAAAGGGATATGGTATTACATTGATAATCCTCCAAGCAATTTTGTTGTACTAACAAGTAAGATTCCAAACATATATTTATAAAGTGCGTGTAACATCAGAAAACTATCAGTCTGCAAATGTTTAGAGCAGCGTTTAGAATAAAAAAAATGGTGGCCAGTCCGAAAAAAATTCTTTTTAGAAAGCACGTCACAGGGAAAGAAATACATATGATGCTGGAGAGGACAAACTAAAACAAGGGAATCTAATCGACTGGCGTTGTTTACAAGGGCCTCAGCGCGATATGGCGAGAAATCTAAGTCTAATTGGAATACAGTGTTCACGGTCTATGGCCAATTTCTTACCTATTAGTGTATCAAATTAGTGTCCGGAAAGTGTTAAAGCTTCATTACGGAACACAGCCTTAGTATTTTTAACCTCAGTTTCAGCACATGGAACAATGACAGATTCATATGTTATTATCCTTATGATATAACCTGGCAATT
>NC_051400.1:43584989-43585313 GCF_015228065.2 Penaeus monodon
GGTTTCATACGAATTCAAATTGGCAGGCAACACGGTCTTCATTAACCACCGCGTCGGCGTACTGAATATATATTAACTTTAAAGTTTTGCAAGACTGCATAATATAGTTTGCAATAGAATCATGTAAGACAGAGACGTTTTTACATTTTCAGGGTCCATGGTTACTGAACTTTTTTTTTTTTTTTATCGAAAGTGCCTCGGTTGGTGTATACGGTAAATGCTGTGTTAATGATAATATTGGTGGTGTTGGTAATACTGAGGGAAAAGAATGGGTAGTTAAAAAATAGAAGACAGTAAGTATTTATGTCGTGACATAAAAAGTGC
>NC_051400.1:43587014-43587415 GCF_015228065.2 Penaeus monodon
TCCAAAACCAGGAGTCGACTTGTTCGACTGACGGGTGAGCAAGTTCTTGACACTTGTTGTACGCCACTTCCTGTAACTCCCGCAGCCGACTACAATAAACTACTACTGAAACTCATGGCAAGTCTTTTAAACATTGGAATTATAATAGCATTAACTCATAGGGTAAGTTAGGGGGCTCCGTGTTGGAATTCATTTGCCAAAATATTTTAGATAAAAAAGGTGTCTGAGAACTGTTAACGTAATAGTGAATTTTTCTTTCAGTTATTTCCATAAATTATGGCTTGGGAAATGGAGCTGCTCTATTTTTGTGAGTCGGCTCGTCCGGCGAATAGAAGTCTAAGCCTGAATTACACATCGGTTTTAGTAGTCTGTTTATGTGCCGGGTTGTCCTGTTCTCCGGC
>NC_051400.1:43590278-43590592 GCF_015228065.2 Penaeus monodon
ATTTCAAATTCCTTGCAGTGTTGCAATATTTGCTAAAACGGAAGTGAGTCATTTCCAGCCTTAGAGTCTCTTGGATGATTGAATTGCTGCCACAGTAGAAAAGGCGCATCACATTCATCTTTTTCCCTCAACACTCTCCTAATGAAGACAGCATCACCCGTCGGCTAACAGCGTAAATTCAAATATAATGCTTAAAAAACAAGGGTATGTTTCTTTTATCACCTCTGGTCGCCACAAAACATAGGAACTGGAAAATGTGGAATCACAAATCACAAGTTTCATATTAATCAGTCGAGCACGAACTACGCGTACAG
>NC_051400.1:43591316-43591398 GCF_015228065.2 Penaeus monodon
CGCAACCAAAAATATAGATCTGTAACCTTATCCTACCCACCCTTATCCACTTAAGCGGATAATGCAAATACTGTTTAAGAGG
>NC_051400.1:43591463-43593088 GCF_015228065.2 Penaeus monodon
CGCTGGAAACCAAGAAGGTGATTAATGATCAATACCATGTACTATTCCATACCTCGAAACACCTTTTACTAAAGCGGCGGAGTGATGATTTCAAATTGAGTTGCCGATGCTTCTCCCAAAACTTGGGCAGAGTAGAATGAGTCCTGTCACCAAGTCTCGCCTTTTTTATTTAGATATAAACAAGGAAGTTTGGAATGCCACAAGATAAGAGTTCGTTGTATCAATATTATGAACAGCAGATGTAATATTGCACAGCAGATGTAATAAATAATTCATTATTAATATTTCCCTATACACATTGTTTCTTTTCCCACATATAAACTTTTCCTATATTGTCTTTATCATTGATCACTTCATTATCACCGAATTCCAGGCACGCATCAGAGCAGGTGTTATTCTCACAATGCAGCTTACCAGTAAACAGAACTTGAAAAGAGGACTGCTTATTTCACAACTGTCTTCTATAATTTCCTAAGAGAGCAGGCAGGCCCTCGGTTCATTCTTGTCTGATTTCGGGTACGAGTACAGTCGCTCTTTGTTGAACATCTCTAGAGGGAGTTACAGTAGTTATCGGACACAGCAAGCTTCGACTAATGCCTGAGAAAGCAGATGGGCTGATTTATTCTCCTCTCTCCCTCTTTAAAAATCAATTACTTTTCTTCTAAATTTTACCACTTCAGTAGTAATGGATGATGGAAGGTAAGTCTTAAAAAGGAAAAATGGTAACACGATTATTACTCACAATTCACGTGTACTTTAACGCTTATACAACATGGCATCTCAAAAGGTAATTGATACCTGAAGCAGGAATACGGGGAAAACTGCCAAGCACAAGCTAAAAATGCCTTCGTTGTCGCGTCTAGAAAGAAACGATACGGAAGTGACCTGTGGAAAACCAACGTAGCCTATTCTTGTGATACGATGGATAGCAGACCAAGAACACTGAAGAAGAGAAATAAGGAGAAATAAGCATGAAAGGAAGGGTAATTGAAAGACAGGGAGAGCGGAGAGACAGGATGGAGACATGCCTGCGTGTCTCATAATGAATATCGTCAGTGTTCTGTGAGATTCTACGATTGATTACAGGGATTGGTTACATTGATAATCCTCCAGGCAATTTGTTCGTACTAAGAAGTAAGAGATTCCAAAACCAATATTTATAAAGAACATGCGTGTGAGGACATCCCCCCCCCCCCCCTGAAAAAACTATCCAGTCTGGACAAATGTTTATGAGCAGCGTTTAGAATAAAAAACACAATGGTGGAGCCCAGTATCCCACGAACAAAATTCTTTTGATCAGAAAAGCACGTAACAGGGAAAGAACATCAATAGGACTGTGGAGAGGAAAACTGGAAAAAAGGGAATCTAAATCGACTAGGCGTTGGTTTAACAAGGGCCTCAAGCGCACGATATGGCGAGAAATCTAAAGTCTAATATGAATACAGTGTGTCACACCGGTCTATGGCCAAATTTCTTACATACTTAGGGTATCAAATTAGTGTCCGGAAAGTGTCAAAGATTCATTACGAACACAGCCGTTAGTATTCTTAACCTCAGTGGTCAGCGCACATAGGAACATGACAGATTCATATGTTATTTATCCTTATGATATAACCTGGCCAATG
>NC_051400.1:43594391-43596027 GCF_015228065.2 Penaeus monodon
GATAATGCCAGGTTATATCATAAGATAATAAACATATGAATCTCGGCATTGTTTCCATGTGCTGAAACTGAGGTTAAAAATACTAAGGGCAGTTGTCTCCGTAAGGAAGCTTTAAAACACTTTCCCAGCGACACAATTTGAATACACTCAATAGGTACAGAAATTGGCCATAGACCGTGAACACTGTATTCCAATTAGACTGAGATTTGTCTCGCACCCATATCGCGCTGACGGCCCTTGTAAACAACGCCAGTCGATCTAGATTTCCCTTGTTTTAGTTTGTCTCTCCAAGGCATCATATGTATCTTCTTTCCCTGTGACGTGCTTTCTAACAACAGAATTTTTTTCGGACTGGCCACATTTTTGTGATTCTAAAAACGCTGCTCTAACATTGCAGACTGATAGGTTTTCTGATGTTACACGCACTTTATAAAATATTGTTTGGAAGCTTACTTGTTAGCTACAACAAAATTGTTGGAGGCATATCAACGTAACTTACCATATCCCTTTAATCAAATCGTACGAATTCTCACAGAACACGAAAGATATTCATTATAGAGAAAACACGCAGGGCATGTGTCCTTCCGGACCGCAGGTCTCTCCGTAGCCGTCTTTCAATCTTAAAGCAGTCTTTCGATTTGCTTATTTCCGCCCTTATTATCTCTTCAACGTGATTCTGGTTCTGCTATCAGCATATCACAGAATATGCTACGTTGGTTGTTCCAACAGCACTTCCGTATCTTTAATTTCAGAACAACGACGAACATTTGTAGACTTGTGCATTGGCAGTTTTCCCTATTCCGCTTCAAGTATCAGAGTTAACATTTTGAGATCCCAATGTTGTATAAGCGTTTAAAGTACGACGGAATGTGCGAGCAGTAATAATTCCCGTTGTTACACATTTTTACTTTACAGACCTTACTTCCTCCACCAGTACCATGATGCGTGAAAATTTAGAAGAAAAATAATTGATTTTTTTAATGAGGGAGAGAGCGAGGAAAAAGTCAACCATCGCCTTCTCAGCATTATCGAAGCTTGCTGTCCGAGTGAAACTACAGAGAAACTTCTAGAGATGTCAACAAAAGCGGCCAAGACTCGGATACCCGAAATCAGACAAGAATGAACCAGGGACATGCTGTTCTATAGGAGAAGGGGATATTAGAGAGAAGTTGGTGAAAATAAGCATCCTCTTTTCAAAACTTATGTTACTGGACTGCATTGTGAGAAATAAAAACCTGCATGACTGCGTGCACTGAAATATTCGGTGTAATGATGATAATATAAAAACAATATATAGGAAAATTATATCTGAACAAGAAACCAACTTATGTGGTAAAGAAATAGAATAATGAAATTATTTCTATGACATGCTTGAGGTGTCAATATTAACATCTCGCTGTTCATACTCATGATCACAACGGACCATCTTCATATCTGGAATTCCAACAACTTCATGTTTAATCTAAATCAAAAGCTTTAGAACTTGGCGGCACAGGACTAACATTTTATCCCCAAGATCTTGGGAGACAATCGCAACCTTATCAAGTTTGAAACCACTGCGCTTAGGGAGAAAGTGATTGTCGAGGTATGGAATAGTATGGTAAATATCATTACAGCCACATTTCTTGTTTCCAGG
>NC_051400.1:43596531-43596607 GCF_015228065.2 Penaeus monodon
TCATTGACAAAAGATAGATAGGACTAAAATCATAGAAACATTGTTTTACCGATCTTACTTAAAACAATAGACTCAC
>NC_051400.1:43596935-43597313 GCF_015228065.2 Penaeus monodon
CGCTGCTTACTGTACCGCGTAACGTCTCATGCAGATTAATATGAAACTTCGGTGCAATTGTTGATTTCCAAAATTCTCCAGTTCTAGGTTTGGCCGACAGAGAGTGATCAAAAAAAACACATACCAGTTTTACATTATATTTTGAATTTGACATGGTAGACAGCGATTGCGTCGCTTCAGTAAGCGATATTTGACGGGAAAAAAGATGACATGTCCTTATGCTCCCTTCACGTTGCAAGCAATTTCATCATCCAAAGAACTCTAAAGCTGTGAAATGACTCACTTCGTGTTAGCCAAATATATGCACACCAAAACTGACAAGGACTTTGAAATTAAATATAGTGCAACATGATAATAACCATATATCAATCTACTGTC
>NC_051400.1:43598083-43598354 GCF_015228065.2 Penaeus monodon
TACGGTTATTAAAGTTTTACTTATAGTAGTATTGATTATTATTATTTGGTTACTTACAATTACCTCATTATTATCGTCAATCATTGTTATTGATATAATCCACTTGTTAGTAAAAATTATAATACATATATATTGCACTGTAATAATACGAACTAATAATTATAAATTATTATTATACATCTATTAATATTATTATTGAGTTCTCATTCTCAATGCATGATTCCATTACATTAATGTTGTTGTTACTATTGCATCTAATAGTCCATATTGT
>NC_051400.1:43598566-43598643 GCF_015228065.2 Penaeus monodon
GAATAATCAATCATTGTTTATCATTTACACTATAACAAACAAACAACCAAACTTTGCATAAAACATGCTGTATATAT
>NC_051400.1:43601481-43601668 GCF_015228065.2 Penaeus monodon
ATTTTTGTGACAGGTAAGTGTGATTAACGTGTTAGTGTCTGTGTGCGTGTGCTATTATATTCCATAAGACCGTTTCAACTCGAGCACACTACCAAGAAGGCGAGAAAAACCAAGGTCTTCTCTAAATACCGCCTGTGTTCTATATGGTTTGTTTTGAGATATTAAGATCTCTCAGGATCAGCCAGAG
>NC_051400.1:43602521-43602907 GCF_015228065.2 Penaeus monodon
TGTTTTTGGGTGTGTGTGTATGTAGTATAATTGCCAGGTTTTTCATAAGGATAATAAATATAATCTGTCATTTTTCCCATGTGCTGAAACTGGGGTTAAAAAATATAAGGCTGTGTTCCGTAATGAGCTTTAACATTTTCCGGACACAAATTGAACACAAATAGGTAAGAAATTTGGCCATAGACCGTGAACACTGTTCAATTAATTAATTTCTCCCCATATCGCCTGGGGCCCCTTGAAAAAAAAAGCCAGTCGATTAGACCCCTTTTTTTAGTTTGTCTCCAGCATCTAGTTTTTTTCCCGTGCGTGTTTTCTAAAAAAAATTTTTTGGGACTGGCCCCCTTTTTTTTTTTTATTCAAAACGCTGCTCAAAAACATTTTGAAGC
>NC_051400.1:43603007-43603475 GCF_015228065.2 Penaeus monodon
GCTTGGAACACTCGAGCTGAAAGAGACTCTTTGCCTAGCTTTTATCAGTCCTCGCTCTAGGAGGCTGCTGCTGCTCTGCGCGACGCCGTTTGGATTATTTCATTTATTTTTGTTTTCCATTGTTGGTTTTCTTTTTTTTTTCTTGTGTTCATTGGTTTGCTTTCTTTGTTGGTTTATAGTTTGAAGGGGTAGTGTTTTTATAATGAGGAAGATGTGTCGTTAATGCTAGGGGTTTTTGTGTTCATATTCTTACATCAAAATTCCTAATTAATACAACTTTACCATTTTTGTTGCTATTGCAAATAATGTTTTGATTGTACATACACATTTTCTTCCCTTTTATAAGACAAGCAAGACATAAGAGAGGTAATACACTCAGTCAAAAAATAAATCACAGATAGCTCGCGCGGACATGTAAAAGCATTGGCGACAGGAGCATTTCCGCTCCCCCCCCCCACGAAGAAGCAT
>NC_051400.1:43603534-43603735 GCF_015228065.2 Penaeus monodon
ACAAGATACGCCGAGCGATATCGTTCCCATCTAGCTAGGACGGTCATTCAACTCTCCCCTCCCCTCTCTTTTCTCTATCCCCCCCCCCTCACTCCTTTCTACTCCCATTTGCCTCTCCAACCCTCCCCCTACTCTCGTATGCCCCCTTCTGCCCCCTTTCTACCCCCAATCCTCCGGTCTACTACTCCTACCCCCATATCC
>NC_051400.1:43603792-43604445 GCF_015228065.2 Penaeus monodon
CCTTGGTCATCTGCATTAACAGCCGGAAGTTGCATCTTTGTCTAGCTTGAGAACATTCTGGAGAACTTTTTCCCGGGAGCGAGAATATGTGACGTGTGTTTGTTTGTGTTTAAGTCTATCCACTTTATACGTTTATGTTTGTCTTTGCGGTCTCTGTATATTCACTTTATGTGTTTGTTGTATGCTTTTGTTTATGTTTGTCTTTGTGGCATACTGTTTGCTCGAGTTGGCCTGCAAGAACGCTGATTATATCGTGTGTTTGGAAAAGTTTGAAGACAGATTTCTCTCAGTCTTTGACGCAAACGCTCTTTCCTCCTTTTTCAATATCCAAACTGAGTAATTGAAAGCTCAAGGCCAATAAAGATTCCAGAAAGCAAAAATATTATAAAGGAGCGTTTGATTTTATTGTTTTGTACTATATGTGTGTATGTGCGTGTCTCGTCGTTAGTTTATCTGTCTGTGTGTCTTCCGATCTATGTATATAGATTTGCTGATGATGTTTAAATAAGTGTGAGTCATTAACGCATATTATTTATAATTTAGGGTTAGAATTACTAAGTTGTTTCCCGATCCAATTTCATTTTACAATATATGCATACAAACACACACAGTGCACTTCACATATGTATGGTAAGTATATAGAAAAGCGATTA
>NC_051400.1:43605004-43605301 GCF_015228065.2 Penaeus monodon
TAAGACCAAGTATCCACTATCACAACTTGCTTATGAGCAAATTTTATTGGAGAGGCATATGATATTACAAGGCTATTGCCTATGAGCCTCACCTTTCTTATTCTATATCATTCCTTTTTCATACAGCATCTACATACTGGAAGTTAAATCCTTTCTAATGCAAATATTTTCCGGATTTATTTTAGATAATATTTTCATAGGGGTCCGGGCCATATAGAGACTAAAAGGATGTAGAGACTTTAGTTGCTTTAGGGGTAAAGAGACGACAGAGTAGAGGCAAAAAAAAAAAAAAAATCC
>NC_051400.1:43605982-43606122 GCF_015228065.2 Penaeus monodon
AAAACCTAAAACTCGTTAATGATAAAACAACACAAGATCTGAAACCTTTTTCGGGTAATTTTTTTCTCTTTCTTTTTTCATAGTTTTTTTTGTGCTCTCGTGTTCCATTTCCTCGCGTGTCCATCAACAGCTGGGATCGA
>NC_051400.1:43606154-43606449 GCF_015228065.2 Penaeus monodon
CAAAGGCCAATCATTTTCAGAAAGTAAGTGCTTAGGACTATGCTATATTTACCCATTTTTTTTACTAGATATATGTAGAATTATGTTTAAATAATCATCCATTGAGAGAGTAATTATATTCAATCTTAATGCAATATTCAAATTGGTCCATTTTCATTAAGTTCAGTGATATTTACTTCTCGCTTCCGTTTTGATCATTAATTGAGCATGTTCCACTTTATAAATGCTATCCAGTGTTTTATTAGATATCGTTTTGATCATTTTCTTGTTGCTCCTTTACCTCAAGTTTTGTCGG
>NC_051400.1:43607541-43607708 GCF_015228065.2 Penaeus monodon
CATCAAGGAAGTCCATCGCGAACAATGAAGACGTCGTCATCGTGGCGCTGGAGATGAGAACGCAGCCCGAATGCAGATGCACAGTGAGTCCACAATGCGGGCATGCAAACATCATGTGGTCCTTTTCTGTGCTACCGAAGCGAACTTTGCCGCCATTTTGTCCCGTG
>NC_051400.1:43610397-43610475 GCF_015228065.2 Penaeus monodon
TACCTACCTACATGGATCCTGTCAGCTACATGATTTCAAGTCGAAAAAATTACGAAAATAAACCAAACGGCGAAACGA
>NC_051400.1:43611190-43611256 GCF_015228065.2 Penaeus monodon
TGAACTCCATACATTACGGACCTATCAAGAGGTGCGGGAAATCTTTAAACAGGATGTTTTTGGAAA
>NC_051400.1:43611398-43611483 GCF_015228065.2 Penaeus monodon
CAAGTTTCAAAATAGAACATCGTTCAGTAAGAGCTAGTAAACATTTACCTAATTTATTACCTAAAAGAATGCAAGAAAGCCAAAG
>NC_051400.1:43612762-43612844 GCF_015228065.2 Penaeus monodon
TGGACCCCAACACTGATGTTGCATGCCCGCATTGTGGACTCACCTGTGCATCTGCATTCGGGCTGCGTTCTCATCTCCAGCG
>NC_051400.1:43613514-43613590 GCF_015228065.2 Penaeus monodon
GGGAATACTCAAATCCCTTGCAATGTACTACGGATAAACTTTTTTTTTATAAGCTTTTAAAAAGTTTTTCATCAAA
>NC_051400.1:43613978-43614278 GCF_015228065.2 Penaeus monodon
CCGACAAAACTTGAGGTAAAAGGAGCAACAAGAAAAATGATCAAACGATATCTAATAAAACACTGGATAGCATTTTATAAAGTGGAACATGCTCAATTAATGATCAAAACGGAAGCGAGAAGGTAAATATCACTGAACTTAATGAAAATGGACCAATTTGAATATTGCATTAAGATTGAATATAATTACTCTCTCAATGGATGATTATTTAAACATAATTTCTACATATATCTAGTAAAAAAAAATGGGTAAATATAGCATAGTCCTAAGCACTTACTTTCTGAAAATGATTGGCCTCTG
>NC_051400.1:43615133-43615422 GCF_015228065.2 Penaeus monodon
TTAGTATGGGATTTTTTTTTTTTTTTTGCCTCTACTCTGTCGTCTCTTTACCCTAAAGCACTAAGTCTCTACATCCTTTAGTCTCTATGGCCCGGACCCCTATGAAAATATTATCTAAATAAATCCGGAAAATATTTGCATAGAAAGGATTTACTTCAGTATGTAGATGCTGTATGAAAAAGGAATGATATAGAATAAGAAAGGTGAGGCTCTAGGCAATAGCCTTGTATATCATATCCCTCTCCATAAATTTGCTCTAAGCAAGTTGTGATAGTGGATACTGGTCTTA
>NC_051400.1:43616093-43616465 GCF_015228065.2 Penaeus monodon
ATTGGATTGGGAAACAACTTAGTAATTCTAACCCTTAAATTATAAATGATATGCGTTAATGACTCGCACTTATTTAAACATCATCAGCAAATCTATATACATAGATCGGAAGACACACAGACAGATAAACTAACGGACGAGACACGCACATACACACATATAGTACAAACAATAAAATCAAACGCTCCTTTATAATATTTTTGCTTTCTGGAATCTTTATTGGCCTTGAGCTTTCAATTACTCAGTTTGGATATTGAAAAAGGAGGAAAGAGCGTTTGCGTCAAAGACTGAGAGAAAATCTGTCTTCAAACTTTTCCAAAACACACGATATAATCAGCGTTCTTTGCAGGCCAACTCGAGCAAACAGTATGC
>NC_051400.1:43616579-43616947 GCF_015228065.2 Penaeus monodon
CGTCACATATTCTCGGCTCCGGAAAATGTTCTCCAGAATGTTCTCAAGCTAGACAAAGATGCAACTTCCGGCTGTTAATGCAGATGACCAAGGGGGGAGGGAGGGGGGAGGTGGGGGAAGGAGGAGCAGACGGGGTGGTAGAAAGGGAGGAGGGGGGATATGGGGGTAGGAGTAGTAGACCGGGGGATTGGGGGTAGAAAGGGGGGCAGAAGGGGGCATACGAGAGTAGGGGGAGGGTTGGAGAGGCAAATGGGAGTAGAAAGGAGTGAGGGGGGGTGGGTAGAGAAAAGAGGGGGGAGGGGAGAGTTGAATGACCGTCCTAGCTAGATGGGAACGATATCGCTCGGCGTATCTTGTGAAGGCGAAGC
>NC_051400.1:43616996-43617300 GCF_015228065.2 Penaeus monodon
TGCTGCTTCGTGGGGGGGGGGGAGCGGAAATGCTCCTGTCCGCCAATGCTTTTACATGTCCGCGCGAGCTATCTGTGATTTATTTTTTGACTGAGTGTATTACTTCTGTTATGTCTTGCTTGTCTTAATAAAAGGGAAGAAAATGTGTATGTACAATCAAAACATTATTTGCAATAGCAACAAAAATGGTAAAGTTGTATTAATTAGGAATTTTGATGTAAAGAATATGAACACATAAACCCCTAGCATTAACGACACATCTTCCTCATTATAAAAACACTACCCCCTTCGAAAACTATAAACC
>NC_051400.1:43617375-43617600 GCF_015228065.2 Penaeus monodon
ATAATCCAAACGGCGTCGCGCAGAGCAGCAGCAGCCTCCTAGAGCGAGGACTGATAAAAAGCTAGGCAAAGGGTCTCTTGCAGCTCGAGTGTTCGCACCAGCCGGCCGCCGCTCGCGGATCGATGCTTCCTTCTCTCGCTTATGGAGCCGGGCATCAATTTTCAGAGTGTAGTTCGGCATCTCACGGACACTGTTTTCTTGCGCATACCTGGTCTGGTTTATTGA
>NC_051400.1:43618462-43618908 GCF_015228065.2 Penaeus monodon
GTTTCACATGATTGCTCTGCTCTTGAAGATAAATTATGTAATACATTTTTATCATATCCTTAATGTATAATTTGATGTATAATTCGAGGTACATGAATGTCGTCTTACCTGACTTTTGCACGTAAGCAGCTTTTCAGGCTTTTGCAACAAACTTTACATTCTTGTATAGAACCACGCTGTTGATATGATGCTCCAGAAATTGTGTCCAAGAGGAGTCATCTTGTTTCATTAAGGAAGTTTTGAGAAAATGTCGTCATGGCTAACTTTGATTTTCTGCAACAGCAAGAGCCTGTAATTGCGCCACGGTACACCATGATAGAGTTTAATGGGCATACACTCAATTAGGAACTCACCAACTTTATGATTATCTTCTCTATGTGTACTTCCGCCATCATTGATGTTATATATTTTACGAACAAGGATATACAATATGCATAGAGAGAGAG
>NC_051400.1:43619167-43619241 GCF_015228065.2 Penaeus monodon
AGTTATATTACATCACCAATTAAAACAAAACTGATTGAAATTTTGGCTTCATTTCTTTCCCTAGAAGCCCGTCT
>NC_051400.1:43619303-43620032 GCF_015228065.2 Penaeus monodon
TCCGATAGAATGATATACATCTAAGTGGAAAGCATATACGCTTAATTGAGCGCGAAGAGTAAAACCAGAGCTCCCCTCTTATCAAAAGACATTAAGTAGCCAAAAGTCATATTTACTCATTCTCATCTTAATAGAAACAGATAAAACGACAAGATATTAATAAAATGGCAATGCAATTCAGCTATCAGAACACAAGCTTGGTTAAAAATGTATGAGATTTTATTAATTAGCAAATATGTCTGCTGTCGAGGTATGTAGACACTAATGTTGACAGTCACTGAACTTAGGCACAGACACACACACTGAGAAACAAGTAACACACCGCCGTACTTTAAAACTGTCGTCCCTGTGGTCTTCTGGCGGTCGACCAATTTCGTACTTTAAACAACCTAGCTTCGAACCGAATTTATATTATTGGTACCCGAGTGGCGATGGAGAACCAGTATGAATGTCTTTCACGAAGCCGTTAAAAATCTTCACGCAACGAGTTTTTTTTCTGTTAATATTTAACAACTGTTTCAATATCTTTATATTTTAGTAGAATTTACTATATCTTTTGAAATCTATCCCAACACTTCTCACCTAATTTGGTTCTGCTTATACCATCATCATTTGTTAATATTTTGTTGAAGTTGAAGCAACTCCATATTGCACATCTTTTAAACAGCATTTCACGGTATTAAAAACATGATGTTAACATGTCCAATTCGTATATATGTGAAACTGGTG
>NC_051400.1:43620233-43621076 GCF_015228065.2 Penaeus monodon
GGTTAAGAAATTAGTAATTTTAAGAAATTAGCAACTTTCATTCTAAGTGATAGCCGAGCTGAAAATGTCAGCAGTGGCGATGGCGGTCCCTTGGTTTACCCGTTTTTTAAAGGGAGGATACGAGGCGCTCGTGAGCGTCAGAGCGCGGGTGCCTTCGTTCGAAGTTTATTAATGTACAACCCATAGACGGCGCTGCCCACAACAGACCCACTATTTTCGCGCTCTTTGTCACGCAGGGTAGCAGAGAGAAAATGCCTGTGTCTGCCTGTGTTGCGGTCTCTGAAACGCAGTTCCCTGACGCGTGCGGCAAAGCAAGTCACTGTGTCAGTTGCTCTGTCCTGTGTCTGTCCTGCTCTATGCTGCCCTGCGTCTATGTGGGTGTCAGGCTTTATAAAGCTCTAGGGGAACATCTTCCTTTGCTCGCTTTCCCGAGGATTATACTGGTGTGGTCCATTTTCTTGAACGACAACATTTTAAGATCTATGCACAACATCATTAGGAAGCTCACCTGGAGTTTTTCACTTTCAACTGGATTAGGCGCATAATGGGTGTCAATGGTGAGTGAGAAATGAAACGTTCGTGTAGCGATACTTAGTGCAGATATAGGTCAACAATACTGCGTACTGACGAGGTGCAAACTGGAACCATATTCTCAAATAGGAGTGGAGGTACCATTTATGCACACATAAACAGATAATGAACCCTATGGTACATTATACATCGGTTTGCAACATCCGAACATCGCACGACATAGCTACAAGAACGATATCCCAAAACACACACTTTGACGCATAAATACAAAAGGAAAGGCCTTAAAAGGAAACATGTATTCAAGTATTATGC
>NC_051400.1:43621302-43622106 GCF_015228065.2 Penaeus monodon
CTTTGTGGCTTCGATCTGCTCTTGCAGTTTCACTTTCCTCTGTACCTTTTACCAGGCACTCGCTTGTTATTGCCTGAATTAACTCTTTGAACTTTCCCTTAGTCATGGCACTCATGTGGGAGTTGTGTTTTCAAACAGAAATACCTTTCGAAAACCTCTCAGCACCGGGCAATTTATTCCATTGTCCGTAGCAAAATTCGATATATAGATGTGATTGATATGGTTTAGTATTTATTGAAGAATAGGTGAGTCTCAGCAACTATGTGTGGAATTTATCCCGAAAACGTGTTTAGCTGTTTGACAGTTGTAGACTCTTCCTGGTGTTACGACGTTAACAGATATGCAAGCCTGTCATATCTTTGGACCAATGGCAAATAAAGTCGAATTCCCTATATATAGCGAAGAAGAAATGGAAAGTACAGATTAAGAGAAATGATGGATTTCTAGGAAAAAAATATTTTGTGGTCCCTGGATTCAGGGGCTGGCTGGCGCTCTACACTTGTTTTATTTATTTATTTTTATCTTATTATTGTTTTACGGTTTTCTGGGATATCAAGGAATTGCCTTTGGTCCAATAAATAATGATTTCTGGAAATTCTATTGAAAATTGGTGGAAAGATTTATTTAAATATTATATGTTATAAAAAAAATATTAGCTTCTGGTCCTTATCAAATATTGGTGACTTTGGACGTTTCAATCTACTATATATTTTTTTTTATTTGTTAACAGAGAAGTCAATATTTGCTTTCATTTTTTTGTGAGTTACATCTTGGTGAATGGCTATATAATTTCTAAATATTAAT
>NC_051400.1:43623221-43623291 GCF_015228065.2 Penaeus monodon
CCTTTTAGGCTCCACCGATGCTAATGTCTTTCTGTGCTATTGCAAAATGATTTTAAGCATGGTCTGTAAA
>NC_051400.1:43623545-43623787 GCF_015228065.2 Penaeus monodon
CAAGCTGGTCTGATTACGTCAGTATTCATCCCTCAGCAGATGGGTTTAGAGAATATTAAGACAATAAAAAACAACAAAAAAACACTCTCTTTCTGCTCAGGTATTATCATCTACAAAGGAAATAAGGTATATCACACTTCCATACCTTGGAGAGAAGTTTAAATGTAAGAAAGGGATTTCCAATACATATTTAAAGAACCATTCTTTATAAATAAAGTTTAGGTTAATATATATTTAAACAT
>NC_051400.1:43624920-43625382 GCF_015228065.2 Penaeus monodon
AAATTCAGCACATTAAAATAACTAAGAACTTCGGTTTGCGTGTTCCAACTCCCGCAATATAAGTTGTCCTAACAAACTTTTACAGTTGGCCATGATAAGGATAAATCATAGTACACATTATCTAAAGCAATAATTTACCACATTCGCAGTAAATGAATATATGACATACACATTTATCCCACTAAAATGTATTAATATGTAAACTAATGTGCATTTCCCAAAATTGAGTCTTCGGTGCGTTACCGCCTGTAAGGATTCTGGTCAATCAAACTTTTCTGATAAATTGATTTAACGTATTTACCAGTCATTGCGTGATCAACTCGCTGTGTTTATTAGTTTCAAAAATGAAAACGTTTTGTTTGTCTTACTTCCACCAAGAGTTAGGTATCAATAATTCAGACAGTTATGTATTTATGTTAAAATGAATATCCTAATATCTAGTGCAATGAGAGAGTGTCAGTA
>NC_051400.1:43625542-43625718 GCF_015228065.2 Penaeus monodon
TACACACAAGTTTTCTAGGATGTAAAATGTCTAGTTAAGTTCTATTAATGAAATGTGGAATAAAAGTTGGGAACAGTTTTATGAAATATACATAGACGTAAATTTTCAGGCACAATAACAATAACCAGTAATGAATCTGTTTCTATTTTGAAACATTTGAAACTATTACTTTCCAC
>NC_051400.1:43625919-43627325 GCF_015228065.2 Penaeus monodon
TCCACGGTATTCTAAATTCACCAGACATGTGTCATTAAACTACTCCTTCATATTTGTGTTTAGAAAACTTACGTAAGAACATACGCACACACAGCGAAGTGTATATTCTTAAATCTAAAATGATAACACCCACAACCAAACGCGTTCGTTGTCTTATTCTCAGAATCATTTGCATCGGTGTTTATGCAAGTATTCAAATGCAGAAGGGACCTCCTGTCGCATAATATCTTCGCGGAACTTCATCCTTCTTTACACCGCACATATCTTTAAGGATTTTAGTTTGTGGAAAGCATCAGTGGAAGCTTTCGTGTAAAATGACTTCTTTCGGTGTTTTACTCCGAAATGTATATGACATCTTGGTTGACGTAGAAATGATATGTCCCCTTCAAATTTTAGCCTAAATATCAGCCAATAATGATATTTTCGTGCCATTGGCTTGGACCATGGCTAAGTGAATGAAATCTGAATTATAATTACCTCTATGATTTATATGCAAATCAAGGTTTCCATTGTCCGTCATTGCGAACAAGAGCTGCAAATCTGCCACACAATTTCGACGGAGATGAAGTTCGACGCGACGCTCACCTGCGACGCTCGGCGCTCTCCGTCCTCTTTGCGCTCCTCTTTCTCCCTTCTTCGGATCATAGTCTTATCTATCTCTTTGTTCCTCTCTTTCTCCATTGAGTTTGGTTCTTATCTTCCTCTTTGTTCTTCTCTTTCTCCCTGGAATTCAGTTCTTATCTTCCTCTTTGTTCCTCTCTTTCTCCCTTCTTCGGATCATAGTCTTATCTTCCTCTTTGTTTTCATCTTTCTCCCTTTCTTCAATTTAGTTCGTCTTTGCTTTCCTCTTTCTACTTTCCTCGGACGCAGGTCTTCGATCCCTCTTTGTTCCTCTCTCTCTCCCTTTCTTGAATTCAGTTCTTTCCTTCCTCTTTGCTCTCCTCTTTCTTGAATTAAATTTTTATCTTAATCTTTGTTCTCCCCTTTCTCCCTTCCTCGGATTCAATTTTATCTTCCTCTTTGTTCTTCTCTTTCTCCCTTCCTCGGATTCAGTTTTATCTTCCTCTTTTTTCTCCTCTTTCTCCCTTCCTCTCCATCGGCTCTTTATTGTATTCGGATATTTCGTTATCTATTGTTCTGTTCTTCCTCCCATCCTCTTCTCTTTATCGCCTTTTCGGTTCTTCCCAACTTCTATGTGGCTCTCCTCTATCTTCATTTCTCGTAGTCGGCTATTTCCCTTTTCTTTGCTCTCCTTTCTCTCCCTTTTTTCAGGTACAGTTCTCTTTACTTCAAATTATTCCTCACTTTGTGTTATAGACTCGTGTCTCTTTGCTCTCTTCTTTCTTCTCTCCTCATTATCGTCTCTTTACTTCGTCTTTGCCCTCCTGTTTTCCTGCTTTTCCTTC
>NC_051400.1:43627479-43627709 GCF_015228065.2 Penaeus monodon
TGAACCTCTTGTATAATCTCTTATCTTTTCCTCGTTTTCTCTGTCACATATATATTTTTTTCTCCTTTGCATTCTCCTTTTGTCTCACATGAAGATGGGTGACTCTACCCCTGCTTTTCCTGTTTCACCTTATCACTTGCTCTCTTGTTCACTAGTCTTTGCGCCCTCGCTTCCTTTATCCTGTTATCTCTATCACCTATTAATTCCCCCTAAATGTATTCATTTTATTT
>NC_051400.1:43627845-43627958 GCF_015228065.2 Penaeus monodon
AGCATACCAGTTGCAGAAATATCGAGTCGAAGTCATTATCATTCATTTATTAAGTCATCAGAAACTCCAAGTCCCATTTCCTGTCTCCCTTTCTTTATTTGCATATTCTGTGA
>NC_051400.1:43628172-43628539 GCF_015228065.2 Penaeus monodon
TTGAATGAGTGCAATTAAACCCTCGCTCACATGCAAATGTATTCATTTACGGAAGCTTTAATAG
Organism: Penaeus monodon; assembly: GCF_015228065.2. Taxonomy (NCBI): domain Eukaryota; kingdom Metazoa; phylum Arthropoda; class Malacostraca; order Decapoda; family Penaeidae; genus Penaeus; species Penaeus monodon. The sequence goes on from NC_051400.1 coordinate 43,628,237, forward strand.
AAGCTGCGATAGGGTCCATGCCGGGCTGGCGACCATACAGATGGGGCAAACCTTCATACAAAGATGAATATCATTTCGAGAAACAACTGTGTCTTGGAATTCGGAGTGTGGGGGAAGGGGGTGGGGGGAAAAGGATGACTATTCATTTGACTTTGTTTGTGGAATACAACACGCTTGGGGAAATGCTAGGGAAGGATACTGGTTGGTTGAGTATGTTAATGCGTTTTGATTTATAACACTTCATCGCCTTTGGTTCAAGACATTTACCAGTCACCTTGAATGAGGAGGTGTATTGATCTTAAA
>NC_051400.1:43628712-43629362 GCF_015228065.2 Penaeus monodon
ATATGTACCACAAATTATGCAATCCTATAGAACAATAAAAAATAGCTTAACAAACCCACAATAAACCATCCATCCAAAATAAGTCGTCACCAGAGAGCAATATCATCCAAACACATTACTATAAACAAAATACACAAAGTGCTACCACGCATACACTCACACAAATGTAAACAAAAAGGTAATATAAGCCTGCCATACACTTCCCACGCTACACCACACAACCCTCCTCCACAGCTAAAGATCTATGTACACTGACAAGTCGAGTCCGTCTTCATTACCCTCTGACGTCTGGACAAACACACGCCGGACGGGAACTCACTATATTAGGCTTTATGAGACTCCCCCTCACGCACTGTACCCTCTCCCTCCCAGGCCAGTTTTCGTAGGTATAGCCACCGCACGGAAGAAACCTAGGGTGTCTCCCGAAGGTGAAAAAGAAATATTGGTAAGATCGCAGGTTGTGAAGGATATTTATTGTTTTTCCATTATCTTCCACGACGTGCTATCTCTGGCTGCGTCTTGCTGGATACTCCATAAAAGATAGAGTTTCCATTTCAAGTAGCATTCGACTCCCCAACATACACACACACACACCCTAGGCGTCTTTGTCGCTTATATTCCTCGTCTGTCGCTGAGCATTCTTCATTTCC
>NC_051400.1:43629595-43629742 GCF_015228065.2 Penaeus monodon
AGGGTTTATATTTATGGTTTGGCCTTATCTGTAGCCGAGTTCATTTGTCTGAAGACTTTTCTCTTCTGAAACATTACTTGTTCACTGATCTGTCTTCATGTACGTGTTTCTTTGTGCTCTTTGTGTTTCTGTCTCACTAAATCCCCG
>NC_051400.1:43631325-43632225 GCF_015228065.2 Penaeus monodon
TAAATGCGGTCATACAAACATTACACTAAAAGTAAAGGAATATTTAGTCGAAACATGCTGAGAGCATGAGTTCGCGGGGAGTGCGAATTAGTTGGCTGGTAAGCTGTGCAAGTAAGCCAGCCGTTATTGTTGTTAAAATCTAAATTCCTTACTACTTGCTCATTTTCCATTATGCTCCGGATTTAATCATGTTTTGAAAATATAAATGTTTATGATTTAGTGGAGGGACTCGTAAGGTCCCTTCCGATAATAAACATTAATACCATGTCTTGTACAAAACGTCCTGACAGGAGAGGAAACCTTTCCCTTTCATGGAACGGCGGCGTCAACATGATCAGTAAAGAGTACTACTATCAGAGGGAAAATAATTCTTATTTAGTACAGTGAATAGAGCTTGGGTTTGTTAATGATCATTTTGAGGAGGACGCTCTCTTTACCTTTGATGAAACGGTTGCGTCAACACAGGCGGTTATGTGTAGGCAGACCTGAAACCGGCGTCTAGCCTCATGCAGGAGACGTATTATCATTTTTCGTGGAGATTTCATGGGCTATGACTACAAATTTGCATACTTTTCGTTGTAAAATATGTAGCTTCGTATAAGAGAACATTGCGTGGGTGTACACGAATATCATGTGAACAAATTCGATGCGTTAGTTTATGCAATCGTTTTCCAAAAAGCTAATATCTTTTCTTATATGTAAACTTTGGTCGTAAGAGGAGTATTTGTAGGAAAAAAATATACAGATAATTGCAATTACCAAGTGAGGTAAGAGGAATCTTCACTTCCGCCATAAGACATCAAAGTACATCATTGTCAGTTTTTAGTTTTAGTGTGGGTGTTCATACTGATAACTTGTCTTTAACTGGATTTATTTCAGGGAAGGGTTGTTTTGAATGTT
>NC_051400.1:43632379-43632560 GCF_015228065.2 Penaeus monodon
CTGATCGTATGGTAAGTATTTCAAGAAAGCAGGAAGAAAGTTTGCAGAAAACGGAGTAAAATTATCGATATATAACTTAAGGGTTTTAGATATAAATCATAAGGGAAAGGATAATTAGCTCTGACTACTCGCCCAGCTTTTTCCGTCTCAAAAAGAATTAAGAGTCGTGGCACTCTCAGAT
>NC_051400.1:43632806-43632971 GCF_015228065.2 Penaeus monodon
GTACTTCCTCTTTCACATACCTGTCTTTCTCCTTCTCTCTCTTTCTCCCTTTCCGTTTGCCGCTCAGCTAGCCCCTTTCACTCCCAGATTTTCCCCTTTTCCTATTTAAGTCCCTCCGTTTCCCCTCTGTTCCCCTTTCCCAATCTCCCCCGTTTTTTCTTTAGG